>NC_141054.1:8687284-9189784 GCF_041138505.1 Cibotium barometz | reverse complement strand
GTGGATTAGATTCGGACTATAAGAATCAATTTAAACAAAATGAGCAGAAAACTTTAGAAGAAGCAATTAAGTTTGCTCGACGACATTGTTAGAAAGAAAAAGCATGCATAGAATGCACAACGAACATGTGTCTGAGGGTTCCAAGCATCAAGGTCAAAATAAAAGAAAGGGACCTAACCAAAATAATTACCAATCTAAGAAGTCTAAAGGACCACAAAATTTTCTAAAGCATGAAGATTTTGAAACATTAGGAAAATTTTCCACCCCTAGAACTAATGAAGCTTGAATGCTTGGAATAGATAGATACACATTCTCCTGGTTATTCCCTCAACTTGGTTCCACTTTTGAATCTCGAAACATCTTTGGCACCCAAAAGAACACACCGTCCCTCATTTCTTCTTCCCTCCTTGATCCACAAAAGTGGTTAGCTCAGTCATCCACTTTCTGCTACTTCTTCTTTCTCATACGTCTGTTAATCTCTCATGGAACCCGAAAGTGGACTGAAACGAGCAAGGAGCAGTATCTCATCTGTTGTGTTGTATAACATAAAAGACGAGAACGAAGAATGGATTCCCCAAGTATACAGGAAGTACTCTTGGGTCACTATGCAGCCAGGAAAACGTGGCCACTACCGAGTGAAGGGAAAGACATCTGAAGACTTGGCCAAACATTGGAAAGGAAGGATCCTTAACTTTAAGATGGCACTAGGAGGGAAAACTGTCAAGAAGTGTTGATCCAGCATGTATTCATGCAAAAAGAGATCAACGTGGGACCATTGGAAGGACTTCCAAGACACAGACCACATTGTAAGTCCTTGTGTTTTGTACTTCAATGTTGCAAATAAGGTGATTGATATACATTTTTCTGCCTTGCACACCCTGTCGAATCATAACTATATCTATCAAGCAAGAGTGGCTGCCATCTCTTGTATCTTGGTCCATGCTTTCCCAGTTGTTGTTGATCCATCGCCACCTTCTATAAGTAAATGACATGCACAGATATTGCCTGGCAATATAGTATCTGATTCCAAAATATCATTAGGATAATTTTTCGAGTATAATCAAATAAGCGTTGTAACTGTTTCACAAAAATACATTTGAATGTTATAACACTCATCGAAATGCAATGTCAGAGGTGTTCAATCGACATTTGATCAAATCATCTCCCTTTGATGATTTCACTCTCCAACCTTTGTCAAACAAATGATCAAGCCAGGCTTCATCTATATCTTTGCACACAAAAGTTGTTTTAGTTTTTCTCAATTGTTTACAATCAGAAAATAAATCAACAAAGCATGCAATTGGAACAAACAAACTTAAGTGGACATTTCTTGCACCAATGCTAGGCTTCATAGCACATTTAATATCATTAAACATTTTGGTCCTGTATGACTCTATCACTTCTGTATCAAGCAATGGCCACTCAGGACTATCAAGTGCAGGCAACGAAATACGTTCCAACTTTCCATGTCGACTCGATTGAGTGGGCAAGGTATAAAATGAGTCATAGAAATATGTTCTACTTCTTGCGAGATCACTTGGTGCACGGCCTTCATATTGAAGTTCCCCCACCTCACCATGTACGACATTCAAGAATTCCGTCAAGCATTGTGCAGGCTCCCACTCCTGAAGATTGGATGGGTACATACCCATCATTGACATTGGAAGTGGAAGAGAATTGGACTCTTGAATATGTTAGGAAGGAATTAGAAGTAGCTATTCAGAATCCTCCACATCAATTTTGCTTTAAGCTCGATGGTCGGAAGCTAAGTAAAAGAAGAGAGCATCAGATCATTTGTAAAGATGTTGCAGCCCCACATAAATTGGAGGCACTAGAAGATATATGATGTGACCATGTATACAGTGACAATGTATTTTCCATATGCAATAAACTTATCTATTCAGAACATTGCTTTTGTAATGCTTTATTATTTAAAACAATGTAATGAAGGCAAAAATTCCCCAATTGAATTTTTATGTACACAAAAAAGGCTTAAAGTAAGAAAACAAGCAGTGAAGGAACACAGTGGCAAATTTGATCCTCTAATTTTCAAATTAAAAGTGCATTTACAATTGATGTTCTCTCTCCAATAACACTAAATATGTGCAAAAAAATATAAATGTACATGTGTAGCTGCATATTTACAAACGCACATTTGTTGGAAGAAGGAAAAAACTATTTATTACTGGAACCCATAGGTATCGACTTCAGGATGGAGCCATGGCTCTTCTCCCAAGTATGGAGCCCATGTAAGAGGCTCAGGGGGGCCTATCCCCCCTCGTGGATTGGGCGGGATGAAGTCCTTTGGGCCGTCTGGAGGCATAACTTCAGCGATCTCGATCAATTTCGCAATCGTTTCCTCCCTAAACGTTTGGACGTCTAGGTCCATGTAGCGAGACATTGATGGAAACTACCATCACAATTCATCAAGGCATAAATAAGATCAACATGACAATATACAAGAAGATAAACAAGAGTACGCATGCGTATGGGAGCTGAAAAATGCTTACATCCTCTGAAGGGAGCTGAAAAATGCTCCGTAGCAGCAATAATACATTAAGTGCAACCCTCCACCCACAGCTGTAACCATCTTCTTGTTTGGGGACACTAACCCTTCGAATGGTCGATCGATCCAGGGTGTCGATGTCCATGCTCAGGCTCTCATAAGCTGCCATTAGTTTCCTGACACCATTGTAAACAAAGACCAATCATTATCCTGATCAATGCGGACTTCTAACTCAAACAATAATATGTATCATAATGATTTTAACTTACAGCAAAACATTGCCATGGACACCAGATGTCGAATTCGCAAGGTAAATGACATTGTCTTGCACATCGACTAGTACAAGACTCCAATGGGAACTGCATCACATCCAAATAGATTTCTATTAGTTTCAATCCAAAGGAAGCACTATATAACTCGTGTATGGTGATTCGTATAAACATCATGCAAGAGAGATAGAGAGACAAACTCACTTTTCATGATATGCAAAAAAAAATACTCGAGCATCGTCCAGCTGGACCTCCCGAAACCAGTTCAGCACATCGAGGTACGGAACTGACTCTACTAGCAACAGTGTTGAGACCAACGAATCAATCTGGAACACTCGATGCTGTACATCCTCGGGCAATTGCGAAATAACAAAACTTCACAAGGAAACATATCAAGAGTGAGGCATAAACTTTAAGAGCCAAGAATGAAAAATTGTGGGAGGATAGAGAAAAGAGTATACCTTAAAACACATCTGAGCACTTTGTCGTTGACTTCAGTTTTAGGATCAAACAAAATGTTTATCTCCTCAGCATGAATCGGGAAATAACATCTTTGTCCTCTAATATTAAAGGGTACATAGAACTCCGGCAACAAAAATTGAAGCGCCTCCCGATTCATAGCATGGAGTGCGCGAACATTTTCTCTTTTTGTTTGTAATGCAAGCATTGCCACTTGATGTTCCCTTTGAGCGCTTGTCAGAAAATTTGCCCGAGTCTGATGTTCATGATCTGGACCTCCCTCGGTCACCTCTTTAATTCTCACTTTTTGTACAGGACGGACATCCAAAATTTGCACCATTCGTGCATCAATAAATGTAACTGGTCTAAGTAACTTATCATATCTGAAATGAAGGGCTACTAGGCTGAAAAATCTTTGTTCATCACTGTGACCCTGTGTGCATGGGCAGCAAGAACGTAACTATCCAAAAAAAATTCAATCATCCAATCTTCTGTGGCCTCCTGCAAGCAAAACAGGGCCGATGCCTTCCACCTAAACAAAATTCCATTTTGCTCACAAATTCTCATGGCAAGCCTGGAAAGGCAATCTTGGAATAGCAGCAGTCGGGTGCTTCATAAATTTTGTGATTTCTCGCAAAGCTAACGAATGCTCTGCGAAACGCCTTAGTCTAGGCTGCATTTTGGATAATCGAGAAGGACTGCTTGATTTCCTTGATCTTGAGGCTTTCAGAGTGCCCATCTTCTTCCCACTAGATGAGGGACTTGCATTGTCAATGGGTCTAGCTGTATGCCTTACACGAGCCATCTGAAAACGCAAGCAAGAGCAAAAAACTTAGCTATTCAGTAGTACACGATTAACAATTCACCATAAAGCGAGAGAGGGTGGCCAAGAAAGCAATATGCACTTCCTCGCGTTATGGTGAATCCATTCACCATAACGGGAGATGAAGGCCCACCGAAACACAATAATCCTCCTCGCATTATGGTGAATTAATTGACACCAATAAGAGGTGGATTATCGTGCATCCTTTGAGCTTTGATCTTGCGTTATAGTGATTTGATTCACCATAACGCGAGACTAAGAACCAGTCAAAGCAAAACAATCCTCCTCGCGTTATAGTGAATCGATTTACTACAACGGGAGGAGGATTATCGCGAATCTCTTACCATTCCGTCTTGCATTTTGGTGATTCGATTCACCATAACACATAGAGCCGTATTGAGATTCTAATGGCTCGTCGTCTGCTTTAAGGTGAGTCGAATCACCATGGTAGAGGGCAAACAGTCGAAGAGAAAACAATGGCAGAGGGCAAACAGTCGAAGGAAAAACAAAACAATCAAGGAATATACAAGAAACTCACAAAACAATCAAGTAATACACGTCCATCACATTTTATGAGTGGGAATGGATGGAGACTGTCGTGTAGGAGGTGAATTAATTGACACCAATAAGAGGTAGATTATCGTGAATCCTTTGCCCTTTGATCTTGCGTTATAGTGAATTGATTCACCATAACGCGAGACTAAGGGCCAGTCAAAGCAAAACAATCCTCCTCGCGTTATAGTGAATCGATTTACTACAACGGGAGGAGGATTATCGCGAATCTCTTACCATTCCATCTTGCATTTTGGTGATTCGATTCACCATAACACATGGAGCCGTATTGAGATTCTAATGGCCCGTCATGTGCTTTAAGGTGAAGGCAAATAGTCGAAGAAAAAACAATGGCAGAGGGCAAACAGTTGAAGAAAAAACAAAACAAATAAGCAATATACAAGAAACTTACAAAACAATCAAGTAATATACAAAAACTCACATTTCTTGCGTGGGAATGGATGGAGACTGTTGTGCAGGAGGTGGAATATTGGTTCAGTACTGTGGGGGTAGTTGGAAGTCACCTGTGGAGGCAAGCAGGAGGATGGACAAGGAAAAATCGATAAGAGGACGAAAAGGTGGCGTGATTAACGGCTTTGATTAGTCTTTAGAGCGAACACACATGCTGGGGGGCTGCCAGGGCGACTAGGCGGCACTGACGTGTCGCATAGCATTAAAAAGGGTTTTTAATTGCCTCTCTTGCTTTGATTAATCTTTATAGCGTGTACACGTGTTAGGTACATGGTGGGCTGCCACGTGGCATTCATGGAATGGCGGGTGAAAATGCGGCGCTGACGTGTCGCATAGCATTAAAAACGGTTTTTAATTGCTTCTCTAGGATACCCATCTCATTTATTGCCTCTCTTGGAGTTCATATTCTCATTTATCTCCCCACCAACGGCCTTCGTCTCCATCAATGACTATCTCCTCCAACCCTCCTTCATCAATCATCCTCCTTCATCCTCCTATATCAAACGTCAAAGACAAACCTCCAACCTCCTTCATCTCCATCAAAGATAACGACAACCTCCTTCATCTCCATCTCCTGCGACGTTTGTATACAATTTGTTTTCCTGGTATTTTTATCTCTTTTGTGCTTCGTTCTTCTTTTGTTATTTCGTTCTTTTGGTTTCATTCGTGCAGAACTCCTTGCTTTGTCTTTTCATCGCGTTAAGGTGAATTGAAAACCTATGACTCCTCGCATTATGGTGAATTAACTGCGAAGAAGACTATTTTAATTCGTTTGACACCTCCTCTCTCAGTATGGGTACTTGAGAAGTGTCTTTATTTGTAATTCACCATAACGTGAGAGGCGGCACCAAAGGATGAAAAAGTCATCATGTTGTGGTGAATCAATTCACCATAACGCGAGCGAAGGTCCCATAGGAAGCACAATATTCCTCCTCGCACTATGGTGAATCAATTCACCATAACGCGAGAAGAGGTCCTTGACTAAGCTGCAATTTTATTTGCGTTAGGAAAAATAGATTCACTACAACGCGAGGAGGAATACCTGGATTCCTCTGGCATCTCCTCTCGCGTTATGTTGAATCCATTCACCACACAGAGATTTGTTGTTTAAGATCGACTGTCTCTTGATTCATTGCTGCTTGAACTAATATTTTCCATGTCTTATCTACATCCTTGAATTCAACCATGGCGCAAGTTCAAGTCGAGTTTGATGTGGACGAAGAGATTAAAGAAACACATGCAACTCTGTTGTATGACTTCCTCTACAAATGTCGACGTCATGATTTGCACCCTTCAATTTCGTTGATGTTCAATTGTGATTTTTCTCTGGAGGATACATTTTCTAGCCATCCCGGATACTTTGAAGAGGCAAAGCAAGAGTTTGATGAGCTCACAAATGAAGATCCAGTGATGATTGATGGGAAAGGTCACATTCATTTTAATCTCAAGGTGTCGCCGGAGAAGAAGCAGAGGTTAAACAGGGATTGGCACAAGGTACCATGTGATAAGAAGAGAGCTTTGCCATGCCCTTTTCACAAAAGAAAATGCCGCTTGATGGAATACTCTTATGCCTTCTTATGCTTCTTGCACATGAACGTGCAATTAACAGATGAAGAATGTACAGAGCCGCATGCAACAAATGAAAGTGAAGACACGGTCAGGCTAGTCCCACCGTTGAGGATGTTGCTGAAGAGGAGGACACTCCTCTTCAGCAATTAACAGATGAAGAATGTACAGAGCCGCATGCAACAAATGAAAGTGAAGACACGGTCAGGCTAGTCCCACCATTGAGGATGTTGCTGAAGAGGAGGACACTCCTCATGTGATTGAGGAGTTCAATGTTGAAGAAGAGAGGAAGCTCAGTTCGGCGGTTGATATTGAGGCAGTGAGAGAACAAAACACTGATATAGGTCAGCTTGTGATTGAATCAGATGACTTCTCCCCCATTCCAATGCCATTACTCCCCTCCTACCAAGCAGGAGATTCAGAGTATATATTGCTGACAGACATACAACATGTATTTAACTTAAGGGAGGACCATTGCATAGCTTTCATAGCCCAAAATCTGGAGGTTGATGACAATTTTGTAGATGATGATGGGATAGATAAGTACTTACTAGTGGATAGCCATGTGAAAGACACCGAGTTCCTATCTGCTCTGCAGCAACACTAAAGATGATCTATGCTGATGCCCTTAAATATGAAGGAAAAGATGCCACAGAGGAAGAGCTACGAGAAGCAAGGGAAAGACTGAATATTACCAACATGGGAGGGTTTAGGGATGTGCCAAGTAAGACAGCGGAAACCGTTCCTAGTTCGAGCACTAATTTATGGCAAGACGCCTTGCTTGAAGCAGATGAGAACCAAGAGGTTAGTTTTTTTTTGTTGTGTTTTCGTACTTTATCAACTTTGTCCTGAAATGTTTGGTGATGTTGTTTCTGGCTAATGCTCCTTTATTTTTTCAGTTGGAAATATATGAAGACACATTCCTCAAACGTGCTTCAGGCAAGCGTATGGCGGGATTGGGCCACGATTCGACACTAGGAACATATATACATCGCCTAAAATTCCCTCAAATTGTGATATTTTACGCTAGCTTGTCCAAGGACAATGCAAGTTTTCCTCTGATGGTGATAAAGACTCTATCCAGGTATTTAGGTGGCTATCACTTAAGGCTGAATGCAAACAAGGCAATACTTTTGGAGCGGCAAGCAGCTGTTCGAATTTTTGGAGAGGGACCTGGAGTATATTTGTTGAGATGTAAATATTATTTAACATATGCTGCTTACGGCTTGGCATGTGGAATCACAGATCCTAATCTGTTGAGTGATTGCGGGAAGAAGCATCTTCTTAGAACAGCAAGGCCAAAGGTCCCTATTGTGCCATTCATAGAGGATGAAGAAGATGATGTAGAAACTTCATCAAAAAGGGCTCGGCTGGGGGAAGTCTCTGCTCGAGATTAACAGATTTAGATTGTTCCAGTTGCTAAGAACTTTCTTCATATTTCTCAATACTCTTCTTGCTTACCATTAAAAACTATGAAATGTATATATATTGAAAACATTTATATGGGACATAGATGAAAGCTCTTGTTCTTTTAAAATCTTTTACAGTTACATCATTGTTTTATAATATGTATTTCAATGATCAATTTTCTTCCACACTCTGCCCTGTCTTTGTCGTTGTCTTAGCCATTCAGCATGATTCTGCCTTCCCTGTGAGGAGACATATATTGATCGTCTCCATTCAACCTGCATCTTTCTTATTGCACATGACACAGCTGATTCAGACTGTTTGATCTTCACACGAGCCCTCACTTGAATCCGCCTATACCACCACTGACATAGTTGCTTCATGGGATTACTTTTCTTCACTCCTCCTCCATGTTGAGTGACCCTTTGATAGGCACAACGTGCTTGCCAATGAGATCTTTCCATGCCTTGGGTAGACCAAATCCCAAGGCTTCCAAACTCTTCCGCAAAAAAGGTTCCATGTGCATGCAAAATGTGCTACAAATGCTCAACAACAACAAGACATTTAGTATCGTACAATATATTTTGAACAACAATAAAAACTCAAAGCTATAGGTATTCAAGTAATAACCATGTATTGTGTCAAGTTTGTCGCACCCCATGCCTTTTCATAGCTAGTGTAGAACTCTGTCACAACTACCTCAAATTTCTCAACATCCCCATCTTTAAACCTTGCTTTTTGCAACAAAGGTGCTAGGCGATCAAGTGCCAACCATGCTTTGGCCTTTGCCACCCTTGCTTGTCCTGAAGAGCCTGGATCAGGTATAGCTGCATGAAGCTTCCTCCACACCTCAAAATCTGTACCCAGATGACCTCTCTGGGTATGATTAGATAAGAACTTTCTAGCTTTTGCACCTCCAAAACATGGTTTGCTACTAGGAACATTTCCGGCCTTCCCTGATCTTCTCAAGTCCTTCTCAATCTTCACTTGACCACAATGTAAACCTGCATCTGAAAGCACTTGCTCTATTTTTTTAATAGTTCTTTCACTCTCTAATGCTGGTTTCATATTCCATGAAAATTCGATGTACATGTAGACTAGTTTCTCAATTATTCTAACCAGCGCATGCAAAACACAAATATGAACTTTGATCAAAGGGATAGCAAGAATTGGATCCCAATTAGGATCCACTCCTGGAGCATCACGATTTGGGGCTTCACGCCTATTACTGATTGCATTTAGGCATTTCCATTCTCTCTCTTTTCCTCCTTTGGAGACACCTCATTCGGTTATGCAATACAGGCAAGGATACTTGGCCATTGCTCCTTGGGAAATACCAAACATGCATTTCAAGGTTTTAAGATCTGCAGCCAGGTGCCATTCAACTTCATATTCACCATATCCTTCTACATAAAGCTTTTCGCCATTCGGTGGATAGTGGAAGGAAGCTCAGTCTGGTTAAAGTACCACTTTAGAATTTCATGGGTCTCTGTTGGAACCTGTTAACAAGAGGCCAGTTAAATTGTCTACAACATCAGAACAAGAGGATAGTAACATAATATACTTTTTAAAAAAATGGATAGCACATCACCTCAAATGCAGCCAGCCACCAAATCTCATTTTCGGATTGTACACTAAAGTGCTTCTCATCAGCATTACTGATACTTGCATCCAAAGCTCTATTCATTAAAGTCATGCTAACCCTTTTCAGCTTCTGTCCTTTGATCACCTCACTCTCATCAAGTTTTAAAACAAATTTCAGCCTTCCATTGCACTCATGTACACTGATGTCATAAAATTTCACCATAGCCATTTGTAATTTTCGAACATCCATAATGAAATTGTTGAACTCTGTAAGCTCTATGATTTTCTGTTCCCCGCTCTTTTTAGTCACTGTCAATGTACTAGACACGTGACAAGGCTCTCCAACAAGTTTGACCATTCCCAAGTTGAGAATATTTCGAGCTTTGTTCACGTGAAATGGTTTTGGAATGGGAATTACTGTTTTTTTTCCAAGCTTAGAATTGAAACCTTCTTTAACTTTATTAAACAACATCCTGTAAGACTTTGTGCTTATACCAGCCATGTCACATATACCTTGTGCATCTGCAGGAGTGAATGCTTCACTCACCTCCTGCAAGGATTTCTTCGCTATGTCTGATCGAAGTCTTGCAAACTTAGGATGATGTATTGCTGACTCCACGATGTCTTTTGTCAGAACTTTACCAAATATATCAGAACCTTGCTCTTTTGGACCCACAACATCTGTGACCATCCTGAAGCAACAACGATAGCTATTTCAGTCCATCATTCATCTAACTATACCACCCCCACACCCAATCCCCCATCTCCAAAAAAGGAACTAAAGATGAAAATGAAAAGTGAGTGCTCAAAGAAATTTAAGCTCAAAGAAATTATAGATCCCAATACCTGCAAGCTTTTACATGATGCTTCCATTGGCCACCTCCAACATTGAGTTCTTCCAATGGTTTGATTTGTCTCTTGCGTAATCGAGCACCCAATGGCGTGTCTTTCAAATATTGTAATTTTTTGTTGAACTTTTCAAGTTGTTTTTGAAGGTGTGCATTCTCACTCTCCAATGTGAAATTATTGATTTCTCGAACTGTCAAAATTTCATTCTTCTCTTTAATAGTGTCCTGCATCTTACGAATAGTCTGCTGCAAATGATCAAACTCTTTTTGTAACCCAGCACAAACTTTTGCTTTGTCCTCATTTGAAGCTTGCAAAGCTGTTGTGATCGATGCCAAGTAAAAATTCGCACCTTCAAGCATTTTTATTCTGGCATCTCTATCACTCAAATGTCTTTCAAAGATACTTTGACATTGGCCAAATAATCTTTTGCAATATCCAAGCAATCCATTTTCACCCTCACACACAAACTTGAAGAAACTTGTCAACCCAAAGAATGATGGAGATTGAGAGGAGGTTGGATCTGGTGGGTAAATACTACCATCCAACCCTAGGTCCATATTTCTCTTTCCTTCATTTTGAAGCTCAGTAATGTGGGTTTCGCATGCTGGCCTAGACCAATTTCTCTTACAGCAGGGAGAATAATCGGGTTCTACTGAGAAGTGGATGTCCACCTTTTTCTTCTTTTGTTTCACAGGTTCCATTGCATTGTTCTGTGCTTTAACAACACCAAAAAGCATCATGAACTCACACTTTAACCAAAAGAAACCAAAGATATTACACTTATCTCCCGTGAAGAAGATTGCTTCATTAAAACCAAAAGACAACATCACTAAATAATACCTCCTTGTACATCAAACAAACTTGGTGGTATCCTGGATGCACCAAAATGTACAGAATACTTGTAAGCACAACCCTCACTTGAAAAAGGTAAGAAATGGGATTGTTATTCATGCACAAGCAAGTATGGTGCATGAAGAACAAATACTTTTCCATCCTTTTTCAAAACTTGCCGCCTTGAGAAGAAGAGAAAATCAAAAACCTCCTGCTCAAAACAATTCGGATTTGGAGTGGTTGTGGTTGTGGAGTCGGGAAGACAATGAGAGAGATGAGGGAGACAATGCAAGATGATGGGTTGCAGGGACGAAGTTCGGTTCAAGTTTGGTAAGCAAAGTTGGCTTGGATACATTCAAAAGTGTAATGAAGAAAGAGAGTGGTGTCTTTTTTCAATAAAATAAGGCACCATAGTGGGAATAAAAAACTATACTTAAGAGGCATTGTTTTGAATTAAAAAACACCCTACATATCAGTTAATGGAATAAAGAACTCAAAAATAATGCACGTACCCTCTAATATTATATGTGGGTTTATTGGCTTGCTTTGTCCACATCACCATCCCAAGGGATCTCTTACAAGGCCCCTTTTTGAGTCCAAATTTTCCCTAATGGAAAATCTATGTTTTCACTGCATGAAAAAGGGTCATAGTAAACTGGAGTGTCATGGGCTAAAAGACAATGAGAAGAATTAGCGTGATCAAAGTAAAGAAAAGCAAGTGCATACTATTCAAGTGCTCCCTCTAGAGACTTCTTGTAAGTTTAAAGAGGTTCAAGTTTATCATGTTGATTCAACTCATGTGTGTTGTTTCATGTTATCGATGTGGGTGCCAACATTTGAACCACATGAGTTGGTTCGAATGCATGGTCACATTAAAGGTCACAAGGTACGAGTTATGATTGATGATAGTTCCACGCACAATTTCTTGAACTATACTTTAGTCAAGAAATTAAAGTTGCCTCAAAGTCCAAGTGATCATAAATATGTGGTTTCTTTGATTAACGACGGCTATGATAAAGATTTGTGGATACAGTAGTTATTCAAGGTTATGAGATGCATTTGGATTTTCAAGTTATGCATATCACTCGAGCGGATTTTATTCTAGGTTGAGAGTGGTTATATAACATTGGTCCATCTTTGTCTAGAAGTTATTTGCATAATTCTTTTGAGTTTGAAGTAGATGGTAAGAAAGTGCGCTTGCAAGATGAACATGATGTACCCTCCTCACCTCTTATATGCTATATGGAACTCAATTTCCTTTTACAAGCTAATGAAGTAGAAAACATCTTTTGGTGCTACATGCTTATTAATGATGTCATTTCTTTTCCCACATGTGAAAACATAAGTGGTGTAAGTGAGCATAGTGTTTACATGACTTCTTTTCAATCAAAGCATGTTAACAATAAAAAAGTTAATGAATCCTTAAAGCAATTGTTACAACAATTCAAAGATGTGTTTCCAAATGAATTACCGGAAGGATTACCTCATGTCTGCGAAGTTGAGCATCCAATTGAAGTAATACCCAGTAAGTAAGCCTCCTTATAGGCTTAGTTTTAAGGAAGCACAAGAAGTCGAATGACAATTAAAGGAATACCTTAAAAGTGGATTCATTCGACCAAGCTCTTTGTCTTGGGCTTCACCAATTCTATTGGTGAAGAAAAAAGATGGGTCTATGTAGTTATGTGTATACTACTGTGATTTAAATCATATCACGATTAAGAATAAGGACCCTTTGCCAACGAATAGATGAGTTGTTTGATCAACTCCAAGGGGAAAGTACTTTATGATAAAAATTGATTTACGATTTGGATATCATCAAGTGAGAATTTGGGAAGCGGATGTCTAAAAGACAGCTTTTCAAACTAAGTTTGGTCACTATGAGTTTTTAGTCATGCCCTTTGGCTTGACTAATGCGCCAGCCACATTCATGACACTCATGGATAGTGTCTTGAAACCCTATTTAGAAAAATTTGCCAGATTTGAGATAGTCTTTGATCATGAGAGTATCAAATGGCTATCTAGTCAAAAGGAGTTGAAAGGATGCAAAGCTGGATGGGCAGAGTGTCTCCAAGAGTTTGACTTTCAAACTAAGATATAGAAAAGGACGTTACAATGTGTTAGCCGATTCATTGAGTCGCATGCCCATGGTTAACGAGTTGAGTTTTACTCAAATTAAGAGTGAATTTTTGGAATAACTTAAGGAGAAGTGTAGTGATGATCTGCCCACGTGTGGAGTGTCATAGAGAAGAGGGATCCCTTGACTACAAATAAAGATAGCCCCATTCACGAGATAGACACTTCCACCAGCGGTGTGAGTCTCGAGAGATGTCTCAAGGAGACATGTCACATACAAGTGATGAAAGAAATTGTTGGAAGAATTTTTCCATCGATAATGGTTATTTACTTTACAAAGGGGTAGAGAATGTATACCTTCGGACTCAAACATTAGGCGCCAAATTTTATATGAATGTCATGATAGGCCGAGTGTTGGTCATCTTGGAATATGAAAGACATATGCACTAGTTAAGAGACAATTTTATTGGTCTGGCTTAGGACGTCCAAGACTATGTCTTAGATTGCCAAAAGTGCTAGGTCAATAAAGTAGAACGCCTAAAGGTAGGTGGTTTACTAAGTCCACTAGAGATTGCAAATGGCAAGTGGGAGAGCATCTTAATGGACTTTATACTTGGATTACCTAAAATGAATAGAGGCCACGATTTAATTTGGGTGGTCGTAGATAGGTTGGCTATGTCTGAGTTGGCAAGTCTATTTGTTGAGAATATCTATCGACTATATGACCTACCAACCGATATAGTTAGTGATAGAGATACAAAGTTTAACAGTTACTTTTGGTGTGCTGTGTTCAAGAGATTGGACACCATGCTAAGTATGAGTACGACTGATTATCCTCAAAGCGTTGGTCAAACCGAGAGAGTCAACCAAGTCTTGGAAGATATGCTACAAGCATATGTAAGAAAAAAGTTGGTCTTTTTGGCTCCCCTAAACACCACTCGTGCCTTGCCCGGAAGGACGGTCAAGCTCTCTAGGTTCCCACTAATTCCGTTGTCTCATGACGTTACTCCCCCCTTAAGATGAGTTTTCGTTCTCGAAAATGAAATTTGGAAACCTCTTTCGAGTGTGCTTACCTTTTCCCAAGTAGAACCTTCTTCTGCTCTATCCTTCCACTTGACTAAACACTCCTGTCATGCAGAGTGTCGAGTTCATTTCTCTTGGAAATCCAAGACTTTTTCTAGTTCATGTGTGGTAAGGATGGGGATTCGATAAGTTCTACTAGGGGGTGGTTGTAGGATCATGGTGCCCAATTTTGTCCACTCCTCAGACACCCTATAAACAATTTAAAAAAAGGCATTTGTTTACCTTTAGTGTGGCTAATCTCTCCTAGCTATAACGAAGGAATTTCCTTTCAATTCTTTTGTTAAAACATCACATGCAAAGTTGGGATTATAGTTGCAAATAATCTTTGAGGAAGGTGATAAAGTGTTTTTGAAGGTTCCCATACATTTCGAATCTTTGAAAATTGGGAGAAATCCGAAGCTATCTCCAAGGTATTGTGGCCCATTTACAATACTTAAAAAAGTAGGTAATGTTGCATATAAGTTAGCTTTACCAAAAAGCTCTAAAGTTCATCCAGTTTTTCATGTCAGTAGACTGAAAAAGAAGTGGGGTGATGACGATAATCTCATCAGTCAAGAGATCCTAGGGTTGTAGAAAGATGAGGGTGGCCAGTTTTGTCCTGTTTATGCTGGACTGGGACAATGCTTGGAGAGCAAATTTGGGGGGGCAAGGTACTTCAAATGAGATCAAGCAACTAATAGAAAATACACATATACTCAAATTAACCCAATATAACTTAAGTTAATATAAATTAGTCTAATTAGTCAAAATTAATAAAAAAATATGATGAAATGATTAAAAAATAATCTTTCCATACTTAGAGTGATCCAATTTTTTTCCATAGATGCACCATTACAAGTACACTAGTCCCTATAGGTTTTAGATGATTTACATCAAAAATTTTACTAATTAGATTATTAATATTTGTAGGCCTTCTGATAGCCTGGAAATTTTTTGGAAAAGAGATCATTAAAAATCAAACCATTGGATTTTCAATTTCGACTAACCATCACATTTTACTAATGTCTCACTGTCTACCACTCTTTTGATCTACGAGATTGCGCATTTTAAGTGGTAGTTATTATGGGTACATAAAGTGGCATATATTATAACACTTTAACGACCTTGAAATATTTAAAGAAATAGACAAATACCTTAAAAGTTTCTCAGAAAATCAAGCTAAACTCTATATTATGTGAAGATCTGAAGTCCAAAATGGAAATCTCATATGAGTTTATATGTGGAAGATATTAGCATTTAATGGAATCAGTCCAAATTTGGGACAGGGTGTATACATTGACTTTGTACCTAAGGAAATGAGTACTTTCAACTATCTAATGCTTAATCAGATTATTACGATCTTTGTTAGCATAATGTTTAGCACGATCATGTGCTCTCTTAACTTTATATTTTGCGATTTTCGTCATCTCTTGGAGGTCTTGAAGAAAATCTTTAACCTTTTGTATCTTTTCTTTATCGAGTCCAACGGCCACTGGAGCTCGAGGTTGAAAACCATACATCAACATAAATGGACTTAATCCCGTGGCTGAATGTTTGGCACTATTATAAGCAAATTCCAATATGTGTAAATATTCTTCCCAATTGGTGAGAAGAGAGAGAGAGAGAGAGAGAGAGAGAGAGAGAGAGTATGTGAGTAAGAGAGATAGAGAGAGAAACAGACACACACACACAGAGAGAGAGAGAGAGAGAGAGAGAGAGAGAGAGAGAGAGAGAGAGAGAGAGAGAGAGAGGACATGGAAGTCTATGTGTGAGAGTGTGTGTGGACGGGAAGAATGTGTGTTTGCTTTAGTGCATATGCAAGTGTGTACCTCTATGTGTGTGTGTGTGTGTGTGTGTGTATGAGAGAGAGAGAGAGAGAGAGGGAGGGAGTTTCAACATTTGAGAGTGTGTGCGTGTGTATGTGTGTGAGAGGGAGGATGTGCATGTGTGTGTGTGTGTGTGTGTGTGTGTGAGAGCGAGAGAGAGAGAGAGAGAGAGAGAGAGAGAGAGAGACATTACATGTAAGATGCATTTATTTGAGAGTGAGTACACCTCACCACGCATCCCCACCATTAAAATTTAATCTTAAAAAAATTATATACATATGTGTGTAAAATTTAATCTAAAAAAAATTATATACATATGAGAGAGAGAGAGAGAGAGAGAGAGTATGCATGCATGTGTGTAAGAGAGAGAGAGAGAGAGAGAGAGAGAGAGAGAGAGAGAGAGTTTCTATGTGTGTGAGAGAGTGTGTGTGTGAAGAGAGAGGAAGTGCATGTGTGCATGAGAGAGAGAGAGTGTGTGTGTGTGTTTATGTGTGAGATAGTTTGTGTGGGAGAAGAGAGTGTGTGTTTGCATTAGTGCATGTACGGTGTGTGTATGTGTGTGTGTGCATGCATGTGCATACATTTGCATTTGTGTGTGTATTTGAGAGAGAGTGAGATGGGGCAGGCTTGGAGAGAGAGAGAGAGAGAGAGAGAGAGAGAGAGAGAGAGAGGGTGAAAAAAGAGAGTGAGAGACAGAGAATAAAAAATAGCTTTTATATATGTGTATACATGTGTGTGTTTTTATATAAATAATAAATTATATATATGTCTGTATTCATGTGTGTGTACTTTTATTTACATTTATATATACACACATGCATCAATACATACATATATGTGTGTGTGTATGTGTATGTATGTATGTATATGTATATACATATATGTGTGTGTGTGTGTGTAATATATCTATCTATATATTTAAAAGTACACACCTTACCACCCATCTCCACACATTAAAATTTAATCAAAATTATGTCTCTATGTGTGTATATTTATATTTTTAAATACATAGATATATGTATGTATAAGTATATGTGTCTATGTATAGGTAGGTATATGTATCCAAAACATAATATTGTATATACTATATATTCACATGTGTGTGTGTGTGTGTGTGTGGGAGAGAGAGAGAGAGAGAGAGAGAGAGAGAGAGAGAGAGAGCTTCTATGTGTGTGGGAGAGTGTGAGAAGAGAGAGGAAGTGTATGCATATGTGCATGCATGCGTGTATGTGAAAGAGAGAGAGAAAGGGAGTGTGGATGTATACATGTGTGTTTGTGAGAGAGAGAATTTCAACATTTGAGAGAGTATGTGTGTGCATGAGAGAGAGAGAGAAGGAAAGGGTCATGTGCATGTGTGTGTGAGAGAGAGAGAGATGGAGGCATTCCTAGAGGGGGGGGAGAGAGAGAGAGAGGGATATGGGGGCAGGCCTAGAAGTGAGAGAGAGAATTACACAAGATAAAAAGTTCAAAGTGTCTAGGTAGTCAATGCCATTGCAAACCGAGAAACATCATCGAAGTTCATTGCCGTGGATCGCACTCACACGCAACCACTCTCTCTCTCAATTATTCGTGGGTGCGCTCTCTGTCTCACACACAAAGCGCTCTCTCTCTCTCTCTCTTTCACACGCAAGCGCTCTCTTTCACACACAAGCGCTCTCTCTCGTACACACACAGAAGCCGTACTCCACAGCTCGTGGCATAAAGTGAACGATGGATTTTAATGGATATTTGGTTTGGGTGGTGGTGGTGTTCATATTTATATTTATTGCCGCGGTTGTAATGGCCATTTTGGCAAAGCTCCGAGCTGCAGGTGATGGCCGCGGAGACGCAGGCGGAGACCGTGAAGGAGGCGGAGACGGAGGCGAAGGAGGAGATGATGGTGGTGGCGACGGAGGAGGCGATGGTGGAGATGGCGGAGAAGGGCATCCCCATCACCATAGCGCAGGAGCTCACCATCATCATGGCCATCACCATGGCCATCACCATAGCGCAGGAGCTCACCATCATCATGGCCATCACCATGGCCATCACCATAGCGCAGGAGCTCACCATCACCATGATGCTTCAGGAGCAGGAGCTCATGGAGGTCATCACCATGGAGGAGCTCACCACATGTAGTTCTATAGTTCTACCTCATTTCCTAGCATGGATGGTGGTCACTTTCGATGCTCTTTCTTACCTTCCCATCCTCATACTCCTCCTTTGTATCATTATATAAAGTTATATTGCAAAATTTGAAATTCTGCATATGTTGTGTGATATCTGTCTCCAACCAATTGTTGCTACCTTGTATGTGGGCTTGAGAGGAGCCCACTCTTCTAGTAGGAATAACAGTAGACCCTCTCATTTAATAGGACTCCCCTCATGTAATAGGAATAGCAATTGCCTAAAATTTGTCATTTTTTAATCCATGTGTATGTAATATTTTAAGTAAGCTTGACATTGAGAAGTGCCCTTGGTATCTAGGATAACATGTAAACTATTCTTGGAGTAATTCTAGTACGCCCAAATTTTTCTTTGCATCTTAGTAGTATGCTTAAGAAGTTTCATCAAGTTCATATGTAAAAGTTATGTAGGAATTTAAACAAAAATGGGATAAGTCACTTTTATGGCTCAATTACAAGACTAGTGTTAAACCTATTTTTGGGCAAATTTTTTTGTGATTAGGCAAAAACTAGCCAAAAATGGATCAAAACTAGCCAAAATGGATCAAAATTGGCAACTTTATGCCAAAGTAGGTGAATTTTGAGAAAACTTGATGTAATTTATAATTGCATACTAAAATTAATGACACAAGGATCTTTTATGGGGGAGAAAAGACTACACGCACACATACATAGCTAGTATACATAAACAAAAATTAAACAAAGTTGAGTATAGTATTGGCATAGTGATCCCATAATATTGGCAGAGTGTTAGGGGTCAGCCAACATAGCAAGATAGGGGACTCCTTGTAATGGAATCTACACTATCAATGCTTATGTGCCCAAGATTATCTCAACACCACACTCACACAACTCCACACACTCTTATAGAATATATTAGATTAGAGCATGCATGCAAATGAGAAAGAGAACTTTAATTACTCAATATGAGAGAGTGATGGAACAAGACTGTGCCTCTTCCATTAAATATCTGACTGAGTGTTAGCCCATCCAAGCTACAATGTATTCCAGACCAGCTACAAAAGACTACTAATTGCCAAGAGACTATGAATCAAGCTACACACACCATAGGTCGGGGTTCACTACAAGAATGAACTGTAGAATTAAAAAAAAGCAGCGAATGTACTGCAAAATAAAAAAAGCTGGGGCAAATTGGGGAGTCTGCATAGAACTCCTCAGTCTGTGTCCCAGGTCTTTTTTTTCTAATGTAGACACAATAAAACTAATATAACTTTACATCATCATGAACAAGTGTAAAGTAAAACTTACAAATACCAAAAACAAAAGAGATTTGCAAACCATGGTTTTAGGAATGTCAAAATTCAATTACAATACTTAGCGAATTACATAAGTGTATGTTCCCAAAAAACTCATATACAAGATAAAGCGTAATAAAAATCTATGGAGCTAGGGGCTATCTAGATCTCATGCTGTGCAATTGGTATTGTTCCTTGTGGCTCTAGCCCCTTTGCATCTCACATTTCCATTACTATTGGTAGCTACGTTTGCACCACCATTTCGAGTTATATAATCCTAAAACATAATAAAACTAACACAAGTGAGAATCGGTTTTGCAAAAACAATCAGCAACTCAGTGTTCCTCTGATAAAACTTGATTTCTTGTAGAGCCCTGTGCCCTTGGCGCATCTAAACCCTTGGAGCTCTCTGTGTTGTGTTAGTGGGTTGGCGAGGTTGGGACTTCCTTGGATTGAAGAGCTTGACCTTTCTACACTTGCGCGCACTTGCAGGAACCTCCTCTTGGTCTCTCTCATAGTCTGAATCCTCCTCCTTCTGTTGCTGTGGTACCTGTGTATCAAGTTCCTCCTCCCGGGTAGGGCACCCTGTCCTGGTAGTAGGGTCTTGCCACCTATGGTACTGCACAATGTAGGAATGTTTTCACCAACCCAATCGAACTGCTCATCATTGGCCTCTCTGTCTTGATCTCTGGGGTGGCTGCATTGTGGGGTCTTCTTCACACGCTTGCTCCCACTAGAAGGGCCTGCATGTGTGTGCGCTGGTGTTGCTCTGGGAGGAGGGTTGGACTCTGGTGATCCCATTGGGTGTGTCCTAGAATCCAAGGGGTCACTCTCTTCCGTGGTGTCGCCACAGTATGTGGTTGTTGGGTGCCTTGCACTGTGTTTTGTGAAGGCATGGTAACACGTGCGGTGTTCTTGGTGCATGCCATATCCATGTACGACTATGCTAACGTGGTGATGTGCTGGTGTCCTTACGTGGGTGTCTACGTAGATCGTGAGCCAAGCTCTCTAAAAAAGTGAAATGAAAATGAAGTGAGAGAAGGAAATATTAATAGTTTTTTTTAGGAAAAATAAAAACCTAACTAAACTTATTTTCTTAGCCTTATTACATCTAGATTTATGTTGGTGCGTGCACAACCCAACACCTCCCTTGTCTCCTCATTCGTGCACGCCAAAGCACCATGCCTATGGGGAGCATTGGTCTACAACCATTCAAGCCGAGCATGACTTTTTGCAGCCTTGCGTGCCTCTTGCGCAAGCTTAGATTGTTGGGCCCACTCCCTAACCAATACCCTTCCAAAGGTTGTGCAATAAAACCAATTGAACATCTCTTGTAGATAGTTTGTACGTGTTCCTCCTACAGAAGCTCCACCTCCATGTCTTGTATTTTGAAATAAACCCCTCTTGCTTTATAATGTGATTTCTCCATCCCTTGGGTACTCCACATGTCGAGCGATCCATACTTGTTCATGAAATACGCACCATGCGCATAAACTATGTGCTGTGTACATGACAATAGAATTTAATTAGAAAAAGTCAAGGTTAAAACACCAGTTTATTTTTTTACTATACAACTTACCATATAGTGTGTTACTTTACTCTCTCCCCAAGCACTTAGCACACTTTTGGTGAATTCTATGATATGTTGTTGGAATGATGCTCGTTCTTGGGCAGCTGTGCTACTTTGATTCATAATGCGAACCATGTTATTGAAATTTATCCAAAGTTGTTTGCGCATATTTACAAGAGCTGGCATTGGACAATCTACATTTGTGGTGATTGCACACAGGTCTCTCCAAAGTCCCCAAGTCTTCTTTGAATTCTCTATGTTTGCTGGTGGCTTCTCCAAAAATCTCCTTGCCTTTGATCCAGTCATGGAGACCTTTTGAGCAACCTCGTATGACATACCAGAGGCCTGCTTATTCACTCCAATTTTCACGTTTCTGCCATGGCAGCCCAGAGACAAAAGATGCTCTAATTTACCAAGGGCTGCAACTTTCCTCTCTTGTGTAGGCATTGTGAATGCATAATCGATATGGCACTTAAGCAATCGATCAAAGATGAGACTCATGAATGCATGAAGTGTGCAAAAGTGAATATTCTTTAATGGAAAATTAATGATGGGGCTCCAATTTGAATTCATGTTTGGTTCTCCTAGCATATCACGAGACATGACACTTCCACCCATCTTGCATTTGGTTGTTCCTCATCTTCATCATCAGTTGACTCGGTTGGATCTACTACATCTTCTTGTTGCTTCTTCCCTTTCTTGGGACCTTTCGAGGCATCCTTCCCAACAGAACCAACCTTCTGTATACCTTTTCCATTTGTCTTTTTCTGCCTAGGAATATCAATCTGAGCATTGCAGTATGGACAAGGCCATCTTGATGTCGCGCCTTGAGCACAACCCATCATGCATTTAATTGTCTTCAAATCTCCCCCAAGATGCCAATCCACCTTGAACTTTCCTATGTTTTCTACATCTAAAAAGTTGACCATCAATCTGCTTTTTGATTACATGTGTTATCTAGGGAGTCCTTTCAAACATCCATGTCAATACCTCATGTGTCTCCTTCGGTACCTCGAATGCACCAAGCCACCAGACCTCTTTCTCAGATTGCACACTAAAACTTGGTTTGGTAGTCTTTTCCCATGCACAAATCATGGCCTCATTCATGAGCGTAATGCTCATACGTTCTAGCTTCCGACCTTTCACAATTTGGTACTCATCTAACTTGAGTACAAATGAAAGTGTGCTCCCCAAAACTACAAATAAACGGTAATTTACAATATTCAAAATAAAATAATCGTCTTCATTTTCTACTGAAAAACATGAATAGTAGCAATTGCAAGTTCTCACCTTCTGGTGAAAGACCATAGAACTTCACCATAGCTTGTTGTAGTCTCTCAATATGAACAAAGATATTATTGTAAACATCATAGTGAAATTCTGTACTTGTTGTCTTGATTTTCTTTCTGCTTGACCATGTGTCTAATGTTAGTGTGCCCTCAACGTGATAAACTATCCTATAGCTCGCTGCACATCATCATTATTGATATGCTTGACATTGTGAATCACCTTGAGTGTAGGAAATAAAGTGCCAGTGATTCCTTGTCTTAGAAATACATCTTTTACAACCTGACGGATTGCTTGGTACCCTTTCATGCTGATTCCAACTGCATCACAAGCATGTTGAATTAATGAAGAATCGATGGAGGTGGTAATCTCGCTCACTACATTGCTAACAACAGCTTGGCGTATTTTAGGATGATGAGGGTCAGTAATAATTGAGAGAACATCCTTGGTATTCAGAATGGCTTTGACCAAATCCTTCCATCCATCTTCATTAGAACCACACACCTCTTGCAGAAAATTCCTGGCAGAACACAAATCATGACTATTTTGTTTAAATCACTGAGTGCATAATGAAAGTTTATGTTACTTACTTTGTTATACGAATCCTTTTCTTCCGTGCTCCACCTTTAAACGCAAGAGATTCTATACCAGCCAATGTCTTTTTGCGTTCACGAGCACCATTTGGCGTTGCTTTAAGTCGTTTGATAAGTTCCTCTAGCCTTTGAATCTTTGCATCCTTCTCCACATTCTCTGCAAGGATATCTTTCATTTTATCTGATGATGTTTTAAGTCCTTCTTGACATTGTAAAAGGCTGAATTGTGATGCTTGCAATTGAGATTGGAGAATATGGATTTGTTTGCCAAGCTCCACTTGTAGTCAATCTTCTGCAGTATCCTAACAAGCCAAGCTCTCCTTCACCAACAAATTGCATAAAAGATAATAAATTGCGGGAAAGGAGGGTTTGCTCTTAATGGAGGGTCAACTCGATAGAGATGCCCATCAACCCAAAGATCTACATTTTTCTCCTTAGCTATCTAGTTCTAAAACGGAAGGTTGATTTGCACATTCGTATTCCTGAAGAGTATGGCAGCTCTTAAAAAACCCATCCTACTGATGCCCATCAACCCAAAGATCTACATTTTTCTCCTTAGCTATCCTACGAGCTTGGACAGATTGTGCATCAGTAGGATGGGTTTTTTTAGAGCTACCATACTCTTCAGGAATACGAATGTGCAAATCAACCTTCCATTTTCTAGCTTCACAAGGGGCTATACACACAGCTTGCAAAGGCTCCATAGCTAAGCAGAGGAAGAAGCTAAAGTAGAGCGAGAGAGAGAGAGAGAGAGAGAGAGAGAGAGGGAGTGTGAGAGAGACTGTTAAAACTTTGCTGTTGGTAGGTTTAACGCAAATTCATTTTTCTAAGTAGAAAATAATATTTTTGATATACAAATATACTAACATGGAGTTTTTTATCAATAAATTACATTTATGAGAAAAATTAAAAAATAATAATTTTTGGGGTCTCCACAATTTCGGGATCTGATAGTTAGTTATGTTTATGGGGTTATGGGGACCTGACAGTTAGTTATGGATGTACTGGGCGTGACCCTTGAATTACAAGCTTTTTGGACGGGAAAAATTATTTTCATCATACATATTGGTTGGGTGGTGTTTTTTCCACCTCAAAATGTAATAAAAAATAAAAAATAAAAAAATTTCACTTTTTGGGACCCACCTAAATACGAGAATGTTTTGCTGATGTGTGGAAGAGAGATGTGGTGGGAGTTAATGAGAAAGGAGATTTCAAACTGACAAGAAAGATTCAATTTATAGAGAGTGAAGATAAAAAAATTCAAAAAGTAAGAAAGTATGAGAAAAGTCAAAAAGTAAGAGAGAGAGTATGAGAATATTCCCTTTAAAACGTGAAACTAGGGAGGTATGGCTGATGTGGCAAGGCAAAAAATAGGGGTCATCATAGCCTTTGTCTCCCTTAAGCCTATCTAATCCCTTAAAATTAGGAATCCTTAGGAGGCCCTTTTTGGGTCCAAAAAATTCCTAATGGCCGACATAAGCTACCAGCATGCGTAGGTTGCTACCGTCATGTGTGGATTGCTATCAACATGCATAGGTTGCTACCGACATGCGTAGGGTGCTACGCTTGATGCGATGCATGCCAGTAGCAACCCACACATGCCGGTCACATGCCAGTAGCTTCCGATGCATGCCGGTAGCAACCTACACATGCCGAAAGCTACCGACATGCGTTGGTTGCTACCGGCATGCGTAGCAAGCTATTGGCATGCATAAGAAGCTACCAACATGCGTTGGTTGCTACCGGCATGTGTAGCAAGCTATTGGCATGCATAAGAAGCTACCGACATGCGTTGGTTGCTATACCGGCATTGGTAGCACCCAACGCATGCATGCCAATAGCAACCAACGTATAGGAAGCTATCGGCATGCGTTGGTTGCTACCAGCATGCATCGAAAGCTCCCAGTACGTATAGGAAGCTACCGACAGGCGTTGGTTTCTACCCACATGCATAGAAAGCTACCGATATGCATTGGTTGCTACTGGCATGTGTATGTTTCTACTGTCATGCATCGGTAGCTTCCTACGCATGCCGGTAGCTTCCTATGCATGCATAGGTTGCTACCGGTATGCATAGGAAGCTACCGGCATGCATTGGTTGTACGTAGGTTACATACATACATACATACATATATATATATATATATATATATATATATATATATATATACATACACACACACACACACACACACACACATATATATGTGTGTGTGTGTGTGTGTATACATACACACACACACACACATATATATATGTATGATATATATATATACATACATGCATACACACACATAGATATATATATATATATGTATACATGTATACATACATGCATACACACAAATAGATATATATATATATGTGTATATATATATATATATATATATGTATGTATGTATGTATGTATGTATATGTATACATGCATACATATATATATATACATACACACACACACACACATATATGTATGTTTGTATGTATGTATATATATATGTGTGTGTGTGTGTCTGTGTGAGTTTTTGTGCATCTGTGTGTGTGCACATATACATATACATACATAAATATATATGTGTATATATATATATATATATATATATATTAGTTATATATATTAATTATATGTATTATAATATATATATATATATGTATGTATGTATGTATATATACATATACATATATATATATATATATATATATATATATATATATATATATATGTATATATATATACACACACACACACATACATACATACATACATATATATATATGTATGTATATATATCACGCACACACACGCACACACACACACACATACATACATACATACATACATACATACATACATACATATATATATATATATATATATATATATATATATATATATATATATACCACACACACACATAAATACACACACACACACACATACATACATATATACATACATACATACATACATATATACATATATATATATATGTATATATGTATATATATATACCACACACACACACACACACATATATATATATAGGTACCTTGAAAGGGGAGGTGATGTATGTTATGAATATTATAAGCCTTATTTAACTTTTATGATGTTAATATAATTTAAGTATTAGTATATTTGATTAATTTTTCATTGTGCATGTAGTATCTTTAATTTGTGGTTGTAGAGCAGTGAAAGCATTTCAAGAAAGCACAGAACTTGAGATGCCACTCAACTACTTTTTTTCACGTGCTTGTGCTCACAGGGCTTAGGCATCTGCTTTCCTAGAGATGGTGTTCTGCCACACACCCACATGCCATTAATCTCCAAAAAATATCAGATTCAAACTAAATGCATCAAGTTCAAGACACCCAATAGATTGAGAAATCAGGCCTGCCACCTTACATTAGGGGAAATTTAGACTCAAATTGGGCCCTTTAAGGATTTGTACACATTCTCTCTCTACAAAAATGGGCTCATGTGATGAAATTTTTTTAAATCAACTCAAAAGTGAGCGAAGTTTACACATTTAAAATCTACCCTTCTAATGATATATAGCATGACGAGCAATTTTGCATATTCAAGAAGTCCCCAAATTCAGTGAGATGACATGGCACGTTACATGCCATGTCATCACTAAATTTGGGGATTGGAGGTGTGGTTTAGCATAACATTTTTGGCGTCGCTGTCAGGGAAACACCTTTGTTTCTTCCATACTCTTTGAGTTTCTGGCTCCCATTGCTTAGTATTCATTGTTGCCTTTGCATATTTTAGAAATGCATTGTGTGGAAAATGGAAGGATAAGGTGTGTGGTTGAGAAAAAAAATTATAGTTTTGATGCTATGAATGTTGTGGAAAGTAGTTTAGGAAAGGATTCATTGGTTACTCTTGATAAATTTGATGTTAGCACCACAGAAAAAACACCAATGTGAAGAAGCAAGTTATGTGTGTTTTCTTTTTTTTTCAAAAATTCAACAAAATAAAAAACATAAGGGACCATTGATTGAGCCAAGAACTTGCATTTCATTCCCTAGCATTGGCACAATCTAATTTTCATCAATTGGATTTGTATTATACACCCAAGACTATAAATTACCGACACGAAAAACTTCACGTGAAAGTGCAGGAAGTTGTTCATGACGTGAACCATTTTCTTGCAATTTCACGCCGCCACGCATCGCTCACAAAATCAGCGCCGGGATTTTCACCGAAAATCATGGGATTACATTCCAGAAATAGAAACCCTTATCCTGACACCTCTGACATGATTCAGTCTGCCAAAAATTGGATCATGTGAAAGTGCAGTAGACTTTCACGACGTGACCCATTTTCGAAGTAGTTCACAGCGTGAAACACTTTTGAAATAGTTCACGGCATGAAACACTTTCTGTTTCTCACGACGTGAACTAAGTCCTGCTATTTCACGACGTGAAATATTCTCTGCTAATTCACGCCTCCTGAACAGAGCGATAGAACCAGGAATTGAATCAGTTTGGGTTGGATACTATCTTATCAAATCATACATACATGCACTTAAGATCTGGAAAACGCATCGGAGACGATCTTACGCATAACGATAGTGCATTAAATCATCCATGAACTTCCTATCAAAGAAGTGTGGGATCGGGACAGTCCGCAAGCACACACTTGAGTGTCTTGAGAAACCTAACCACGGTAGAAACCAGTAGTAGTAATGAGGAATCCATGGAAGAAGGGCTGAGATTCACTGGGTTTGGGGAAGGTGACAAACCACACTCTCCAACCAAGTCCAGTGGGATCATTGATATAGCCCGGGGATTTTTTGGTCTCCAAACGAGTCATGATGAAGAAGCGCAATCTGCGGGCATGGGTTCGTCAACTAGCGCTAGACTCGGTCCAAGACAAGAAGGGCCATTCCAGATATTGAATTCTAGGCTGTCAAATACTGGCACCCCTCGAATTAGATGAGATATGGAAAGTGTAGTTAGGACGGGTCAAATATTCTTTCCCACCACTGAGGAAATGGAATTGGACTTCCAACGAAGTGAAGTGGAACGACAACTCCGAGAATTGAGCTTAAGGAAACAAGAGCTTGATACTCATAGGACAAGAGCTGAGAGAAAGGAGACAGATAATGTTAACCATCTCCAATCATGAGGAAAGGAATCTGAAATTGCTACAGGTAGAGGCGATGGGGATATTCTGAACTTGGAACCCATCAATGAGGAATCCAGAATGGAGGAAGGGGTTACAACCAAAGAAGAAGAGGGTAACATAGCCAACTTGGCTATAGAAGTTGAGGACCGGCTCTATACCAAGAAGGACATAGAGTTAATGATCAATCACCCTACATTCTTACTGGATATGGAGCTCTTAATTACACAAAGACGCACATAGGCTACTATTGGGGAATCCCACCAGGATACCACAACCAGGCAAGTCCACGAACCTAAGATACCAAGAAGAGCCAATATGGGTAGGGGACGAGGTCTAGGAAGGGGGGGAGAAATTCCCCACTAGAGACTTAGAAACAATCCAGCCATGGACCTTAATGGAGCCACAAGGACAGACTTGTTAAATATTGCAGTTGAGATGGGTAGGGGGATGGTCAGGGAGCTAGGTTCTACTCTAGAACCTCGACCTTCCCAGATGAAACCCCATATCATCGCAAAACTTGTCCAAAAAATCTCTGGGGATGGAGATCCTATCCAGCATGTAGAGATTTTTGAATCTACATGTGAAACCTGCGGACCAATCAATGATGTGCCATGATACATGCCTTTTCGCCGACCTTAGAAGGAAAATCTCATCAGTGGTTCAGAACCCTTAAGCTGAGGACAAGGTTAACTTCACCAAGTTAAAAAATATTAAGAGACTAAGGTTATGTAAAAGGGGAGGAGAAGGGTGTGTATGTGAATGGACTTACGGTCCACTAGCTCACCTATTTAAAGGTGGAGCTAGAAGGCATTTTATGAGCATGAAGCTTAGTTGTATTTTGATCAACTTAATAAGCAAGATCTTTTCTTGTATTTTGTGAGTCTCTCTCCTCCACATATTTGATCTAGCATGAGCACCACGAAATTCTAACATGGTATCTAGAGCTTGGCAAGATTAGGTCATTTTTGTGGTGTAGAATAGGTCAATTTTATTCCCTTTTTTTTGTGTGGAGCTGAACCTCCTGCCAGTGGAGGAGCTCTAGCATCTTGTGGAGGCAAGAACTCTTCTCCTGGCCATGTCACTGCATTCTGAGCAAGCCGGCACACAAAATCAGCAGCGCTAGTTTTTGTACATCTATTCACCTTGTGTGGGTAATCTTTAGCCACACAAGCTTAGGGCTTTTGAAGCCCTAAGCCTCAAGGTCCTATAGCCTAGGTCTCAGCCCTAATGGCGGCCTGAATCGAGCGCACTGGAGTCAAAATACCAATTAGTTGTCTGGTTTTCAACCATGGAAGCTTGTATAAAAGCTTTATAAAAGTGTTTTAAACATTAAAGGAGTACTAATCTGTTAAGTGCTCTTGTGAGGGTCTTTTTCTATATCCTTGAAGTGGTGGGCATACACCATGGGGTATTCATAAGCCTCATTGCCATCAAGCTTCATCAACATCTTCAAGTGCACAAAGCTTCTCAAAATGTGCTTATAAGCACTAATAGTGTTGATTAACACTAATTAGGCTACTAATCCAACAAAGGAGAGCCATTCCAAAGTGTTTCTATACACTAATAGTGTTCTTAAACACTAATGGTGAATCTAATCACCAATGCAAGTGTCATTAGACGCTAGAAATATGCTCTTAAGCACTAATAGTGTTGCTAAACACTAATGGTGATCTTAATCACCAAAAAAAGTATTCTTTGATACTAATGAAGCTAATCTCCATCAGAATTAGTGGTTGGGCACAAATCTTAAGTGTTAAACCATAAACTTCACCATCTTAATCTCCTTTTTTATGCAACATCCTTAACTTGATTAAGGGTTGTTGCACTCTCATAAGCCTTTCTCTTTCTACTTAAGCCAAAACATCACAAATTTCTGGTTTTTTCTTCTTCATAAATCAGCCCATTACTCTCTAGTAATCTCCTTCAATACCCAATGTCAAAGAACAACACCCAAATTAAGAAGTTCTCAGGAGAGGGCTTCGACACTTGGCAAGTCCTTGTCAAGTACAAGATGATGTCCAAAGGTTTTTGGCCATTCATCTCCGGCACTAAGGTTATTGATTGAACTAAGGCTGAAGATATTGAAGATGATGAGAGGGCACAAGCCATCATCATGCTTTATCTTGATGAGGCTCTCATTCACCATGTGGACCAGCTTCCGACTATAAAGGAGAAATGGGATGAGCTTGACAAGCTCTATGGAGCTCGTTGGTAAGAATTCCAAGATCTCACTTAAAATTGAATTTTTCAGCTTGGAACTCAAAGAGGGAGACAACATTGGAGCCTTCATCTCTCACTTGAAGGGCCTTATGGCTCAACTTGCATCAGTGAATACGAGAATGGATGAAGATGATGCAGTGGGGCTGTTTTGCTAAAAGCAGTCAAGAAGGTGTACCCCATCTTAGTCACCACCCTGAAGAACATACCTAATCCCACCCTTGAAGGAGTCATTAAATCTTGTCTTGAGATGAAGAAAAGAGGCCAAAGGGAGGAGCTGAATCTTCAAATGCAACAACTTCATCGAATATCGAACAAGCTTTGTCACATCAAGTGATCAAAGTAAGATGTGTCCATTGCAAAAAGGTGGGTCATTTGGCAAATAATTGTTGGATCAAATATCCCAACAAAATGAAATGTAACAAGTGTAAACAAATGGGACATATCACTTCCAAATGTCCCAACAAAGAGTCAGAAGCTAACTTTGTATCAGCCTCTAACTCCATTGAGAAATTGTTTTAAATCTCAATGTAACCACACCTATATTCCTAACCTTGTATGTCTAATGTTATAAAGGCATCCTATGTCCAATACCACCTATTACAATTTTTTCATAGTTGGTATTGAGGGGGTATTAATAGACTAAGGTTATGTAAAAGGGGAGGAGAAGGGTGTGTGTGTGAATGGACTTATGGTCCACTAGCTCACCTATTTAAAGGTGGAGCTAGAAGGCATTTTATGAGCATGAAGCTTAGTTGTATTTTGAGCAACTTAATAAGCATGAAGCTTAGTTGTATTTTGAGCAACTTAATAAGCAAGATCTTTTCTTGTATTTTGTGAGTCTCTCTCCTCCACATATTTGATCTAGCATGAGCACCACAAAATTCTAACAAAAAATGTTTTTGTACCCAGCTTTGCACGTAGTGGTGACAGGTGGAGCCCTGTAGCCCACAACTACATAACATCAAACAGAAGGAAGATGAGTCTATGAGAGACTATGTTTCTTGCTTGAAACACTTGAATTCAAGATGCAAAATTTGGGAAATATTGACAGATGATCAATTGTTTCCTTGTTTCAGGAGAGGGGTTAGAGACCATAAAATGCATGATTACTTGGTACTAGCCCACCGGCCAGCTACCCTTGATGCATGCTGCAAATTGGCAATCGAATACGAAGATAGCATGTTAGAATTGCCACAACCTGAAGATGTTAGAACATCGGAAGCAACCACAACTTTGCATGTCTCGAGTCATCAAGAACTTGGAACTCGCAGTAAACAAGTCGGGCATATGACTATGGATGAGCTCAGCAATGCCATATTGGAGAAATTAAAGGTAAGGGAAGGAAGAGAGATGTCAGGTCATGGGCATAGTCACCTTTACCCGGGCAAAGGGAATTGGTGTGGTGCTCCATGTGCAGACTAAACCATACCACCACTGAATGTCTACATTTAAGGGCAAGACCATTACTGTATTGTGCGCATTGTGTAAAACTAGGCAATCATGACACATCATCGTGTAGATTTCCTAGGTTTCAAAATATAGCATAGTTTTTGCAAACAAATAGAGCCCCACTGGCTTTGCCGGCACCACCTGTGCAGACCACTACCACTGCTGCACTTGCCTAGGGGGATGTTCTGGGTACAAGACACTTCGCCCTTGCCACCACCAGTTCTACCGCCACAACCACCACAGGCCAAGATCAATCAAGTAGTGATTGAAGAGCCATCAAAAGATATTGAGTTGGCGCGAGAACTAGAATTAAGTGGGGAATACTATGAGGATTTGGGTGAGGTCACGCAAGATTATTATGTCCCAAACAAACACAATGACTAGAATGTTCAAGGAAAATGAGTTGGGGGGGTCCATTCATTCCTTCCCCGTGGAAGAATATGAGACACCTCAATGTGGGAAGAACACTCTATATCTAAGGAACCCAGGGATATAGGAAGCCTAGCAGCTGTGTTATCCACACTTGTCCAGATGTCCTTAGTTGTTACGCAATTCACCCTCCTTATGGATAGATGTAAAAGAATGGGTCGAAGGAGGTCTAAGGCCAATGGAGAATATGGATGAGGCTCTGCCACCCTTGGTAGAAAGACCCTTGAGGCATACAAAGGAAATGCGGGTGGTTAAGAAACCAGTTAACCAACTGGGACACTAAAATGAGAGTGACAACACGAACGCTACCATTCCGATTCATCATAATGGATACCAGGTGTTGGCCATCCTAGATGGTGGGGCAGGTGTCAGCATCATTACCAAAACATTGCTGGGAAAATTGGGGGAAGCCGGATCTAAAAAGAGCAAATCTAATCATTAAGATGGCTGATGAAACGTCTTTGAGACAAATTGGGCTCTTGGAAAATGTGAAGTTCAAACTCTTTATGTTTCAATATCGTCATACATTTGTGGTCATGGACTTCCTACGCCAACCTGATACGTATGACATAATATTGGGATGACCCTTCATGAGGGAATCTAAATTGGTACATGATTAGTCTTTGGATCATGTATATGTACGCAGGGACTCACAAACATTGAAGATTGATCTAAGAGCATGGAAGGCACACCCCATGGAAGGGCAATCGGTAATGACTCTGTCACAACAGAGCAAACCACATCCCTACAGATATGCCAACCCACAGAGGGGGAAACCAAGGATGAGGAGGATACGGAGATGTATGCATCACTACCTCCTCCATATTTCTTTGAGAATTGGATGCATGTGTTGCCCACAATTGATGTGATGCAACCTAAGGGAACCCAGTATTTGGAATGTGGAAACATCCCCACGACGTCTATCTGCATGGTTGATTGTTGGCAAACCATGGATGGGGAGTCAATGGATGAGACATCAAGTACAGAAGTTACCATGGCGTGAATTCGAACCAACAGAGTTAGTGCATCAAGTGATGGTGGCGGAGACAAAAACGGTACCTAGCCCGACAAAACGCATTGCTGGGGCGAAGCAAACCAATGGATGCCCAATGGTTGAGATACCTTGAGGCTACAAGGGTACATGATGAGTTCTCCAAGGATTGGGGCGAAGAGTTGAGTAAAATACCATTGGAAGGGAGGAATCTAGAGAAAATCACCCTTATGGAAACCGATACACCCAAACTTACAGAAATGGGACGTCAAAAATGCAACAAAGCCTTGGCAGAGGCAAAACATGAAGCCAAGAAAATCATGGAAAAAACCAAAAAAGACAATGACAAAATGGATGTACTCTCAGTGCCTGACCATTTCAAGAACTATATAATTGATGATCAAAGAGTGGTCCAGTTAACAGCCACTAGGGTAAAAGAGGAAGGGCTATCGACATCATACGATGGCCCGGCACAAAAGTCAAGGAGGTTGATATTGCAGAATCAGGGGAAGAAGCAAGGCCCGTATATATTGCCAAATATTTGACCTCTGTAGAAGAAGTAGAGCTTATTGCTCTTCTCAAGGAATACAAGGATTGTTTCACGGAACTATAAGGAAATGAAAGGGGTACCACCTGAGGTGGTACAACATAATACGATTCCAATTATGGAAGGATCACGGCCTGCCAGGTAGAAACCATACCAGATGAATCCAAAGTATGCAGCAATTGTAAAGGAGGAAATTGATAAGCTCATTTGCTGCTGACTTTATCTATGAGATCAAACATACGGATTGGTTATCACCCATTGTGATAGTGCCTAAAAAGAATGGAAAATTGAGAGTATGTGTCGATCTTAAGAAAGTAAATACAGCCACTCGAAAGGACCATTACCCATTACCGTATACCGAACATGTCTTGGAAAGAGTGGCTGGAAGGGAAGCGTACAGTTTCTTGGATGGGTTTTCAGGGTACAATCAGGTGCCCATAGCACCAGAAGACCAACATAAGACTGCCTTCAATACCATGTGGGGAACATTCACTTACAAGGTCATGTGGTTTGGTCTTACAAATGCCCCGGCGACCTTTCAAAGATTGATGTGCACAGCATTTAAGGACTACTTACAAAAGTGGTTGAAGTGTTTATTGATGATCTATGATGGGAAGATCATTTGAACTGTTTGAGGAAGGTGTGTTTGAACGTTGCCGATTATATCGGATACCACTAAACCCTTTGAAGTGCCAGTTCTAGGTCAAGCATGGTGTGATACTCACATAGTCTCAAAAAATGGCATATCCATTGATGATAGCAAGGTTAAGTTGATCTTGGAACTACCACCGCCCACACCAACTACAAAGGTGTGCAAAGGTTTATGGGTCATGTGGGTTATTATTGACACTTCATCATATTTTATGCAAAGATAGCCAGACCCTTGTATAAACTACTCATTATCTTTGAGTGGACCAAGGAGTGTCAAGAGGCTTATGATCGTTTGCTGAAGCCTTGGCAAGCGCACCCATTTTGCGACCCCCCAATTGGGATCTTATATTCCACGTACACATCAATGCGTCAAATTTTGTAATTGGTTGTGTGCTAGCCCAACCTGGTGAATTCAAGTTGGACTATCCAGTTTGCTTTGCTAGTCGTCAATTGAATGATGCACAGAGATGAACTACACCACTACCGAAAGAGAAGGATTGGCCATGGTCTACGCAGTCAAGGATTGGCCATGGTCTACGCAGTCAAGAAATACCAACATTATCTCTTGGCTAACAAATTCATATTTTTTGTGGACCATCAAGCCTTGCTATATCTAGTGAATAAACCTTGCACCACAGGAAGAATCACACATTGGCTACTATTGTTGTTGGAACTTGACTTTACTGTCATCACACGGTAAGGAAGGGAACACAACATGTGTTAGCCGACCACCTGTCCAGAGTTCCAAATGGAGAACCAACAACTAGTGTCGACAATGACCTCCCTGATGCTTGTCTATTCAAATTGGATATGGTACCAGAGTGGAGCGAAGAGATCTTAGAGTATTTGGCTTATGGCTTCTCTCAAGACGTAACCTTAAATAAGGATAAGATGCGAAGGCCTATCAAGCTTGCAGCACCATATCAATTGATTGTAGGAGAGTTGTATAGACTGGGCAAAGACAATGTGCTCAGACGGTGCGTAAGGGAGGATGAATTCGTGACCATACTGGAAGAGTCTCATCCCGGGATAGCAGGTGGGCATCTTGCCGGAGAAATTACAGCTTGGAAGGTGCTCCAAGGGGACTTTGGTGGCCCACGTTATTCGGAAACACCAATGAGTTCGTCAAAAGATGCAAGGAATGCCAATGTTTTGCTATCCCGCCAAAAAAGAGACAGGATGCCACTAACCCCCATCATTGTCAGGCAACCATTTGAGAAATGGGGAATAGATTTTGTGGGGCCTAAAAGTCTGGTGGCTCATCCATCACAAGCCCACTACATAATCGTAGCCACTGATTATTTCACAACGTGGGTGGAAGCCAGAACTTCAAAGAAAGCAGATGCGCGAACAACTGCAAAATTTGTATATGTGAGCAAATCATATCACGATTTGGTTGCCCATTGGAATTGGCGAGTGATCACGGCTCACATTTCATTAATGAGGTGATTAATCGATTGCGTATAGGATTCTTGGTAATCCATCGTAAATTGTCACCATACTACCCCCAAGCAAATGGTCAGGCAAAACGTACCAACAATCAGATTTTGTGTACCATCCTGGATGAAAACTATGGAAGCAAGTCGAACATATTGGGAGCATAGGCTTATAGTAGCTCTTTGGGCCTACCGCACATCCTATAAGGTGGCAATAGGATATACTCCTTTTCATCTAGCTTATGGTGTTAAAGCAGTTATGCCCATGGAATACTTAGTCCCAAGCTTAAGAATTGCTATACAAGAACGTCTAACTGAAAATGCATTAGCTAAAAGGCTAATTGACTTGGAAAAACTGGATGAAACCCGGTTGATAGCATCACACGGACTCATGGTTGAAAAGTTGCGCAGAAACCATTGGTTTGATAGAAACCTCAAGAAAAAAGAGTTAAAAATGGGGGACCTTGTCCTCATGTATGGTGTGGGAAGCGCCAGGAAAAAGAAACTGAAATACTGCGATCTAGGACCATTCCGCATATCAGAAGTCACACCTCAAGGGTTTGTCCAAATAGAGACAATTGACGGCATTCAAATGGAGGGCTATGTCAATGGGAGTAAACTAAAAAAATACTTTGGACCATTAACCTAGGAGATGCTCTTCCAAGAAACCTCTTAACAAAACAGAAGCAATTAGCAAAAGAAAAGGTCCAGCAAGCACAAGACGAGGCTAAAGCTAGGCAAGCAAAGGCTAAAGCTAGGCAAGCAAAGGCTAAAATGCAGAAGGGCCTGATTTATGTCAATATGGTGTCCATAACCCTGGGTGGACGAAGAGGATCTAAACATTGAACTAGCAAGACTCAAGTTGGGACTCACAACAAATAAGGGCATTGCAACAAGTGTTGCATTGATAGATATGGGATCAAGCCACAACCTAATCTCATATGATACTTGGATAGCCTTAGGGAGACCAAACCTGGAACACATGGATGCAAAAGTTCGTAGTGTGCACTTAACCACATAGGCTGTTGGATGTCTAAATGTTAAAATTTCCATTAGTAATAATCCCTTGGTTGGAAAGATGTTTGTAATGCTTGCAGGTACAATGGAAGAGGAGATGATCTTAGGACGGTCCTTGATCTGTGCCAACAAGTGCAATATCCAATGGGAACACAAAACAACATCGCTAACCATCAGTGAAAAAGTCATGTCCATACCATTATGGACCTCGGCAAATCAAGGAAAACAAATTGCTCTGCAGAAGCGGTACTTCATAAAATAGAATCTACACCCACCGTGTTCGAATTGCCCACACAAAGCCCAACATATAAGAGTATATATATAAGAGTATACAAGATTCACCCAAAGGTTCAACCGGAGAGGAAGCATGAGAGAGCCCAGTTCAAAAGTCAACCATTGACACCACCTACAAAGTGGCAGAAGGTCAAAAACTTGCAGAAGCCTCATGACTGTCATCACAACAGTGGATCCGAAAGGACATACTGTGAGAACAAGGCTACTATCAAGGCAATACAATGAATATGGCTACCCAAAAGAAAATCTATGACAGACGCCACAACAGGTTTGGATCAATATACAAAAGAAGGTAAGAGCTTTCACAGCAGCATCAACTCCCCAAAAGGACAAACCCCACACCTGCACTTGTGTGGAGAAGAAATCAAATTCAGCAAGCTGAGTTGAGAATGACTCAAGCAACAATAATACCCACAGTAAATACATAATGGAACAATATGTATGAAGGAAAAAACAAGGGTGTCCCCAATATAAGCAATACACAACCAGAAACCGCAACAAAAATATTTAATTGGGTGGAAGGAACACTAAAAATCTCCCAATTAGAATTAAAAAGATTTCATAAAAAAATGCCTAGAAGTACCAGAGAAAATCCTTGGTTTCTATGGTAAAATTAAAAGAAAAAGAAAAGCAATGCATCATCATGTGCATGTGGGTGTGTTGGAGCACAAAAATTCAATTTTATAAACTTCACGTGAAATAGCAAAAAAATACTTCACGCCGTGAAGTACCCAAAATATTTCACGACGTGAACTATTTTTGGTGTTTCACGACGTGAACCTTTTTTAGTGTTTCACGTCGTAAAATGATTAAAATTGCAGAACCAATCACAAAATGACACGTGGATTGATCATTTAACGTAGCCACCCCGTCCGATGGCTACACTATAAAAGCGATTTATTTTCTTGATTTCATCACTTTCATTGGTGATTTTGCGTTCTTTTTCATCGATTCCTTGCGCGCTTTTGACTCCTTGCTCCTCCCGACATCACCTTCCTGACCTCTCAAGGTGGGAGTTATACCTTTCCTTTCCTTCTTTTTGTTCTTTGTTTTTGTTGTGGTTTCTTTTGAATGTGTATATTTTTTGGGACGGGTGTTGAAATTATATCTCTTTTGATGGCCGATTCATGGACTGATAAACAAATGAAAATGTAAAATGCAAATGTAAAAACGTAAGATCTACATGAATACATAAGGTGTAGAAAATGAAAAATCTAGCTTCATTGACACAAAAAATTGGTAAAGTTTGCAACTTCACAGGAGACCTTCACATCCTCGAACTTCACGTCCTCCCCCCGAACTTCACGAGAGACCTTCACGTCCCCGAACTTCACGGGAGAACTTCACGTCTCCAAGTCTTCAACTTCACGGGAGACCTTCACGTCCCCAAGTCTGCAACTTCATGGGAGACCTTCATGTCCCCGAACTTCACGGGAGACCTTTACATCCCCTAACTTCACGGGAGACCTTTACGTCCCCAAACTTCATGGGAGAACTTCGCGTCCCCAAGTCTGCAACTTCACGGGAGACCTTCACGTCCCCGAACTTCAAGGAAGACCTTCACATCCCCAGAGACCTTCACGTCCCTAAACTTCACGGGAGAACTTCATATCCCCAAACTTCACGGGAGAACTTCACGTCCCCAAATCTGCAACTTCATGGGAGATCTTCACATCTTCAAATTCACACATTCTACTATATGGGAAGGCCCTCACAAACCTTTCCATAACATACTAACACTAATTTACACCCAAAAAAAAGTGGCTTCCACCAGTCATTCGACTGACAATATATGGTTGTATAGATGTTTATGTCAGAATCTGAGTCCCGAGAGCAACCACCTCCAACACAAGCCAGCAGTGCCACAGGGTCCCAGAGTGCCAGCAAGCTGAGGAGAAACTTCTTGGTCCCTTACGCCCAGTCCTTCCAAGGAACTCTCATCAGAAGACAAGTCACTACACCACATGGGAAAATCACTCTGCAGTGCCACAGTAAGGAGTGCCTCCATCTATTGGAAGATGTGAAAGTAAAGGATAAGCTGGAAAAAGTCGACCTTAGCAGAATGGCTACAGTGCTACCCAAAGGGATCGACACAGACCTCTGCGCAAAATATCTCTGTACATATGACAAGCAAACAAAGAGAGGAAAAATTACAAAGACAGACAATACCACGAAAGAGCTACTCATCATAACAGAAGACCTCATCAGAGATACCTTACAGCTCCCCCGCTGGCAGTCAAGGTTCACGGACACACAATAGATACAATGCCCATCAAGGAGATGCTAAAGAGAGATTCTTATAACTCCAATGGGGCAGAGTATGAGAACATCAAGGATGAAGCCACAGAGAAAGCTTGGAGGGCAATGTCATTGATGATGCAAATCAAACCAGTTTGATAGGTATAACAAGGTCAGCCTTAACAAGATTGCCAAAGCTCATGAAGAGAAGGAGGACGATTGGGCCTTTTTAATGCACAAAGAAATGGAAATTTATCTCAAGGCACATCAGTCCAAGGTCAGCAACCCATACCTGTTAACACAAATACTTAACCATGTGGCACAACAGCCAGTGAAAGATGAACCAGAGGAAAACCTTTCGCTAGCCCTAATCCCCAGCAGCAGTCAACCTACCGAATCTACTGGAAGGGTGGATGAAGGACAAGCAGTGTTAATGGAGATTGAATAGCTCATAAAGTCAATCAAGAAAGATCCAAAAAGAAGAAGACTGACAAAAAGATAAGAGGGCTACTAGTGGATGTCACCACAGAATCTTAGCAATTGGAAGCAGTTGTGGCATCAGAGATCAAGACATACCAAGAGGCTCTCCAAAAAAACTACAAAGCACTACTATGCAGGAACAACACCAATAAAATTCTCCCCTCCAATGAGCCCTGCACAACTAATATTCAAAGACCTCTCCCCGCTCAAGGATTCACAACTAGCGGAGATGCACACAAAAGAAGCTAGAGAACAAACACAGAAAGATCATACCTTGGAAGAAGGACCAACACATGAGGAGGCATCAGTTGCACAACAAGAATTAGAGAAGCCAGCAGAATCTAGTAAGAGGCCACACTCCCCAGAGATATCCATGCCAAGCAAACAAAGAAGATTGGCTCAAGAATCTAGTAAGAGGCCACACTCCCTAGAGATATCCCCGCTCAAGGATTCACAACTAGCGGAGATACACACAAAAGAAGTTGGAGAACAAACACAGAAAGATCTTACCTTGGAAGGCCCAGCACATGAGGAGGCATCAGTTGCACAACAAGAATTAGAGAAGCCAGCAGAATCTAGTAAGAGGCCACACTCCCCAGAGATATCCATGCCAAGCAAACAAAGAAGATTGGATCAAGATGAGCCACTGCCGCATCTTGGTTCTTTCAAGGAGGTGGATTCTCAACCATTCCTCCAGGATACCTTGGTGGAAGGCCTTGACACACTCCTCCAACTAGAAACAGGAACAGAAGGTATGGCGTTGCCATTTGTTGACAACACACATGCTGCACGACAGGAACGCCAGCCTATGGAAACAGCTAGAAGAGGCCAATGCACAAACACAAAGTGTGAAAGATACTTTGGTGACAGCATAGGAAACTAATCATAAAGAGTTTATAGGATCCAGAAGAACAGGAAACAAGATACAACGCGTTGGAGAGCAATAATTTGGTTTTGAGTCAAACCATTGTACAAAAAAGAAATGAAAATGCTGACTTGAATGCAAGGCTGGAGCAAGCAAAGGAGCCGATACAAAAGGAGATAGCTCACACACAGTACCTAACAACTAGGCATGCCAAGGAAATGCAAGAGTGTGAGGAGAGCACAAAGCATACTAAGGATATGCTTTGACAACAAATAGAGCTCCTCATAGCCAACCTCAAAGAAGAACAAGAAAGAGTACATGGACTGCAACAGGCATGAGAGCAGGTTAACAAAGAGCATGCGAAAAAACTCAAGGCTCTCAATGAAATAATCATCACTAACCAAACAGCGGCACAATATCAAGATACAATATCACAACTAGGAAACCAATTACAAGATGGACAAAGATTGGCAACACAATAGGTATTTCAAATTACTGAAGCAATCAAAGAGAAGCTACTGTGTGCCAGAAGAGCACAAGAAGCGGCAACAAGAAGATTCGAAGCGCTGGATGCTGAACGGCGGATGACCAAAGAAATAGCCATTTCTACAGAACTCAGCAACACTGATATCCGCATGCAAGAACTGGCCTGCCAACTAGCCACATAGGAAAGGAGTCAAAGGTCAGAGCCCACAGATGACTTACATACCCTCCTTGAGCGTGCCTAGGAATTGGGACAATTGCTAGTAACTCCCCGAGCCCCTTCTCAAACTCTTACCTTGTTTTTGTCTACACTAACACTCTCATTACTTTAATATGACATTAACTTAGCAAAAGATATAAGTTTAGGAGAATTAACCCTTATTAAGCAAAATAGTGAGCGAGATGCTGACCCAACCATCATTATGGACATTTTGAGGGGGGATCTGATATTAACTAGCCCACAAGATATCTTCTTTTATCCTTTGCATCCAGCAGTCCTCAACCTCCGTAGTTGGTGTGATGTCTTACAAAATTCAAAAATTCTGGACAACAGGGTCGACAAACTCGACCTGTTTGTTCTAGATGACATACTAGCAACACCAGCCAACTACGAGGTTGTGGCTAATAATTATCAATGGGTAATCAGTCACGGGTGGTTAGAAGTATATAATATTCACCAACATTTAAATCTTTGTGGGTCTACCTTATATCACCCAGTGGGCATCCTTAAGCTATATACTAATATCCATAAGCATTTAGAAGCTATGCTTACCAACATAAGCAATAATTTTGATGCAACTCACATAAATTACCTAGATATGGATAACGAAGAAATCCCTGAAATACAAACTTTTTTCCAAGCTCATAAACCTAGCCACTCACCCCCTAGTTCAGGTCACGGTGAGGATGAGGGTCCATCTTCTTTTTTCAAAAACACCTACCCTGTGTATACTAATATCGCCACCAGTAGGCTTCTTGATCCCTATCCAAGCATGCCTCCTACTACTTCTTCACAAGCTAGATGCATCTACTTTTCCTTCTCCCCACTAGAATTAGAATTTCCCACTAACACTCTCGCCCCCGAGGAATATTGGCACTTGTTCCATCTCCACCAAGGCAACCTCAAGAGGTACATAATCTGCCTCTAGTTGATAATGTTACACCTTACACTGACAATAATGTTTGGATTCCATGACAGCTACAGAATATGAAGAGTTCATACAACAAGGCAATCCACTGTTGTTAAAGCCAAAGCTTATGTTCAATGCCCTGATGTAGATTACCCCGTTTGATCCTACAAGCAAGATTCTCCCAGAGGCATATTCTGTAGTCACCCCCACACAACAACATTATGTGATGTACCCTTTTCGGGCCACTCGTCCAAAATTACAGGAATTACTACCATTGGCTGGAGAGGGAACATTATGGGCCAATGTCACAAAACATACGAAGCTGGCAAACCCCCATCTCTCAGACTTGTTAGAAATTCACCTGATCACTTTCATGATCAGTTATTCTTATGGAAGATGGAGGAGGAAACATCCAATGCAAAGGTGGATATACCACCATCCACACAAATGAAGAGGCACCACAACTGCAAGATTTTGGAGTGCAACCTTCATGGAGAAAGGAATTTTTGAAAGTAACTGAATACAGTAGCATTTACATGAGTGCGCTGCCAACATTACGAGTGGATCCACTCTACATGCCTATCAAAAGAGGAGGTGGACATCGCTGGAATTTCACGCTACAAAAGAAAGGGATTCTCATATCTGCTATAATTTTCCAATATTTAACCCAGCAACATTTGCCAATATTCAAGCACAAAGACAACTACTCAATTGGATCAGCGCTTGGCAAAAATACCAGATCCTGCAATTGTAGCCAATGTCAGGTTCATGAAGTTATTAGTCGTTCTGATAGACCAACCTAGAGAACCTTATGATGACTATGAGGCTCAGTATCTACAATTCGACATGAACCAAGGGCTATCAAACAGAGGTATAATGCTATATTACCATCGTCTAAGATGTCTTCCAGGTTATATGCACATATAACATTTGAAGACATGATCGACACCGGGTTCTAGAAGTCCCATTCGGCATTCCGCGGTGCACACTCAAGAAACTTCAGTCTCCCCGCAATTTCTATCACCACCACGAATTTGGTGACCAGGTCTTCAGACCTCACGGTAATAGGTTCTGAGGACAGAACCTACTTTAGGAAAGGGGGAATGTTAATTCCATTTGGATTAACACCATGATCCTCAATTGAGGACATTAATAAGTGTCATATAAAGGCACTATAAAGGTTGTACATTATGAGACATTGGCCACCCAGGCCTAGTTAGTAAATTTTGGGCGTCCAAGTGTGAATAACGGCCAATTATATATAAGGTATTTTCTCGTTAATGAAAGGACACAATCCCCTTTGTGCTATTGAGAGCTCTTCCTTTGTACTTGTGAGAGAGTGAGGAGTGAGAATTCTAGCATTGTGCCTCTTTCATGCTTATGTGTTTATGCTTGTATGAGAGAGTGAGAGAGAGTGTGATTGGCCTATGTGATCGTGTGAGCAACTCCACGGTGACAGTGTGGAGGTGAAGCTTGGAGTTTGGAACATACATGCGAGCTTGGAGGCTTCAAGAGACACGAGCTCGAAGCATTGGTTGTGTTTCATTGCTCATCCATTAGGTGAATGTGTAGAGTTCCCTCTTGGAGGTGTGGTTTAGCATAACAGGTCCCTAATTAACTTTGCACTTGCAGTGGCCAGCTGTATAGAAGGATGTGTGGGTGAGAACTCGACATCTACCTGGGCTTGGTCGTCCAGAGTTTGATGAAGAAATTTGGCATGTCGAATTACAAAACCCTTTCCTTCTCACACTGACACTCCAACATGACATGCACATAGAGGAAGCATGTAGGTTTTTACCCTCTCAATGTAGCAAAATTCTTCACAAAGGCCTTGGAGGTAGACACAAAGGTGGCTTGCACAACTATCTAAAAGCACTAAGTTGAATTTACATCTCTTTCTATAGATGCATCAGCCTTTTTTTAATATTTATTGAGACTAAGTTTAGCCCAAAACTACATCTTGATAGTTCCCTCTTCAGCTCCTTCTTTGGAAAAACAACTGCTTATCAGACTCTTGTGTTGAGCTTGCATCGCTAACACCTACTTTATTTACTTCTTTTTTTCTTTGTTCTTCTTCTATCTCGACTTATCAAGAATAGTGCACTTTACATAGCAATTTCAATACAAATCTATAACAAAATTATAATCTGCACACATTCTTAATGAAGCTTACAATAATCCAATAGTAATCAACTTATTGCACCTGGCTTAATAATGATTTGAGTAGATATTAACAAGATTGGCATGAGCCTCATACTATTAATCTCATTTCTTAATCACCAAGAAACTTTCCAAACTTCCCTTAATCACCAAGTGATGTCATATTTATCACTAATAATATTGATTAAGTCTTAAATACATGAACTATATCCACATGAATGATGCTGCCATGAATGCTATGAGAGCTAGGAGTAGTGGGGATGAGTCATGAATGCCTCTACATGTGAAAACCTTAGAAGAGTACCCTAATACATCTAACATAAGAAACTTAGGCCTATGCTCCTCATGTTCAATCATATATACTCATAGACACCCCATGAACTAACATGTGAAGTATCACCAGTACATGCATCACTAATGATCTTATACTCATGGGTATCCAATGCATCATCAATTGAATGCTTGTGATCCTCTAGTAAACCCTCATGATCATTTAATGTATCTAAATGATCCTTACGTAGGTAGGTCGACATAGGCATATCATCACCCACAATGCTTGGTCCCTACCAAGATCATGTCCACATGATCTAGCTCACACACATCAATACCACATACATTATCATCATGTGCATATGTGTGAATATCATCACCATGTACATATGTATCAATATCATCATGTGCATGTGTTAATATCATCACCATGTACACGTGTATCAATATCATCATATGCATATGTGTCATGTGCATGTGTCAATATCATCACCATCATGTACACGTGTATCAATATATCATCATGTGCACATGTATCAATATCATCATGTGGACGTGTATGTGATACATCATCATCTACATCGTGATACAATAAATGGATCTATCTACGTGAATGGGTATCAATAAGATGATGGCTATTAGATGTCATGGATGAGTCATAGAAACTATTGAAGTTTATGAAAACTAGCTTATTTTCTTTTGTACCAACTAAAAGATAGTTTATCCTTTTTGTAGGCCTTCTAGAAACTTTGCTAATGGCAATTTAAACCAAGTTGTCTACTTGTGGTAGCATTGTTGACCTCAATTTGAAAGTTTACTAATCAAAGGTTCAAGAGTAAACTTTCAACATTTGGCAATATTACTTGGGAATAGACAAAGTTTGGCCATAAGGAAAGAGAAATTTAAAGGAAGAAGTGTGTGAACACATAGAGCAAAGTGGTTTGCCAAAAGGAGTTATAGAAAGTTGGATTGGTGTAGAGGTGCTACTGTGGAGATGGCAAAAATTGACTACCAAAAATAAAGTTTCCTAGAAGAGGCCAGGGAGAGAAATAAGATCCTAAAACCTTATAATTTTTAGAGAGCCTAGGTATTTCTAAGATTGTATTTGTAAACTTTACAAAAAAAATATTCAAAAGGACCTGACAATCCATATTCACACTTTTGAGTGCTTAGCAAGGAATAACACAATTGAGGAAGAAGAATGGGAGGAGTTTTTCCTCGAAATCTTTATTGAGGAAATAAAGAGTTCAAAAAGGGATTTAATCCATTAATTTTTAAGTTCCATGAATATTTTATGGATGAATGGTCGCCTGAGCTACCTAAGTCTAGACCTGAAGGCCATATAATAGACTTTTGCTTAGAAATTTACCTCCTTGTATGAAAAGATGCAGGGGAGAAGGGAGCTTGAGCTCTTGCAAGCACACACACACACACACACACACAAACCCTAGAAGAGAACACACAAGGTGAGAGGCTGAAAATTGATCTTCTTCTTCTTCAACAAAAGAGATCTACTAAAGAGATAAAGTTACTAACACACATACTAGAGTATATACAAGTAGTCCATAATGTGAATATGCTAAATGGAGTGGGTAGGTGTGGACTAGTCGATTTGGTCCAGTTGTAGAATCTCTGGCAAAGATATACCAGTGCCAGCTACCAAACACGCCAGTGATGTAAATGTCAAATGATCATAGAGGCACCTCGTGAGTGTCAGCTCATGTGTTGAGCTTGACATCTCAACACTCCCCCTTCAATCTCAACTCCATCTCATGAACTCCAAGCATACCTTGAAATCTGCGGAGCTTCTCAACTCCCAAGGCCTTCATGAAGATGGTAGCGACCTGATCCTGTGTGCTGACGTAGACCAAGTTGATGTCACCTACCAAGACTCTCTCCCTGATGAAGTGGTAGTGTACCTCAATGTGATTCATCCACGCATGGAAAACTTGATGGGTTCTTGTCCAACTGTATACTGCTAAGATTGTCACAATATATGACAACCTTTCTCTCCACATGCAACCCCAAATCAACAAGTAGCTTGCATAACCACACACTGCCACACTGCAACTCCTCTGTACTCAACAAGGCAATTGTGGGATGTTTCTTGTTGCTCCATGTCACAGCAGTACTCCCTAATGAAAACATGAATCCACTGGTAGATCTGAGATGCTACCTACCTAATCTGCATTTTGTGTCCCATATAGCTCCAATGGTACACCTGTTGCATAAAACAATGCATAATCAACAATAAAGTGTGCATCACACACTGTCAAGATGTGGTTTGTGTGGAACCTTCATAAACTGGCTCTCTAAGCCAACAGTGTAACTCAAATCTGGCATGCTGATCGTGACATAGATCAAACTCCCCACCACAATCTTCATGTACATAGCGGGGTACTCTAACACAACCTCCGCACTGAGCTTGCCATTTTGATCTAATGGAATCGAGATTGGCTTACAACCATCCATCCCATACTTGGACAACATGTCTAATACATATTATCTTTGTGACAACCAAATAGCATCAGGTGTACAAATGACCTCAATGCCCAAAAAGTAGCGCAGATCTCCCAAATCCTTCATGTCAAATTCCTTTTGAGGAGACTTTTCACATGCTCAATCTCTTCCAAGTTTCCACCCCCAAAAATAAGATCATCTACATAGATGGTGATGATCACAATACCCTTATCAGTCTTGTGCACATACAAAGAGTGGTCTACATTTGCCATATGAAAACCAATATCATCATCATCTACATAGATGGTGATGATCACAATACCCTTATCAGTCTTGTGCACATACAAAGAGTGATCTACATTTGCCATATGAAAACCAATAGTGATAAGATACTCAGCAATCTTGTCATACCATGCTCGTGGAGCTTGCTTCAGCCCATACAAGGCCTTACGAAGCTTACATACATACTCTAGGTGACTTGTATCCTCAATACCAGGTGGCTAATCCATATACACTTCTTCTTGCAAGCCACCATGCAAGAATGTATTTTTTACATCCATTTGATGTAAAAAATAGGCTTTATGGCAACCACCGCAATCACAGCTTTCACAGTTGCCATCTTTGCAACCGGGGCAAATGTCTCCTCATAATCAATCACATGTGTCTGCACATATCCTTTGGCTACCAATCTAGCCTTATACCTACTTATGCTACCATCATTGTTATGTTTCACCTTATACACCCACTTACATCCAATAGCTTTCTTGCCTTCGGGAAATGGCACCAAATCCCAAGTCTCATTTCCATATCCATCTCCTCATCCATAGCTTTCTCCCAATAGCCATTTCCAATAGCCTCATCAAAACATGTGGGCTCTACAACTTGCACAACTTTTGCCATATAAGCATAGTGATGTGCCACATAACCATCGTAAGTCAACCTTTGCACAGGGTTTTTGACTCTTCTAGATCTTCGTAACTTTACACTCATGGCTTCCAAAGCCTTCTTTTTACACCACGTGTCCTAATTGCTAGAATCCCAAGCTCCTCATCAAGGCTAGAATCCCAAGATCCTCATCAAGGCTAGAATCCCAAGATCCTCATCAAGGCTCATCTCTGAGCCACTAGACTCTCCATCAAAAAGAGAATTCCTTGTAGAAATATCAGGCATACCAAGGGGCTCAACCAATTTCTCTTTGCCTTTATGTGATGTACCAACTACATTTCCAAGACTGGTATTATGACACAGCTTGCCACTCCATGGTCCATCAGTAGAACCGTTGCATGAGTCATCCACTAAATGACTGTGATTTTGCTAACTTGCATTCTGTGCAACCATATTTCCACTTACATCAGCCCTAATAGGATCTTTTTTAGCAACATACTAGCTACTCATCTCATCAAATACAACATCCCTACTTACCCTCAATTCATGTGTAGTAGGAGTATAACATCTATATCTCTTTTTCTCAAGGGAATACCCAATAAACACACATTTTTTTGCCTTTGGATCCAGCTTAATATGCAACTCATCTGGCACATGCACATATGCAATACATCCAAAAAATATCAAGTGAGACAAATCAAGTTTCTTACCAATAAACTTCTCCTCTGGTATTACATCATACATGTATGGCTGTAGTAGGAGTCATGTATGGCTGCAGTAGGAGTCATGTTCATGATATAAATTGTTGTAGACATAGCCTCAGCCCAATAGCTATGCAATATATTCTTCTCTGTCATCAATGCTTGTGTTGTCTTTGCAATGTGCCTATTTTTCTGCTCAACTCCATTTTGATGCGAAGTGTATCTACATGTAAATTGTCTCTGAATGTCATTCTTCCGCAAGAAATCAAAGAACTCATTGTTGGAGAAGTATTCTCCCTCTCCATCTAACCTTAGGCACTTTACATGCTTTCCTGTCTGCTTTTCAGCCATCACTCTGAAATTCTAAAAATAAGTGAAAACTTCACTCTTCTCGTTCATGAAATACACCCACACTTTCCTCGTGGGATCATCAATGAATGTTACATAGTACCTGCAGCCACCCATAAACATAGTCTTCATAGGACCCCATACATCTGAATGCACAACATCTAGTACATTCTTGCTCACATTCCTATCATGTGGAAATACATGTTGTCTACTTCCCAAATTGACATGATTCACAATTTTTTTTCATACCATCAACTTTAATCTTAGGCAGCCATGTCACAATTTCCTTAGTCTGCATTGACTTCATTCTCTGCACATTTACATGACCAATTCTTTTATGCCAAATGTATGTATTTGTAACAACTCTTGATCCATTTGCAAATATTACAGTATTCACTTCAGGCATATTTACATTCAATGTAAACATTCTACCCACTCTGTTCCCTTTTGCAACCAACCTGCACTTATCTTTAAAGCCTTCTACATAACAACCATTAGGGTTAAAACTGCACCTGTAAAGCCTACTCAATCATCTAGCCAACAAAAACCAGATTCTTTATAATGTTCGGAACATGAAGTACATCTTCAAGGTACTTCACCTTACCATCTTGCATAGACAATGCCACATCTCCAACATGAGTAATTGGATGAGTAGTGGCATCCCTTGTTTTAACAAAACCTAGTCTTTCAAGACTTCATTTCCTAACACCACTCACCATGACTTGTCATGTGGTTTGAAGCACCTAGTCAACATACCATACATCATCCTTACATACTGATATATCATTTCTAGACACAGCATTAACTACATGTTGCATAATAGACAACCTCTCATTATCCTCATTATTTCTGCTAGAGGAGGCATAGTTATTTTGGTGCACTTTTCCATTTCACATGTCATTCTGCATCTTATAGCAATCTGCCTGCACATGTCCAGGCTTACCATAGCAAAATAGCCTCATGTATCATTATGCAACCTTTGCCAATTACCACGAACTTTTTGAACCCCCTGCCTCTAAATTGACCTCTTCCACTTGTGTGTTGTTGTTGTGAATCCTCAGACTATTGTTACGACTCTACTAACCATAATTTTGATTACTTGTTTGGCCACCAGCTTGGACACGTCCACGACCTCTACCTAAACTTGTGTAGAATGCATGTTGCTCTAAACTGTTTTTTTTTGTGAAGATTGGTCTTCACCACCCAAACTCTTTTCTTCAATGATGATCAGTATTGACACTAAATCTATAAAGTTGGGAATGTTCTCCTGAGTCTGAATAGATGTCTTAAATGCCTTGTATTGTGGCCCGAGACCACGTAGACATACTTCCACCTTATCATAATCATCAATAGAAACACTAATAGATGCAAGGAATTCCAAAATGCCTTTGATCTTTAAGGCATAATCATTCACAAACATGTTTTTCTTCTCCATAGTATGAATCTTATTCTTCAATTGAATCTTTTGTCGTGCCTTGGTGTTAGTTTCATACAACTTCACCAAGGTGTCTCTCATGCCTCCTTGGGTGGTTTGGCATCTTGTATATGCCAAATCATGGTGTCTTGTATAATAATAGAAAGCCAATACATGACTTTTCTTGTTCCTTGATTCGAATCCTTGTATTCTTTTACATCTACAACAATTAGATTAATCTTCGGTATCTTTGGTGCCTCCTCATGTTCACCTTCAATGTAGTCCCAATAGCCTTTTCCCATCAGAAAATTTGTCAATCTAAACCTCCAAGCATGGAAGTTGTCCTTGTCAAGATTATCTGATCTAGTTAATTCCATCATTTGACATCTTGTTTGTAACACAAACTCACCAAAAATAGCACTCTTGTTTGACCTACACAAACTGTTGTATTCTTTGCAGTAGTACTATGCTACACCCAAACTATCACAACCAATGACCTCGACTTACATACATACACCCAATAGCACCTGTAAGACCTCTTTGCAGTACACACGTGTGTCTACACAACCAATCACCCTTCTTGCAGTATCCAAAAACAGAATTCTATAAAGAATCGAAACTTACCCGTAGTGCCCCCACCATGAACACTTACGAATTGAAAAATAGAGGTCCAAACGTGCCCAAAACACATTTTTGGCCTGAAAATTTGAGTCCAAACGACATACTACTTTCCCTTAAGCTCTACTCCTGCAAAGAATTCTCCTGAATTGGAGTTCATTTGCCGATGTCTCCTGAAGAGGTCCTGACAATGGTGTAGTAGCCACCAACACAAAGGGAAAAGAGTAGATGAAACTCATATCCTCGTACCACTTCCTGTGCTTCTCTTACTTGTCGCTCAGCTTCTTAGCATGAACCATGCTCTGATACCATGAAAAGATGAAGGGGAGAAGGGAGCTTGAGCTCTTGCAAGCACACACACACACACACACACACACACACACACACACACAAACCCTAGAAGAGAACACACAAGGTGAGAGGCTGAAAATTAATCTTCTTCTTCTTCAACAAAAGAGGTCTACTAAAGAGATAAAGTGACTAACACACATACTAGAGTATATACAAGCAGTCCATAATGTGAACACGCTAAAGTGGAGTGGGTAGGTATGGACTAGTCCGTATAGTCCAGTTGTAGAATCTCTGGCGAAGATATATTGGTGCCAACTACCAAACTCGCTACTAGTGATGTAAATACCGAATGGTCACGTAGGTGCCTCGTTGTTGAGTGTCAGCTAATGTTGAGCTTGACATCTCAACATTGTAGATCTCATTATCATATGAATAATATTGAACAAAAAGAAATTCAAAGAAAAATAGAAGAATTATTAGAAAGAGGGTTAATTAGACCCGATAGTTCTCCTTTTGCGGCTCTTGCTTTACTTGTTTTTTAAAAAATGAAACTTTTCAAATATTCATGGATTATCGTGCCTTAAACAAAATAACTGTTAAGAATTGAAGCCCTATTTGGGTAGATGACCTTCTTAACAAACATAAGGGGACTAAAATTTTCAACAAAGTAGTCCTAAAATTAGGATGTCATCATATGAGCACGCATCATGGCTGAGGAAGATATATTCAAGACTACTTAGAACATTGACTGGTCATTATTATGAATTCCTTGTAATGCCTTTTGACCTCACCAATGCACCAGCCACTTTTAGTAGAATTTATGAATATAATTTTCCTTGAGTATCAAGCTTTTTTTGTGGTGTTCTTTGATAATATACTTGTTTTTAGTAAAGATAAAAATGAACATGAAAAACACATTGAACAAGTTTTTAATTTGTTGAAAGAAAATGTGCTTTATGTTATTTCTGAAAAGAATGTTTTCTTTCAAGAATAATTCAACATTTAGGCCATATTGTTTCTTCTGAGGTATAAGGATTGATCCCAAGAAAATTAAATGCATAATAAATTGGTCTAGACCTAAGGACATACATAAGCTTAGATCTTTCTTGGCTTACATACTTTTTATTTTAAGAATTTTGCTTATGTCGTAAATCCATTAACTAAACTTTGAAAGAAAGTTAGAATTTTCAATTTGGAATATAAACAAGATAAATCATGTCACTCTCTAAAAGATGCTTTAACACATGCACCTATTCTTAAATTAGAAGACTTTTCTTGTCCATTCTTTGTCATAGAGTAATTGATGCTAGTAGTGAGAAATCATGGGGGGCTATTCTTATGCAAGATGGCCACCCCATTGCCTACAAGAATAAAAACATTTGGCCAATTGAAATGCACTATCACACGTATGATAAAGAATTAATTATTATTGTGCATGCATTAAAAATGTTGAAATATTATTTGATGGGGTCTGAATTTTTCATTAGAATGGATCAACAAAGAATAAAACATATTTTATCACAACCTTTGATTTTTAACTATCATATTAAATGGGCATTTTTCATTCAAAGTTTTCAACTTATGATTCAATATTAGCCTGGTAAAGAGAATATGATAGCCAATGCACTAAGTAGAAAGCCTAATCTTGAGCATGTCTCAACTATAGAAATAAAAACATTTGACCCCTATGAAAAATACTTATGAATTAGACTTTGATTTTCTAAAATTTAAAATAATATTTGTAAGAATAGATATTCCGCAAACAGCTTAATAATCTATAAATGATGGTTATCTTTATTTTCAAAAGCATCTATATGTTACCAGACCTTTCTGCACCATCTTGTGTCGTATGATAGATTCAGTAAACAAGCATATTTTGTGTCATTTAAGAAAACCTTAACTACACTAATGGCATAAATATTCATTAAAGAAATATTTGTTCTTCATGATTTACCTCAAGTTATTGTTTTTATTGTGATTCAAAGTTTTCTAGTGATTTCTAAATGACATTGTTTTCTAATTTAGGTACTAAATTAGAATTCTCTACTTCTTTTCATACTGAATCTAATGGACAAACAAAAGCCACTAATCAATTTTAGATATGTTGAAAGCTTATGTTTATAATCCACCTTCATTTTTGGATAAGTATTTTCATTTGCTACAATTTTCTTACAAACAACACTCCACATAGCGCCACAAGGAAAGCTCCATTTAAGGTCGTTCATGGTAAGTAATTGCTAGTCTGACAAATTTATCATTGAATTTAACTAAATTTATAAGCAAGTTAAAGAGTCTATTCAAAAATCTCAAGAAAAGTATACTAAACCAACTAATCATATAAGGAAACGTTATTTTTTTAAAGAATGAGATTTAGTACTTTTACATATTGAAAAGCATAGACTCAAAAACATTGAAAAGTGTCTTATTATTAAGTTAGCACCTCATTTTTATGGATCTTTCAAGGTAATTAAAAGGATAAATAATGTTACATATAGATTAGATTTACAACCTCATTGGCATATTCATGACTCATTTTATTATATTCATTTATTAAAACCTTTTAAAGGTACTCCATCCACTCATCCTGTATTTGATGATCCACATTATTAGAAGAACTCAAAGAAATTTTAAAACCACAGTAAAAGAAATGACCATAAAATCTCAACCACTAGAACTAAAAGTGCATATGTAAAATACTTGCTCACTTTCAAAAATTCATCTTAAAGAAGATGCCAAGTGGATACCTAAACATTTCTTTCAAAGACTAATCCTCAAATTCTTGATTCTTATACAGCCCACAATTGAGGTCAACTGCTACCTCAAGCAAGAGGGATGTCAAATGACAATGTGGTGATCTCCTCCATGGTGATGACCTCCACTTCCCATGTGAACTTCATGGTGGTGATGACCTCCACCTCCCATGTGAATTTCATGGTAGTGATGGGCATGAGGTCTTGAAGCACCATAATGATGTTGGTGGGCACGGTGATGGGGTGGTGAGATGGTAAATTATACATTTTATGGGGTTATATTCCACATACATTGTGCATTCAAAAGATCCTAGACATGGCATGCTTTGAGTCCCCATAGAATCCATTCATGAGCCTACAAGCTTGGCTTGCCTAGACAACAACATAACTCATATGTCATGAGATTGTTTTACATATAAGAATAGATTTGAGATTGGATGTTTTTGACTCCCAAGCTCATTTCAAAGAAAATTTCTATTCTAGGAATCCATTAGAAAGGTTTAAGTTCTGGAGTTTTAGGTTGTGAAGCTTGAAGTTGTTGAGCTTTTAGTTGTTTTGACTTTGCAAGAGGAATCTCTACAATCTCACTTTTAGGTAGGGACTCCTCTGGTCAGAGCAATGTGAGGATGTTTTAGGGGTTTTTGGTTTGCTTACTTTAATCAATGGAGTACCAAGTGTTGACCAACTAATCACACCATCAAGAACAACCTCTTCTAGTTCCTCAAGGGTAACTTGAAATTCACATTTGTGATGCTATCATCCTGAGCAAGAATTATGTGTGAGGAATAACTCCAAAGTTTGAGGTCTTGGCCATTAGCATCTAGCACATTCATTTTTCTAGGAGTGAGTGTGGGTTGACTTAAAGATGCCCAAATTCTTCCTGAAACAATATTATAAGTAGCGTTGAGGTCAAATGTTGATTGGATCCTATACATGTTTCGATTACTGACTCCCATTCACTTTCAGATTCATTCATTTATTTTTTAACCCTGAGCTCATATTCTCTTAGAGAACTTTTAGGTCTACATTTATTCATCTCAAAGGTTGATTAAGAGTTTGAAGGTCATTGTTAGGAACCATAACACTAATTTTGGATAAAGATGTATATTGTTTACCCCTTCCCATTGGTTGTGTTGGCATTTGTGTCTCATTCTCATGGACACTTTCAGTTTCTTTTTCTTTTAACTTATCGTTGTAATAAGCCAATGACATTATTATGCCTCCTTAAAGCACATTGAGGTATCTCCAGTTAGCTTATCTTAGAGGTTAAGTTTCCTTTCGTAAATTTGACTGATTTTGAAAGGGAAATTGATAATTGTCGGGTTGAGTTCTCTCCAATTAGCTTGTCTAAGAGGTTAAGTTTCATTTGGTAAATTTGGCTCATTTTCAAAGGGAGATTGATAATCCTCAGGTTGGTCTCATTTCTCTTACATGAACATTTGGGAAGTTGATGGGGAGGAATCAATGGGGGTGACTCGGTCCACCATTGAACCATTCTTATCATGCCCTCCTATGTTTTATTTCTTAAATTTTCAGTTCTAAAAATCAATTCTTCTTTATTTGGTTGAAAAGGTGCACATGCTTCTAATGCCTTGTTTCCCATGTGGTGGCACAGAAAAAAGTTTTATTTTAGACTTTTGTTTATTTTCCTCCATGTAGCACTTGCCTTCCAACATCTTTGTCTGCTAGCAAAAAGGGAACTTGTTTTTTGCTATCAATATTAGTAGTTTCACATCCAAGTTTTGATGTTTCTTGTGTAGAGCAAATGTTCTCATTGAGAGTTGACTTGAGCTCCTTTGGTGAGATTTTTTTTATTTTCCTATCCTCATTTAAGCTTGTTTGGACCTCCATCTTTTGCTTGTCCTTGGTTTTTTTTGGGTTTTTGAGGTTCGAGATCCTTTTTTTGTAGTTGAGCTTTTGGTTAGTTCAAGGCTTTTTTGTCTCCATTTAGGTTTTGTTTCAATTTTTGGGATTCATCCTGCAGCTTTGGATTCTTGTTCGTCTTATGTGTCACAACATTTTCTTCGACCCATTTTGAAGTCTTAACAGTGGTAGATTTTGTTTCCGTTCGCACCTTGGCTTGCAACCATGTTAACACATTTAATGGTATAGGTTAACCATCCATTATGCACACTAACAATGTTAAGTGGTGTTGACCTTTCTAGCCTCATGTTTAGCTTTTGCCAAAGCTTTGTTTCGTTTTTGATGCCCAGCTTTCGTAAGCTTAGGTGTTTCTGGCTCTTGAAGGGTGACCTTCTCCTTGTGTTTTCCCTCCAGTGATATCTTACTCAATTCCTCACCCCAATCCTTGGAAAACACATCGTGTACCTTAGTGGCCTCAAGGTATCTCAACCACTGGGCATCCGTGGGTTTTCTTCGTAATAGGGCAATATATTGTTTATGTTTTCACCATCTTCTGAGAGGCGTTGAGCATTAGTGCGGCCTTGTGTTATGGTCCCTTCTATGCTAGAATTCTCCTCTTCTAATTCTTCATCAATGCTTTGCCAATTAACCATACAGACAGAGGTCATAGGGATAGTTCTAGATTCCACATATTGGGTTCCCCTGGGTTGCATCACAGCTATGGTATCTAGGACATGCATCCAGTTTTCACTGAAGTCCAGAGGAGTAAGTGATGCATACATTTCCGTTTCCTCTTCTTCCTTGGAGTTTTTGACCGTGGTTTGTTAGCATATTTGTACATATGCGTTCCGCTTCGTTGTTGTGACCAAATCATTACTGAACAATTACCCTTCCATGGGTGTGCTTTCCATGTTCTCACATCTATCTTTAAAATTTGTGAATCCCTACGCACATACACAAGATCTAATGCTCAATCATGCACCAATTTGGATTCCCTCATGATGAAGGGTCTCCCCAATATTGTGTCATATGAGTCAGGTTGGTGCAGGAAGTCCATTACCATAAATGTATGATGGTAGCGAAATGTAAAGAGTTTGAGTTTCACATTCTCCAGAAGTCCAATGGGCCTGAAGATGTCATGTCAGCCATTTTAACGATTAGATTTGCTCTTTTTAGATCGGCTTTTCCCTAGCACTCCTAGCAATGTTTTGTGATGCTAACCCCTGCCCCACCATCCAGGATAGCCAGTGCCTAGTACCTACTATGATGAATCAGGATTGTAGCATTTGTGTCATTTCTTTCGTAATAATGTCCCAGTTGATTAACTAGTATCTTAATGACTCGAGTTTTCCTTGTGTGTCTTAGGAGTCTTTCTGCGAGAGGTGGAAGAACCTCCTCTATAGTATTGATTGGGTGTAGTCTGCCTTCTACCCATTCCTTTATGTCTGTCCATAGGGTTGGTGAACTGCGTAACAGTAGCCCCAATGGCATTTGTATAGGCGTGGATAGTACAACCACGAGACTTCCTGGGTTCTTTGGTGAGTGATTGAGGGTTCCCCTTAGGTGTGTGTCTCGTATTCATCCATAGGGAAGGAATAGATGGACTCACCCAGCACATTTTCCTCAAACATTCTGGACATTGTGCTTGCTTGAGATCCCTCTTCTATTTCTTCTAGAATTGGAGTAGGTACGTCTAATTCCCTTTCCCTTTTTGGCACGTTTTGTGGGATACATTGTATCCTTGACCCGGTTATTGGCTTAATGAAGCTGTTGGCATTCTTCTACTAAGGCCCTAGGTCTTCAAGATTTCTTATCTCCTCATCGGCATTGGGGTACTCACCCACTCTTTTAGGAGTTGATGGTCGTTCCCTTTGCTCCTCTAGGTCCGGCCCTTTGTGGTTGATCCTTTGATCCTCCTCTTCTCTCGATTGGGTGGATCCAGTGTTGATATCGTATCTTCTTCGGATCCATCTTGGATTGTGACCCTTTGTGTCACCCTTACCCACTTTTTTCACTCTTCTCCTGCCAATTTTGGAAATAGTTACATCTGCTCGGTTCTTCTCCTTGTCTTCTAATTGGGCTTGGGCTCATGTCAGAACATTGAGTAGTGTGATATTTCTAGGCTGCACACTAATGGTTCGGACGGTGGCCTGATTCGAAGTGGAAGCCGAACCACTTGTGAGATATGGACAAGCCTTGATCAAATGATCAATACCACATTTAGTACAAGTGAGTACTGGCATGTCATTGGGTGAAGCAATCACTTATTGGGGACATCTCGTGCTATTGGGAAGAAATGGATAGTCTTTAAACAAGTTGGGTAATGCACATTGCTCACATAGTGGTTTTAAAGTGTTGGCAGAGCTACTAGAGATGGGGTGTTCTAGATCAGGCAATCTACTATTTTGTTAGGTCCATGATAATAAAAGTACTAGAGTGATGGTCTTGACACATCCTTAACAATTTATATCCCTTGTTTGGTCTCATTCTGGGCTAAGGGCAACACCAAAATTTCTAATGTGAGTTCTTGGATTTGCAGAGTTTGAGGATTTTGTGTCTTGTGCTAGTTCATTTGTATAGTATTTGGCTGAGTTAAAGATGATGTACCAATCAAACAAGGTTGGTGCACAACTTGTGTTGGTGAATTGATCTAGTTCAGCTGCACAAAATTTAGGATAAAGTGTGGTTTTATGGCCTTGTTTGGAATGATTGTAGTATAAGAATTGGCTTTATGCCCCTAGGTGGAAGAGGCTTTAGATTTTATTCAGGTTTAGCTCCTTTTTCATCCCACATTTCTCTCCCAAGCAATCAAAGCAGTGTAAAGCTATTGAGTGGTGAGCTCTATAATCAATTTGTTTATAACCTCTTGTCTGGTTGAGAGATTTTCCACTTCTAGGTCATCATCCAACATGTCCTCATCCAATCGAATAGCCTCTTTGAAACATTGGTTAAAGGTATTAGGATTTGATATAAGGAGAAATTTAAGTAAGCATCTTTGTTTAGCCCCATCATAAAACATTGTTTCAATTGAGTGTCATTCAATTTTTCCCATGGTTCAAACCGTGAATCTAGAGTTTTTATCTATAGGATAAAATCTTGTTTGGTCTCATCAATTTTCCACTCAATTGAGTAAAGTTTGCGTGATACACACCACTAGTAACCTTTCCTCAAAACCCGGATGAAAGCTACGTTCAAATTTCATAAATTCGCTTTAGTTTTGGGTTGTAGTGTGATAAACCATCAATTGGCTTTGCCCCTTCAGTATAATGCAAAATCTTGAACCTTACACGGATAGTCAATAGCTCTAAAAGCATCATAACGATGTCCAAACACTTGCATTAACGTATATGGGTCCATGAAACCATCAAATTTATTCATAAATTTGGATATTTTCCAGGCAATAGGTTTAAGGACATCCCTTGAAATATGTGTAGCTTCTTGTCCTAGGAAATCCTTCAACCCATGTGCAACCTCCTTCCTATGGAAAGAGTTTGTTCACTAAAGGATAAAAGGGGTTGAGAAGTGATGGGGTTGAAATTAGTGTTATAAAAGGGACTTAAGATTGGCAAAATTGGGGTTACTTAGGTTTGGTGAAACCTAATGAAGCACTCATATGTGATCCAATCTGGGTATGAAGTCCCTAAAGAGTGTGAGGCCTCAATATGTGGCATAGGTCTCAATGGCTACCTAAGGATAGCTTCAAGGTATAAATCATACATCTTCATGTGTAGGGGTAAGCTTTGACCTCCTAGACTAGCCATTAGATTCTTGTAAGACTCTTAGCTAAGGAGCTCCCTTTTCTCTCAAGTTTTCTAACATATGGGACCCCTTAGTCTAAAGTCATGCATGACTTTTAGACTAAGGAGCTCCCTTGTCTCTAAGGTTTATGGCATATGGGACCCCGTAGTTTGAAAGTCACACAAGACTTTAAGATATCTCTAGGTAATAGATTTCAAACTTAAACTTGCATTACTATTTCCTAGAAAATCCAATTACAAGATTTCTAGTTTTTGGTGCAAGAAATTTAGAAGTGTAGCACTTGTCGAGGCGGTCAATTTGGACCCTTAGATGATAAAAGTTGGACTTCTAGGTGCAAAATAAGGCCTTGGAAGCTTTCAGACAAGTTGGAATTCTTGAGTCAAAGTGGAATCTCCCAGCTTCTCAAAAAATTATCCCCACTCCCTTTTGCAATTTTAGAATTCATCTATCTTCTTTTGACCTTGTTCTTACATCGTGATTTTGCAGGTTTGAGTTTTCATAGTCATGATTCTGTAAGTTTTCTTGTACTCCATGATTCCAGTCATACGCCATGATTCATGACTACAGAATTGTGCCGCTTGTACATCGTGATTTATTCGTACACTGTGACCATAGAATCATGTTGATTTCTACCATGCATAATCACACCGATTTTTACTGACTACAAAATCACGTTGTTTGTATACGGTGATTTGTGCATATGTTGCGACTATAGAATCACGTCGCTTGTACACTGTGATTTGTCCATATATCGTGACTGCAGAATCGATTTCTACTGTGACTGTAGAATCATGTCACCCATACATCGTGATTTGTCCATACATTGTGATTGTAGAATCATGTCACTTGTACACACATCTCGTGATTCATCTGTATACCGTAACTATAGAATTACATCGCTCGTACACTGTGATTCGTCCGTACACCGTGATTGCTGCTACAGAATCACATTGTGATTCGTCCGTATATCATAACTATAAAATCATGCCACTCGTACATCGTGATTCGTCTGTACATCCTAACTGTAGAATCACACAGCTCATACATCGTGATTGAAGAATCATGCTACTCGTACACTGGGATTTGTCCGTACGCCAAGATTGGAGAATCATGTTGCTTGTACACTATGATTTGTTCGTAACACCATGACTGTAGAATCACGCCATACACCATGATTCATCTGTATGCCATGTTTGCAAAGTCACACCGCCTGTAGACCATGATTTGTTCGTACACAGTGCAGAATCACACCACTCGTACACTATGATTCGTTCTTATGTCATAAAGACTACGAAATCACACCCCTCATACACCATGATTTGTTTGTACACTGAGTGCACAATCACACCGCTCGTACACTATGATTCGTTCTTACGTCATAAAGACTGCAAAATCACACCCCTCATACACCATGATTTATCCATATGTCGTGACTATAGAATTACACCGCTCGCACATCATGGTTTACAGAATCACGCTGCTTGTATACTGTGATTTGTCCATACGTTATGATGACTATAAAATCACGTTGACATTTTACATGATTGTGGAATCACATCGCAATCCCAAAAATCCTAGCTCAGAAGATAATCACGACCATGATTTTATAGGATTCACCCAAAAATGTGATTTTGTTAAAAAAACTAAAATTCAAATTTTGGGAAGTTTTTGATATTTTTTCTTAACTAAATTATCTAATATAGGTTCGCTAAGCATGAAGATCATGAATATATATTCAATGGAGCCTAGTCTACCCTCCAATTTAATCTATTTTTTAATGTTTTTTGTCTCTTGACTTCACTAATAAACAAAAACCAATGTATTAGTGAAAATTAATAAAAATCAAGAGTTTTAATTTATTTTGTATGATTTGTTTTGTTGAGTAAGATACCTAGTATGAATACTAACATGCTAATGCAATCAAACACAACAAAAAACCTAGTTATCATGAAAAAATTAAGCATCTAATTAAAGCTTTATGTTAACACATAAAAGAGAGTAAAAAGAAAGCAAAAACCACATCATTTCCACATAAATCTCCATAAATCCCACTCTCGTTCGTGGCACTCCACTATTCAAGAGTGTGAGCAATGGGTAAACCATAGATTAGAGAAAAAAAAATGATAAAGGCACCCCGGTAGTGGCACCAAAAATGTTAAGGCCAAGAGATATCTTTGAGGGAACCACTCACCTCAACATGTCGTGTGTGGGGACCTTTCCAATGTGTGGCAAAGCTCGTAACCCTTGAGGTCTCCAAGCTTAACACCACCATGGGTAGCTTACCATTTTCCTTCTCTCATGAACATTGTCACACCGTCGCATTACCCTATGGGCACTACTCCCTCCTCTCACCTCAAGTCATTCACACACACTCACTAGCATGCATTCGAGAGAAGATTAGAGAGAGGTTTAGCAAGAGGGAAAGCTCACTTGCATAATGGGAGAGCGTCCTTGTATTATGGGAGAAACTACTTTATATACATGGCCATAAGTTTTCACACACACTTAAGCTATGGCCGGACATGTGCTCAAAGCTTCTATTTGGCCTATTTCTTATATATTACTTCATCTCATAATAAATTGATGAATTACAAAACTAGGGAGAACATCCTAGCTCACTACCACATCCTCTTAGAGCGGGAAATGCTATTATCCACCATCGGACATTTATGGGTGCCTGTCCAAGTTTGAGATTTGGACACCACTGCTTCATGGCTTGTTTGTACATGAGATTGGTATATCCATCCTTGACATTTGATGTAGATTACTCATGCTTTGGCATATAATTGGGTGTGGCAACCTTGTCAACCACAAAATGGGCTAACAATCAACAACACCAAACTCACTACCATGCATCATCCAACCATCCCAAAACTCTTGTGATAAGTCATGCTCATGGGGTGAATACATGTGATAACATCGCCCACATCCTAAAGCACCTCCACGATGTATAAAAATCCTTGACCTCGCCCTCTAATCTCCCATCGTGAATCTCTGATGAATGAATGGAAATCGATGGGTGTGAACAAATTCACAAAAGAGCTTGGTATCAATGCCGATGTGAACAATGTCCACAAAGGAGAGGCATGTGAACACCCCTCATAAAACACCCCAAGTGTGTGAACACCATCATAATGCACAAATCAAGTGATCAAAGCTAAGAATGCACAGAATTACCCCAAATGTAAACTACATGTGAACAACTCTAACACAAGCCCAAAACATGCCAAATAAATGTACCACCATGTCTAAAACCTCATACCACATGTGAACAAGTCCAAACAATACACAAACATGCCCAAAGCTGCCCATTGCACGTATGCATGTATACACTCTCAAGTCACCAGAATTCACCGAAATGGACTAATCCCACTATTGTGTGTGAATGCCTCTTCTTCGTGTCCATTGTAAGTGGTCGTGAGTAGATGGGTAAGGTGTGACCAATTGTGGATAGTAGGGTAATATAAGGTGTGACCAATGGTGGATAGTAGGGTAATATAAGGTGTGACCAATGGTGGATAGTAGTGTGACCAATGGTCGTGAGTAGATGGGTAAGGTGTGACCAATGGTGGATAGTAGGGGAATATAATGGGTGTGAAGAGAGAAAAGTAAGAAACAAAAACTCTAAGAATAAAGGCTCTTTAATAAATTTTTCTTCTTCCACACTAGGCGGGCCACCTTCCAAGACTATGATGCCTTTTTGCTTGGAGAGATTTAGAGCTTTTGAAAAGCTCAATGATGGTTTCAAGGCCCTACAAGCTATGATGCTCTCCCACACTGCCTGCAAAACTGCCACACATCGATTGATTTTGCTACGCTTGTTAAGAGATTAAAAGAAAGGTTGCTTTACGTTGCTCCTAACACTAAGGCTTTGCAAAGGCCTTGGGTGGAGGTAGGCCCAGAGGCGGCTTGAACTACCATCTAAAAGCACTGAGTTGGATTTTCATCTTCTTCTATAGATGCATTAGCCTATTGTTTTTGTTGATTGAGGCTAAGTTAAGCCCAAAACTGTATCTAGTTTTGACTGTTGTCTCTTCAGCTCCTTGTTTGGCAACAACTGCTTATCAGACTCTTGTGTTGAGCTTGCATCGCTAACAACTGTTTTATTTACTTCTTTTTTTCCTTATTCTTCTTCTATCTTGGCTTATCTTGTGGGGCCAATATTTGATGAATATTGCACTTTGTATAGCAATTTCAACACAATTCTGTAAAACAAAATCATAATCTGCACATTTTCTTAAAGAAGTTTACAATAATCCAATAGTAATCAAGTTGTTGCACCTAGCTTAATGATGATTTGAGTAGATATTAACAAGATTAGCATTAATCTCATGCTATTAATCCCCTTTCTTAATCTACAAATTATCCAAATTGCCCTTAATCACCAAGTGATGTCATATTTATAACTAAAAATCTTGATTAAGCCTTAAACTGCTCAAACACATGAACTATATCCACGGAATGATGTTGTCAGGAAAGCTATGAGAACTAGTAGTGGGGACAAATCATGAATGCCTCCATAGGTGAAAATCATAGAAGAGTAGCCTAATACATCTAACATAAGAAACTCAGGCCTATGCTCCTCATGGTCTATCATATATACTCATAGGCACCCCATGAATTAACATGTGAAGTATCACTAGTAGGTGCATCACTAATGATCACAAACGCATGGGTATCCAATGCATCATGAATTGAATTCTCATGATCCTCTAATAGACCCTCATGATCATGTAATGTATCTAAATGATCCCTAAGAAGGTAGGTCGACATAGGCATATCATCACCCACAATGTTCGGTGCTATTCCTACTCTCAAGATCATATCCACATGATTTATCTCACACATCAATACCACACACATCATCATCATGTGTATATGTGTCAATATCATCACCATGTACATGTGTATCAATATCATTATGTGCATATGTGTCAATATCATCACCATGCACATGTGTATCAATATCATCACCATGCACATGTGTATCAATATCATCATGTGCATATGTGCCAATATCATCACCAAATACATGTGCATCAATATCATCATGTGCATGTGTCAGTATCATCACCATGCACACGTGTATTAATATCATCACCATGTACACGTGTATTAATATCATCAGGTACATGTGTGTCATCATGTGCACATGTATCAATATATCATGATGTTGATGTGTGTGTGTGATACATCATAATACAATGAATGGATCTATCCAGGTGAATAGGAATCAAGAAGATGATGGCTAGTAGATGTCATGGATGAGTCATAATACAATGAGTGGATCTATCTAGGTGAACGGGAATCAATAAGATGATAGCTAGTAGATGTCATGGATGAGTCATAGAAACTATCGAAGCCCATGCAAACACCACTGCGATAGCGATGTATGTGTAAACTTGACCATACGCGTCCTCCAAGGACCCATCCTGTCATGCCATGACTCACATAGTTCTCCCCATGAGTGAAAATCATGATCATCATATGCCATGTAGCCATGCACGTCAACAACACCAAGATCATGCTCATGCATCATCCAACCATCCCAAAACTCTTGATAAGTCATGTCGTCATTGGTGAATACATGTGGCAACATTTCCCACATCTTGAAATATCTCCATGATGCATAAAAATCCTCGGTCTTGAACAAATATCCCATCATGAATCCCTAATGACGCAAATTAATGGGTGTGAACAAAACCACAAAAGACCTCGATATCAATGTTAGTATTTGTGAATAATGTTCACAAAGCATGAGGCATGTGAACGCCCCTTATGAACACAACGACAATGCTCAAAGCCACCAATCAATGCCATGATTTGTCCAAAACCACATCACAACATGTGAACAAGCCCCAATGCATGTGAACCCCTCTCTCATGAGATAGGGAAACATGCTCAAACTGCTTAAATGACCACCGACCCACATATGAACAAACATATGAACAAACCACAAACAATACACAAATGACCACCGACCCACATATGAACAAACCACAAACAATACACAAATGCCTGTGAAACTATCTCACGATAGTGGAACATGCTCAAAACTGATCAAATGTCTGACCCACATGTGAGCAAACCACAAACAATACACAAATGTGCCTAAAGCTATGTTGAAATGAATGATGCTAGAGTGGCAAGTCACCTAGTCAAAGTTATCCCACATAAGCAAGAAAAGCAACATGTACTCACCTCATAAAGAAGGGGGTCATTTCAAGCAATGCAAATATATCATTTGCACTTATCTCAAGTTTCTCTATGTGTCCAAGTTAATCTATCTTGGACTCTAATTAACTTGAGTACACACTCGTCATCATTAGTTCACTTAGGTATCACCCAACTTAGATTAGTCACGTTAATTGTGTTGTCATTAGAGTAAGATTAGCATCTCATTAGAAAGTTGATTAGCATTAGGAGAGCTCAATCCATGATTCTCAACATGGTATCAGAGCTTAGGTCTAGCTCTCCTAGCTTAGTTCTTCAGTATTAGCAAAGTAATTAGTATTTGATTAAAATTAGGGCATTCTCTCTTTCTTCTTCTGGCTTCATTAAGGTTTATCACTAGCCATCTACTTATCAACATAATCTCTTCTTTTCTCCACTTATTAGCCATTACTATTTCCACTTCTATAAGGCGTAGACAATTTTGATGCTGCAAATGCTACATACCTTTAAAGCAGTAGCTCAGTCATCACAAGTGGACCAAGTAGATCTAAGAAGCTTAAGGGATAAGGACCTTGAAGCCATGCCATAGCCACTAAAAGTAATAGCTTAGAGGTAAACATTAACCGTGCAGTGAAAAGAGAAAACATTAGCCAAATCTTGACCCACAACCAGTGTAGTAAATAAGGGCGGCACCTCAAGCTTTGGAGAAAAAGAAAAAGGTAGTGAGAAGCATTGCCAGGCAGTCGCTGCTGCAGGTAGCATACCCACATGCAACACATAACATAGAGTGTTCACAGCTGGCTCTCAAGCACGCATGCTTAGAAGAGGAGAAAGCAGTCGACGACTCCAAAGTGCTGCAGAAGCAGCCTAAACAACAAACAGCAGGCACACGTGACAAACAACAGGCACGTGACGATTTACATCCTCAGTGGGGTGGTACATTCAGTAGGTCACAAGCGGCATCTTCACGTAGCAACAACAACTAGACCAGAGAGGCTTGTGCACGTGGTAAAGAGAAGATCTACAATAGCAACGTGGGCATCGTGGGTCAGCAGTAGTGGCCGTCAATTTGAGAAAGAAGATAAGGTTTGAAAAACCCTCGGATTACAAAAACCAAAAAGGCTTGGGTGTAACATCTCTTATGTAAGAGGTGTTCACATGCATAGACTAAAAATCACAAAAAACAGCCATCCATAAGCACTTTAAATTGGGCATCACATGAACCTTTATGGGCATCCTCACACCAACATCATTTGCAAATACTTCTGCAACATCATCGACAAAAGCCTTCACAAAGGTATTTACACAATCATTTTATCAAGAAAATATTGTCAGTAAAAATTTGTAAGCTGCCAATATGAGCAAGCATGAGATCTAGGAAGAGTGTATTTCTCTAAATGAGTGGGTACCCTGCCCCCTGACTACCACTCAAAAATAGGATGTAAAAGTAGCCAAATGAGTATGAAAAAATATGTGTTAAGTGGCAACAAACATGAAGGCTACAAGAAAAGATACAACGAAGAAGAAAGAGAAGCGACAAAAGCCTTGGATCAAAAATTCACCTCACTACCCATTTCTTAAACAAAAATTTGTTGTAAAAAATCCTACTTCCTACAAAAAGTGCTTGTAACCAGCCTCTAGGAGACTAATGATGTACCCTAAATAATGCAAATATATCACTTGAACTTATCTCAAGTTCCTTTATGTGTCCAAGTTAATCTATCTTGGAGTCTAATTAACTTGAGTGCAATTTAATTAGTACACATTCATCATCACATGAGTTTAATTAGAACACCCTCATTATCATGAGTTCACTTAGGTATCACCAAACTTAGATTAGTGATGTTAATTGTGTTGTTATTAGAGTAGGATTAGATTCTCATTAGAAAGTTGATTATCATTAGGAGAGCTTGATCCATGATTCTCAACAAGCTACCTATTGCATGTATGTGTGTATACACGCATACACCCGCAAGCTGCCAAAATCTAGCAAAATGCACTAATCCCACTATTGCATGTGAATACTTCTTCTTGGTGTCCACTATAATGGGTGAGAGAAGATCGGCACGGTGTAACCAATGGTTGATAGTAGGGGAATCTAATGGGTGGATAGTAGGAGAATCTAATGGGTGTGAAGAGGGAAAAGTGTGAAACAAAAAACTTTAGGTTAAAGGCTCTTTTTGCTAACTTTTTCTTCTTCCCACAAACCCTTGTTGGGTGGCTACCTTACAAGGCTATGGTGCCTTTGAGAGCTATACTATAAGAGTATTGCTTACATATTGGAGAGATTAAGATTAGAGGATCTTATTGGGTCAAATTCAGCCCCACTAGATCATGTTGTAGTTATGATGAATTTTTTAATTATCATTTTTATTTACAAACATATGCTACTATTTTTTTTACATTCATACACATAGCAATGATTCTTTAATTTGTGATGTATAGATATAGGTTCTGGAGAAGTGTTGGATGATATTTCACGTCATGCTAGCCACGACAATCTATGCTAACATCAAAATCAATAACAAGGACAATGAAATCTCTTATGCAAACTATCACCGGAGAAGATTGGTTACAGACATTTATGTATATTCAGACTTGCTCATAAATATTGCCCAAGCAACTTATAACTACACTCATGATAATGGATGGTCATAAGAAGAAATTGATACTATAAGAGTATTACTTACATATTGGAGAGATTAAGATTAGAGGATCTTATTGGGTCAAATTCAGCCCCATTAGATCATGTTGCAGTTATGATGAATTTTTTTATCATTTTTATTTACAAACATATGCTACTAAGTTTTTTACATTCATACATATAGCAATGATTCTTTAATTTGTGATGTATAGATATAGGTTCTGGAGAAGTGTTGGATGATATTTTACATCATGCTAGCCACGACAATCTATGCTAGCATCAAAATCAATAACAAGGTAAATGAAATCTCTTATGCAAACTATCACTGAAGAAGATTGTTTATAGACATCTATGTATATTCAGATGATGTTGATAGACTTTTACCTCACCAAAGCATGTTCAAAGAGTTTCAACGAACTCTTTCTACATGGATTTTAATGATTTTATACATGTGTGATTGGTGATATTGGTGTCTATTTGTGTTTTTATGTTTCGTTAGATATATACTTCCTACCAAAGTAGGGAAAGATATCCTTGCATGTGGATATGTATGTAAAGTGAGGTGATCTCTTAGTGACAGAGGTTGCTAGAAAAGAACTAGATGGGATTGCTACGAAATTACTAGAGTGGGTTGGAATGCTCTAATGGATATGTATATGTATGCTAAGTTTGGTGCTTTCTTCAAAGAAAACTAAGTGCTTGAGGAGCTTCTGTCGTGGATATATATGGCAAGCATGGTGTGCTCATATATAGGTAGCCAAGTTTAGTTCTTTCTTAAAATAGACCATGAGGCCCAAAATGGGCTTCAAATATAAGGCCTATCTCTATGGTACCCTTTCCTCTCCTGTTCGGAGGATGGGTGTGGGGACTAGTTTATAGGAAAAGGGGGGGAAAATCTTTCAATACCTTGGGAGATGACACTTTTGAACATTAGGGGGTAGGATATTTTTTTAAATAATTTTCCAAAGTAAAAAAGTGACTGATTCATCACTCTTGCAGGTCGCCTTCTGTGCTGCAACATGACCATGGAGACTTTCCGCCGCCTCCATTGCTTGCTTGGCTCTTCACAACAGCTACTTCCTTGTTTATATCCTCAATAACAATGGTTTCCTACTCCTATAGGTGTTGCATCACCTCAAGAAAGGTAGGTACCACTACAATTACCTTGCATCCTTATCTATGTTGTGCCTTCTTCCTAGATGTTGACTTCCTCCTTCTCCTTACTTTAGCACTGTGTAGAGAAGCCTATAACACCCCTCTATGCTTAGTTGCGATGCCTGTGCCACCTCCTCCTCCTTGGTACTATGCCACCCGCCTCAGAAGTGGGTGCCTCTAACATGCTTCCCTCCATTTGCTGCTCTCTATCACAACGGTTGTCTTCAAAGCTCCCTAATGAGACTAGCGCTTCCCTACAAGACACTCCCTCTTTTTGACATGAGATACATATATTGGGGGAGACGCATAAACAAAGTCCACAAGGTTAAATTGTAACTTTCTACCCCGGTGGTCCTATGCAAACACCGTCTCTTGAAACAATCTATATTTTGTGACTTTTATTGATGATTATTATAGATTTTCCTGGGTGTATCCGCGTAAGGAAAAATCTAATATATTACTGTGTTTTCAACATTTTGTGGCAAGAGATGAAAATGAAATAGGTTGCAAGGTGTAAACTTTTCGTATAGATCAAAGGGGGAGATACATGTCTATGGTGCATCCAAAGCATTTTTGGCTGAGAAAGGCATTAAGCATTAATGTACTCTACCATATACACCGCAATAGAAAGGTGTTGTAGAAAGAAAGAATATATCATTGATGGAAATGGCTTGATGAATGCTTAAGGCAAGGACTTGCCTCATAAATTTTTGATGAAGGCAATCGCATGCGCATCGCATGTTTTGAATCGTTCCCGCCATATGAAAGCCTTGAAAATAATCACTCCTTATGAGACATTGTATGATTGGAAGCCAGAGGTTGATTATATGCATGTATCTAGCTCTCTTGCATATGCGCATGTACCTCAACAATTGCGATGCAAATTAGATACCAAGGTTGTTAAATGTATCTTTGTGGGGTTACCAGTAGTAGTGGTATCAGGGGATACCGTCTCTACAATCCTATGACATAGAGGATTTTTGAAAGCATAAATGTAGTTTTTATGGAAAATTCAACCCATCCTATGGCTGATCTTTATGTGCCACGTGTAAGTTCATGAAGGGCTACTTCCGTCTACTCACGCGATGAGCTATCTCTTCCTCTAGATGTTTTGGATCAACCTTTGCATAAACCAATAACACCTCAGAGGATGCAGAAAAGGGAGTTCAAGAAGAGTAACTCGAGTTACAAGAGGCACAAACAATGCCTAAATGGGTAGCACGTACTTTGCATGATAGCAAACTTGATGCACCTCTTCACAGTAGAACTCAATTTGGTTCTCGAGTTACAAGAGAACAAGTAGAGCTTGCATGTATGAGTAGTCTATGTGATACAGAGAAGTTTGATTCTTTTGAAGAAGCACGGGACTGAGAGCACTCGAGAGAAGATATGAGTAGTCTATGTGATACAGAGAAGTTTGATTCTTTTGAAGAAGCACAGGACTGAGAGCACTCAAGAGAAGATATGCAACATGAGATGGATTCAATTGATAAGAATTGCATGTATTGGGATCTATGCATCCATATCAACTAAGCAGGCTTATGCATAGCCTAGGTGCAAATCATTAGCAAGTAGTGAAATGGATATTTTGATATCTTAAAGGTACCGTGTATTTTGGTTAGCTCTATGGCAGAGGGGATGACAACTCATGGAGAGCTAGCTTGCCTTGTTGGTTACACTAACTCAGACTGGGTTGGTAATTTTAACATGCACCACTCTTCCAATGGGAATTGTTTTTCTTAGATGATGACAGCTCATGTGGAGAGCCAACTTGCCTTGTTGGTTACACTTACTGAGACTAGGCTGGTAATTTTAACATGCACCACTCTTCCAATGGGAATTGTTTTTTCTTGGACAACTCATGCATATCTTGGCTAAGTAAAAAGCAACCCATTGTGGCTACATATACTTGTGAAGCTAAGTACAGGGTAGCTTTCAGAGCTCAGTAGATTATGTATGGCTGAGAAGGTTATTGGGGTTGATCTTCGTGAGTGTTAGTAGTAGACACTCACTACCATTCTCACTGACAATCAGAGTGCTATTATGGTTGCATGAAATGTGGCATTTCATGCCCACACCAATCATATTAAAGCTCATTACTATTATATCAGGGAGCAGCTACATGCTGGGGAGATCACTTTAACTTATTGTCATATACATGATAATTTTGTAGAGAAGGTGTCTTGGGGAAGTTTGAAGATTTTCGCAAAGATTTGGGCTTACTCTGTCATAGAGAGTAATTTTCTACCTTGTACAGATTCACACTACCACTACAAGGGGGTTTGTAGATATGTACTCATGTAGTAGTATACATGTGAATAGGGTGCATATCAGGGGCACTTTTCTTCCATTGTATTTCCCCCTAGATACACCTTATCTTCATATATATCATATGAATGACCTAGAGTGCATACAACTATTGTACCCTTATCAACAAGCTTCTATGTCCAACAACAAGAAAGAAAACATAAGATACAAAAATGAGACATCAATAAAAAAACTTGATTGGTATGCTACTCATGTTTCATATCAAGAGACAAATCTCTCTCTCTCTCTCTCTCACACACACACACGCACACGCACACGCACACGCACACGTGCACACGTGCACACACACACACGCACATGCGCGCACACACACACACACATGTAAATGTGAATGTATATGTGTATAGCTAAATCATTTTAAAAGAAATAAACAATACAAAGGGGTCATTTCTACCCCTTTGTTTGGTACTTTGATAGTGGAGCTAGAAATACCACCTCTCGAAGGGATTTGTTCAGGTCACTCTAGGAGTTGCTCTAGGAGTTGCTCTAGCAAGGAGTTATATCTTCTACATGTATTGTATGTGCCAGGGATTAAGAAGAATTTGTTGTCTATTTCTTCTTTTATGAAAAGAGGTTACTATGTTAGTTTTGAGGATGACAAATGTATTATCAAAGATCGGGTGGGACATGATGGCGGTGATTTGGCATGAGCAATGACCGGGAAGGTTTTTATTTTAGAATTTTGGCATTGGGTGGACAACCAAGGATTTTGGTATTTTAACCATGGTATTTACTATGAGATATTTTTGTATTTTGTTAGTCGCCCACTTTTGTTATACATGGGCGTGGACCTATTAATTTGTTTGCATGTGAACTAGCCCTTGGGGGTTTATATATATTTTTCCTTAGTGATTTGGATTGGAAGGATTTATTTAAGCTTTTGGTAAAAGCAATTCCTATTGTATGTAAAGGGCAATCCCATGCAAGGGCATGGAACTATTTTTTGCATGTGGGCTATTTTTGTTAATAAAGATATAAATACCCAAGAAGTGGGAGTATGATGACACTTCTTGGGGGGGGGAGATTGCACCCAATAGTGTGTTGATGGTGATGTCTCTATCTCATGCTTTTTATTTTAATTTATACTCAATCTTGTCAATTTGATTCAATTCTATGGTTAATCCTTGATGTATTTGTGAGTTTTGATTAATTCTTCAAGAAGTACATGAGGTCCTGTGTCATTACTCCCTTATAGAGAGTAATCTGCTACCTTGTACAGATTCTCACTACCATTACAAGGGGGATTTATAGATATGTACTCAAGTAGTAGTGTACGTGTGAATATGGTGCATAGTACTTTTCTCCCATTGGATTTCCCCCCTAGGTATCTGGTGTGAAAGGACACCTTATCTTCTAAGTTTTTGTATCTTCATATATATCATATGAATGGCTGAGAGAGTGTATACTACTATTACACCTTTATCAAAAGCTTATGTGTTTTGTTCTTCTCCATCTCTGAATCTCCAAGTTGTGTTGTGCTAGCACACTCTCTTTGTTGATTTTAAGAGTTATTCTCTTTTAAAACAAGTTGCAAACATACATGTGTGCATCCCTAAGTTAGTAACCAAATTATTAAAGAAGAAAGTTGGTTTTTTCTTAATATATAATTTTATATAATAATCCAAATACCTTTCCTATCAAATATTCAATCCACCTGCCACTTTCAAACCTAAATTGATTCTTATATACCTTTCCTATCAAATATTCAATCCACCTGCCACTTTCAAACCTAAATTGATTCTTATATACCTTCCTTATTAAATATAGAGGCTAGTTTGAAGGCATGTGTGTGTGCGTGTGTGTGTGTGTGTGTGTGTGTGTGTGTGTGTGTGTGTGTGTGTGTGTGTGTGTGTGTGTGCACATGCCAATGTGATTAGAGGCTAGTTTGAAGGCATGTGTGTGTGTGTCTGTGTGCACATGCCAATGTGATTAGAGGTTCAACAAGACATAGGTGAGTGTGCTTAGGGAAAGCCTAGCCATTGTGATATTTCAAAAAGACAAAATAGTGGCGGCTTATACATAGAAAGTGTGTAGGAAAAGCGTGTCTCAGGCCTCGGCTTAACACAAGGCTACTGGCTGAAACTATAAATTGTCATATTTGAGCTGAAGGTAAAAGGAAAATTCGAGTTAAAAATAATAAGCAATAATCTTAAAATCCTAAAAAGTAAGGTTTGTTTCACCATGTCAGTGTTTGTTTGAGATCAACCATGGAAAAGGGAAATGTGTATGTTTTGTGGAATGGGTATTTGCACACACACTTGTGTTTGAGGCCATGGAAAAGTGAAATGTGCATTGTTTTGTGGAATGATTTTTTCCACACATTATTCAAAAGTGCACGCCCAATGATTGAAAAGAGTGCTTCCCATGTAACATATACTTTAATAAATTACACAAGATTGCTTCCTCTCTTTGTCTCTCTCTCTTTCTCTCTATCTCTCTTTCTCTCTGTCTCTCTCTATCTCTCTCTCTCTCACCCATACACTTTTTTCCACACATTATTAAAAGTGCACACCCAATGATTGAAAAGACTGCTTCTTCCTATGTTATGAAAACATATACTTTAATAAATTACACAAGATTGCTCTCTCTCTCTCTCTCTCTCTCTCTCTCTCTCTCTCTCTCTCTCTCTCTCTCTCTCTCTCTCTCTCTCTCACACACACACACACAAGCTGTATTATTCCAAAGTTCCTAGTAATGGATAAGGGATATTTTATTCCGATGGTGATGGTGTTAATATTTATAATTGACGTGCTTGTAATGGCCATTTTAGCAAAGCTCTGCAGAGGGTGATGGTGGCCAAGGAGAAGCAGGCAGGGATAGAGACCAAGGAGGCCATGAAAGTGAAGGAGGAGGCGATGGTGGAGGTGGCGGAGAAGGGCATCCCCATCCTCAACCTCATCCTCATGGTCATCACAATAATCAGCACCATTATGCTTCAGGAACTCATCACCATGCCTGTCACCACCACCATCAACCTTAGAAGCTCACCATCACTATGCCCATCACCATCTCACCATCACCATGCCCATCAACATCATCCCGATGCTTCAAGAGCTCATGCTCGTCCACCACCATTATGCTTCAGGAACTCATCACCATGCCTATCACCATGCCCATCAACATCATCCCGATGCTTCAAGAGCTCATGCTCGTCCACCACCATTATGCTTCAGGAACTCATCACCATGCCTATCACCACCACCATCAACCTCAGAAGCTCACCATCACTAATACAAAACTTTGAATCGTAATAAAAACAATAACTTGAGGTAAATCATGATTAAAAAAGATTTCTTTAATGAATATTTATGCCATAAGTATAGTTAAGGTTTTCTTAAGCGACACAAAATATGCTTGTTTACTGAATCTATCCATATTTTATCATTATGTGCAAAAGTAGATGGAAACCAATAAGAAAATCCTTTGAAATTTATTCCTAAGGTGCATTCGGAAGAGCTAATGGCGTGAGAAATCCCAAAGATTTTCCTTTTGAACTTTTAATTTTATGACAAGTCTCACATTGAGAAACAAATTTAGGAACATCCTTCATAAGAAAAGGCTAAAAGAATTTTATAGAAATCAATTCCAATGTAATGCTTTGTCCCCTATGTCCAACAAAGGGTGGTTGCTTTGATTTCTAAGACAAGATGGTGCAAAAGGTTGAGTAACACATAAGTCAACCATCATGTATAGATGATTGAGCTTTTGGGGTATAATTATTCTTACAAATACTATTTTAAATTTTAGAAAATCAAAGTCTAAATCATAAGTATTTTTCATAGGTTCAAATGTTTTGATTTCTATAGTTAAGATATGCTTAAGATTAGGGTTTTACTTAATGCATCGGTTACAATATTCTCTTTACTAGGCTAATATTGAATCAAACTTTGAATGAAAAATGCTCATTTAACATGATAGTCAAAAATTAAAGGTTGTGATAAAATATGTTCTATGCTTTGTTGATCCATTTTAATTAAAAATTTGTACCCCATAAAATAATATTTTTTAAATTTTTGATGCATGCACAATAACAATTCATTCTTTATCATACGTGTGATAGTGCATTTCAATTGGTTGATTTTTTTTACTCTTTGTAGGCAATGGTGTGGCCATCTTGCATAAGAACAACCCCACATCCTTGCTCACTGGCATGAGTTACTATGACAAAGAATGGACAAGAAAAGTCTTCTAATTTAAGAATAGGTGCAAGTCTTAAAGCATTTTTTAGAGAGTGACATGATTTATCTTGTTCAAAACCCTTATTGAAAATTCTAACTTTCTTTAAAAGTTTAGTTAATGGATTTGCAACATAAGCAAAATTCTTAACAAATTTTCTATAAAAACTACGTAAGCCAATAAAAGATCTAAGCTCTTGCATGTCCTTAGGTATAGGCCAATTTATTATGCATTTAATTTTCTTGGGAGGATCAAACCTTATACCTTTAACAGAAACAATATAGCCTAAATGTTTAATTTTTTATGAAAGAAAACACTCTTTTCATGAATAGCATAAAGCACATTTTCTTTCAACAAATTAAAAACTTGTTCAATGTGTTTTTTATCTTAATTTTTATCTTTACTAAAAACAACTATATTATCAAAGAACACCACAACAAAAGCTTGATACTAAAGGAAAATTATATTCATCAATTCTACTAAAAGTGGCCGGTGCATTAGTCAAGCCAAAAGGCATTACAAAAAATTCATAATGACTGGTTAGTGTTCTAAGCATTCTTGAATATATCTTCCTAAGACATGCGTACATGATGACATTGTGATTTTAGGTCTATTTTGCTAAAAACTTTAGCCCCCTTATGTTTGTCAAGAAGGTCATCTACCCTAGGAATAGGATATCGATTCTTAACAATTATTTTGATTAAGGCATTTTAATATATGCACATTTGGAAAGTTCCATTTTTTTAAATAAGTAAAATAGGAGCCCCAAAAGGAGAACTATTGGGTCTAATTAACCCCCTTTCCAATAATTCTTCTATTTTCCTTTGAATTTCTTTTCATTCAATATTATTCAGCATATAATGAGCTCTACAAAGAGGTAAATTTCTAGGCAAAAGGTCTATTATATGGTCTTTGGGTCTAGACTTAGGTAGCTCAGGCGACAATTCGTCCATAAAATAGTCACGAAAATTAAAAATTAACGGATTAAATCCCTTTTTGGACTTTAGTTCCTTCATGAAGATTTTGAGGAAGAAAATCCTCCCATGATTGCATTATGCCTTGCCAAGCACTTAAAAGCATGAATATGGATTGTCCGGTCCTTTTGAATATTTTTTATAATATTTTTTATAAAGTTTACCAATACAATCTTAGAAATACCTAGGTTCTCCAAAAATCACAAGGTTTTGGGATCTCGTTTCTCTCCCTCACCTCTTCTAGGAAAGTTTATTGTTGGCAATCAATTTTTGCCACCTCCAAAGTAGCACCTCTACACCAATCTAGATTTCTGTAACACCTTTTAGCATACCATTTTGCTCTATTTGTTTGCAAACTTCTTCCTTTAAATTTCTCTTTGTCTATTCCCAAGTAATATTGCCAAATGTTGAAAGTTTACTCCTTAACCTTTGATCAATAAGCTTTCAAATCGAGGTCAACATTGCTACCACAAGTAGACAACTTGGTTTAAATTGCCATTAGCTTTCTAGAAGGCCTACAAAAAGGACAAACTATCTTTTAGTTGTTACAAAAAGGACATTTATAAGATGTCTTAAAGTTGCTAAAACTTAAGAGTGAATTAGAATAAAAATTGTGCACTAGAAAGTTAAACATAGAAAAGGTAAGTTTTAAAGGTTTCTACATCAAAATGAAGGCTTTGTATGTGCCACAAGGGTTGTGTCATGTAGGCTGTAATACCATAAGGACTACTTGGGGTGTCCAGACCCAGAGTTTAGGACTAGGGTGTAGTAGGGGTATTTTGGAAACATACATAGAGGAAGATAGCTGGCTATAGAGGATGGCCATAGAGCCACCATGGGCACTAGGACGGGTGTTGCGGTCGTCCTAGTGTGGACACCTGTAGTGGTGAGGTGTAACCCTAGAGTTGTATCATCATCATTATGGCTGGGTGGTTATGCAAAGCTCCTTCCCCCTTCTGTGCTACGGCTAGCTCCTTTCTCGGTGATGGTACAGTGGTATTAGAGCAGGTGATTAGGGCATGCTAATTTCTATAATTAGGGTGCTTTTTCTATGGAGAAAAAAAGCAACATCTTCTCCTCTCTCCTCGTTCTCACGCGCACAGTTTTTTGGGATCAATTTTCTTCAAGAAGACTCCAAAGGAGTAATCGACATATAGGGAGTATTTCGATCAAGTCTCCTAGCGTTTTCCCCCGTGTGGAGCCAACAGAGCAGCCAAAATTGCAATCCGAGCGATGCATTGGAAGATACAAAACATCCCACAAGAAAACCAACCGAATTAATCTTTTGCTTGTTGCCATATATATATAGGCAGTGATGTCTGTGAACACACTTAGGACCGCCGGGGCACTTTTTCCCTCTTTAGGAGGTTTTTTCCCTCGGCTTGTATATACACCCATCCTTCTAGGGCTAACTTATCTTTTGTACATTGATACAATCTAATACATTGTGTGTTGTGTGCATTCTTGCTTCTTCTTCTCCAAGCTTTGTGTGCTTTCCTGCAACCCTAATTCCAACAATTGGTATCAGAGCAGGCATCGGCACCCAGGGCTACGCCGCCAGCACCCTCCGACTCACGTTCTCCGATTGAGGTGAGCTTTCACGATCACTTGCAAGTTCCTATACTCTGCAAATAAGCCCTTAGGGCTTAACGTTCTCAGAAATCGCATCTGAGATCGTTTCGGGCTCCGTTTTTGCATTACAAGTTCTGCACAGGTGTTTTCGTCATTTTCTGCCGCCCGCAGTGCAGTTTTCTACAAAACAGGCATATGTATTCTATTGTGGACCGTGCTACATAGCACGAGTTATTTTCTGTTCAATCTTTGCTTCATTAGAGGCAGCTTTTGCATCAGTTTCAGTCAGTGGTGGCCATGGCTGATAACAGCAATGATGTATTTCGCATGTTGTCTGCTGAAGACAAACTGGATGGAGACGGCAACTACCCACTTTGGGCATACATGATGCAGCATGTTTTGGTTGCAAAAGGAGTGTGGAACATTGTGCAGGGTATGGATGTACGTCCAGGTTCTGTGGATGTAGGATCTGTTGAGGATGTTGCAGGTTCTAGCAGCTCTACTGTTGCTGCTGTTTTACCCACTGCTGAACAAGCTTGTTGGGATGGTAAAGATGCACAGGCTCATGCCTTGATTGCACTTTCTGTCAAACGTAACATCACCCCACATATTCGTTCAGCTAAAACAGCAAAACAGGCTTGGGATATTCTAGCCGGTTTGTATGCAGGTCATAAACGAGGCAAAAATCTCTTACTTACGTAAAGATCTAGAATTGAAGATTATGCAGGAAGATGATGACATGAATGTTTTTCTTGCTGAGATTAAAGATCTCAAAGAACAGTTGATTTCTGCAGGTGAGATTATTCCTGATCATTCTCTTGTGCAGACTGTTCTTGATGCTTTACCTGAGACATATCAGACTTTTGCTTCCACGTGGAGACTTCTTACTGAGGACAGACCTGATGCTGTCAAGTATGATACTTTAGTCAACAAGCTCTTGCAAGAAGCGCAGTCTAGGCAAAACAGGGCCAGGCAGTGTGCAGTTGATCAAGCATTTATTGCTGCCCAGCAGCAGAGAAGAAGTGGTAAGGCAGCCCCTTCCACTGTTTCTTCTCCTATTAGTAGGTCTGTAACTTCTTCTCCTTCCACAGGTAGCAACAATAAGTCTGAGAAGGCTCTTGATAAAGGCAAGAAAAAGACCAGGTGCAACTATTGTAAGGCAAATGATCATGTCATTAAGAATTTCCCTAAGCTAAAGGCTAAAGAGGCAAAGAAGAAAGAGTCAAATGCAGCCACAATAGCGGATGCTTCTACAAATGCAGATTCTACAAATGTTGTGCAGGATACAGAATGGACGTTTAGCGTGTATTGCCAGTATGAACCATCTGTACATGATGCATGTTTGGCAGTTTCTGTTGACTCTAATGTATGGTATTTTGACAGTGGTGCTACAAAGCACATTACCTCACATCGTGATATGTTCACTTGTCTTGAGGCTGTCTCTAATGGGAATACTATCACATGTGCCAATAATGCTTCTTACCCAGTGATGAAGGGCGTTGGTAAAATTATGCTTACTGGTGCAAATGGCAGCGCTTTCACACTTTCAGATACTTTGTATGTGCCAGGGATAAAGAAGAATCTATTGTCTGTCTCTGCGCTTACTAGACTTGGATTTGTAGTCAAATTTGTGGATGACAGATGTACTGTTCATGATTTGACTTTTGGTGATATGATTATTGCATCTGGCACCTTGTTTCGTGGGCTGTATAGGCTCAATTCTTATGACAAGTGTGTGGAAGATTCAGCAAATGCACTTTCTCATGAAAAGGCAGTTTCAGATGCAAAACTATGGCATGCTCGTTTTGGTCATCTGAACTTTGCTAGTTTGCTGCGTTTGCAGAAATTTGATATGGTTGCTTCATTGCCCCCTCTTGAGGCACCATTGAAACATGTTTGTGAAGGCTGTATTTTGGGCAAAATGCAGCGTTCTGCGTTTCCAAAGGATGGTTCTATGCGGGCCACTCGCCGCAAATTGCAACATAGTGATGTATGTGGGCCTATGCAAACTCTGTCATTTGGTAAACACTTGTACTTCGTGACTTTCATTGATGATTACTCAAGGCATGCATGGGTATATCCACTGAAGGCAAAGTCCGAAGTGTTTTTGTGCTTCAAACAGTTTTTTCTTATGGTTAAAAATGTATTCAATTGTACTGTGGGCACCCTCCGTTCTGATCGAGGGGGAGAGTACTTGTCTAAAGAGTTTGATGCATTTCTGGCTAGTCGTGGGATAAAACACCAATGTACAGTGCCGTATACCCCTCAGCAAAATGGTGTTGCTGAGAGGAAAAACAGGTCACTTATGGAGATGGCACTTATGGAGATGGCACGATGTATGGTCAAGAGCCAAGCTTTGCCACATGCGTTTTGGCTTGAGGCTGTCATGTGTGCTGCATATGTACTCAACAGGTGTCCCACTAAGGCCTTGCAGTCTATTACTCCATATGAAGCTTGGCATAGCAGGAAGCCTTCTATTGGTCACTTGGGTGTCTTTGGTTTCTTGGCCTATGCTTTAGTGCCTGTGCAACAACGCAAAAAATTGGATGATAAGGCTGTCAAATGCATTTTTGTTGGTTACAGTGCTGAGAGCAAGGGTTACAGATTGTATCATCCGCAGTCAAAGCGTATCTTGATTAGTTGAGATGTTGTTTTTGTGGAAGATGCTATGCAAGGGTTACAGATTGTATCATCCGCAGTCAAAGCATATCTTGATTAGTTGAGGAGATGTTTTTGTGGAAGATGCTATGCAGCCTTTGTTATCATGTACCAAAGAGACAGGTGTGAGCTCACAGGATGTATTTGATACATTGTTGCCTCTGTTTACAGGTGGGAATTCAAATGTAAGTCCTAATGAGGCAAATATTCAAATGTAAGTCCTAATGAGGCAAATATTCAAATGTAAGTCCTAATGAGGCAAATATTCAGCCTATGCAGATATCAAACGACATCATAGATCAGCCCATTTCTGATGCAAATTTACAGGATGTAATTTCTGAGGATAGGACTGAAAATGAGCAGGCTAGAGGTATGCCTAAATGGCTGGTGCAAACCTTGCGTGATAGTAAAATTGATGCACCTATATCTAGTCGTACTCGTTCAGGTTTTCAGCATGCCTCTTATGCATCAGATTATTATACTTTGCCTGTGTCTAGTATGTGTGAAGAGGAAGAACCTCTTTCATTTGATGAGGCACAAAAATCAGAAAATTGGTTGGCTGCAATGTAAAGTGAATATGATGCTATAATGAAGAATGGTACATGGTCTTTATGTGATTTGCCTATTGGTAAAAAGGCCATTGGATGTAAGTGGGTTTTTAAGTTGAAACGAAAGCCAGATAGCAGTGTTGATCGCTATAAGGCTAGACTTGTTGCAAAGGGTTATGCTCAAGAAAAGGGCATTGATTTTGATGAGACCTTTGCTCCCACTTGTTGTATGACTACCATTCGTAGCATTTGTGCATTGGCAGCTCATAATGGTTGGAATGTACATCAATTGGACATAAAGACTGTGTTCTTGAATGGAGATTTGCATGAGGAGGTGTATGTATCGCAACCTCGTGGTTTTGTTCAAAAAGGGCAGGAAAACAAAGTGTGCAGGTTGAAAAAGGCTTTATATGGTTTAAAGCAAGCTCCACGAGCTTGGTATGAAAAGATACATGCATATTTGAGTGCACATAGTTTTCAGAATAGTCCTACAGAAAGCACTTTATATGTTAAATGTGTGGATGATGTACATCTAATCATTGCTCTCTATGTCGATGACATGCTGCTCATAGGACCAAATGAAAGTCATATTGCTGATTTTAAGGCTGATTTGAATGCCTCTTTTGAGATGTCAGATTTGGGGCATTTGCATCATTATTTGGGGATACAATTTAAGCAGTGTGATGGAGGTATTGCTTTGTGTCAAACAAAGTATATTGAGACATTGTTGCGGAGATTTGGCCTTGAAGACTGCAAGCCTACTCCAATGGAGACAGGTTTGAAGTTGAGTCTTCATGATGCTGGAGATCACTTTGATGTCACACTCTATCAGACAGCTGTTGGTTGCCTCATTTATGTATGCATTACGAGGCTGGACATTCAGTTTGCAGTCACACAGGTGAGCAGGTTTATGCATAGCCCAGGGTCTCAGCATTGGAAGGCAGTTAAACGCATCTTTCGCTACTTGACTGGCACCATACATCTTGGGTTGTTTTATCCCAAGGGGGGATCGTTGCCGAGAGATTTACATTGGGCTGGTTGCTCTATGACACAAGAGTGTCCACAAGTGGTTTTTGTTTCATGCTCGGTAGCTCATGCATATCTTGGTTGAGCAAGAAGCAACCTACTGTGGCCACTTCTAGTTGTGAAGCTGAGTACAGGGCAGCTTTCACAGCTACGGTTGAGTGTGTGTGGCTCAGACGGCTTATGTGGCTGACTTGGGTGTTGGACAGGAGTCTGCCACCTCTATCTTCACTGACAGTCAGAGTGCATTGGCAATTGCGAGAAACCCACTTTTTCATGCTTGCACAAAGCACATTGAGGTGCATTATCACTATGTCAGGGAGAGACTCTCAGCAGGAGAGATCAGCTTGGCCTATGTGCCAACACAGGACAACCTCGCCGATCTTTTCACAAAGGCGCTTCCTCGTGAGAAGTTTGAAGCTTTCCGTAAAGCTTTGGGCTTGTTCCCCTTTGTGGACTGATCTACTTCGGGCATGGCACTCCCCTATACATGAGTGCCAGCTCTCGTTCACACCATCACTCCCAGGGGGGATTTGTTGCCCTATATATATAGGCAATGATGTGTGTGAACACACTTAGGACCGTCAGGACACTTTTTCCCTCTTTAGGAGGTTTTTTCCCTCGGCTTGTATATACGCCCATCCTTCTAGGGCTAACTTATCTTTTGTACATTGACACAATCTAATACATTGTGTGTTGTGTGCATTCTTGCTTCTTCTTCTCCAAGCTTTGTATGCTTTCCTGCAACCCTAATTCCAACATTGCTTGCCAAAAGGTGAGATTTCTGTCATGAGAAGTTTGAGAATGTTTCCCTTATCGTCGTGAGACAGTTTCACACACGTTTGTGTATTGTTTGTGGTTTGTTTACATGCGGGTCAGTCATTTGAGGACTTTGAGCATGTTTCACATGCATTGTGGTTTGTTCACATGCTATGATGTGGTTTTGGCCAAATCATGGCATTGATTGGTGGATTTGAGCATTGTGGTGGTGTTCATAAGGGGAGTTCACATGCCTTGTGCTTTGTGGTTATTGTTCACACATTGGCATTAATACTGAGCTCTTTTGTAGATTTGTTCGCACCCATTAGTTTCTGTCATCAAGGGGAGTTTTTTTTTGAGACCGATGATTTTTATGCATCATGGAGGTGTTTTAAGATGGTAGGATGATGCATGGGCATAATCTTGGTGTTGTTAATGTGCATGGCTACATGTCATATGATGATCATGATTTTCACTCTTGCGGAGAAGTCCGTGAGTCATGGCATGACAAGATTGGATCCTTGGAGGACATGTATGACATAGTTTACACATATGTCACTATCATAGTGGTGTTTTCATGAGCTTCGATAGTTTCTATGAATCATCCATGACATCCATCATCTTATTGATTCCCATTCACCTAGACAGATCCATTCATTGTATTATGATGTAGATGATGATGATGAGATGATGTATCACACACACATCCACATGAGAGGCAAGGGTTATCTAATCTGATATGCCAAATTTCTTTATCAAACTTAGGACCAAGCCCAAGCAAACATTCGATTCCCACCCACACATTCTTTTATAGCCGATCACTACACAAGTGCAAAGCTACCTAGGGACCATTCTTCCACTTCCTTCGTGCAAGCCGATTTCCAATATCCATGATAGGTTCTATAAACCTAAGGGCATGGAAGGCAACCTTGCACCTCAGCTTTTACAAGTCAGGGGAGCCTATTGTAGTTTCCCCACAAATAACAAAACTCCTCCTCTATTCAACCTCTTCAGATAGTTGTTGTGCGAAACCATTGAGAGTGTTAGCCTTTTACGTCCAAGAAGTTCAGGTGGGAACATAGTTGAAGACGAGCATTTTGAACCCTGTGCTGGGTAGGGGTCCCCCCCCTCTCCCGGTGAAAACACACCCTTAGTGTGTTATCTACCATATCAGGCCTCTAAGGGCTACTTGTACATTATACTCCACATGCTCATTATCCATTTGAGTACATTCCACGTATCGCTATTATCTCTGTTGTTCTTTGAGTTTGTGTGCATGTTTTGTCTGAGTTTATTCAAAGCATCTCCTTTCACATCCAACATTGGTATTATAGCAATGTTGTCTTGTAGATAGTGCCTAGGGCTTAGAGTTTGGCTTCTCAGCCAATAGCTCTTTCCCGCCAAACACTGTCTTGGTGCAAGTGTGAGTGGAAGCATTTTCAGAGCTCTCATTCTATTGATGCTTCTGCTAACGCATTGTCACTCATTCTGGGTAAGATCTTGCTTTGCACACTTTTATTCAGATCTAAGGTTGTCTTCTATTGTACATTAGTGTTATTTTTGTTAATACTGTCATACATTCAAGACCTACCCATGCACTAGCTCTAGTTTCAACTTTCAACAGAGGTTTTTAGCTAATATTACTCTTGCTACTACTGTTCAATTATTTAGCTTTTTTTTGACAGTAGACTTCTGTGTCTGCCCCGTTAGCTTTAAAATGTTAGCTTCTCAGCATTCTTTTTGGGCATTTTACTTTTGCATTAGTTGAGTCAGCTCATTTCACTACGTTAGTCAGTATTCCTTTGTCTATAGCTCAATCCTTTGATTTTTGCATTCAATGTTTGGCTTTTAGTCTTCAACATTCAGCACTTTGCTCTCTGCTTTCAGCGCATGGCTCGTGGCTTTCAGTATTTAACACTTTGCTTTACCTTTAAAAGTCTGTTTTTCTGTCTATGATTTCCTATCTTCAGCAGTCAAGCGCTTCGCATTCCGAATATAGCAGTTGGCTAGGTTTACTTTTTTGGCCTGGGTTTACTTTTAGCAGAGTTAGATCACACGTTTGCCAACTCAGATCTGCCAATGCCACATCAGCATCACCCCTACTATATCAGACTTGTGGTATCAGATCTGCTAACGACACATGAACATCTACCTTGACTTCTTTACGCCAGCTTTGGATCTATCGATGCCACGTCACCTTTAGAATTTATAATTCCATGTGAGCGTCAAACCTGCTGATTCCATGTTAGCTTATATCTTGTTGATTCCTTGTTAGCTTCTAGTAAGCTAATTAAGACCTGCTGCTTCCCAATCTGACTCTGTACTTGCCGATTTAGTAACCTGATTTTGGTAAGTTTGCACATCTCTCTATAGATATTTAAAGTACTTACAGGTACTCCTTGTGTCAGATAGACTTCAGTCTGTATATTCCTATATTGTGCACCTATGTCTGGAAACACTAATGAATTGCTTGGCATGCTATCCCCGTTGAGGATAAGTTGGATGAAACCAACTGTCCCATGTGGGTATATATGATGCGTCATGTTTTGGTGGCAAAGAACCTGTGGGTATATGTATGTGTGGTACTGACACCGGGCTTGCTAGGCCCACTTTTCCTATTAGCACATCCTCTGGATCCGCTGTTGGAACTAGTGAATTTGGTTCTAGTGGTAGTGTACAGCCTACACCTGTTCCTCATACGTGTGATAGTACACTTAAACTGGCCATAGTTTTTTACTCTTGTAGGTAATGGGGTGGTGATCTTGCATAAGAACAACCCCACATCCTTGCTCACTAGCATCAGTTACTATGACAAAGAATGGATAAGAAAAGTCTTCTAATTTAAGAATAGGTGCATGTGCTAAAGCATCTTTTAGAGAGTGACATGATTTATCTTGTTCAGATCCCTAATTGAAAATTTTGGCTTTTAAAAGCTTAGTTAATGGATTTGCAACACAAGCAAAATTCTTAACAAATTTCCTATAAAAACTACGTAAGCCAAGAAAAGATCTAAGCTCATGTATGTCCTTAGGTCTAGGCCAATTTATTAAGCATTTAATTTTCTTGCGATCCACCCTTATACCTTTAGCAGAAAGAATATGGCCTAAATGTTCAATTGTTCTTAAAGAAAACATTCTTTTTAGGAATAGCATAAAGCACATTTTCTTTCAACAAATTAAAAACTTGTTTAAGGTGTTTTTCATCTTCATTTTTATCTTTACTAAAAACAAGTATATTAGCAAAGAACACCACAACAAAAGCTTGATACTTAAGAAGAAATATATTCATCAATTCTACTAAAAGTGGCTGGTGCATTAGTCAAGCCAAAAGGCATTACAAGAAATTCATAATGACCAATTAGTGTTCTAAGCAATCTTGAATACATCTTCTTCAGCCATGCGTACATTGATGACATCTTGATTTTAGGTCTATTTTGTTAAAAAATTTAGTCCTGTTATATCTGTAAAGAATGTCATCTATCCTAGGAATAGGGTATCAATTCTTAATAGTTATTTTATTTAAGGCATGATAATCCATGCACATGTGAAAAGTTTCATTTTTAAAAACAAGTTAAATAGGAGCCTCAAAAGGACAACTATTGGGTTTAATTAACCCCCTTTCCAATAATTCTTCTATTTTCTGTTGAATTTCTTTTCGTTCAATATTATTCACCTTATAATGAGCTTTACAAGGTGGTAAATTTCTAGGCAAAAGGTCTATTATATGGTCTTTGGGTTGACTTAGGTCAATTCATCCATAAAATAGTCATGGAGCTTAAAAATTAATGGATTAAATCCCTTTTTGGACTCTTTATTTCCTTCATAAAGATTTTGAGGGAAAAAATCCTCCCATTCTTCTTCCTCAATTGTGTTAATCCTTGCCAAGCACTCAAAAGCATGAATATGGATTGTTGTGTCGTTTTGAATATTTTTTGTAAAGTTTACCAATAACATCTTAGAAATACCTCTCCAAAAATCATAAGGTTTTGGGATCTTGTTTCTCTCCCCTCACCTCTTCTAGGAAACTTTATTTTTGGTAGTCAAATTTTGCCACCTTCAAAGTAGCACCTCTACACCAATGTAGATTTTTGTAACTCCTTTTGGCGTACCACTTTGCTCTATTTGTTCACAAACTTCTTGCTTTAAATTTCTCTTTCCTTATGGCCAAACTTTGTCTATTCCCAAGTAATATTGCCAAATGTAGAAAGTTTACTCCTAAACCTTTGATCATTAAACTTTCAAATTGAGGTCAACAATGCTATCACAAGTAGACAACTTGGCTTAAATTGCCATTAGCTTTTTAGAAGGCCTACAAAAAGAATAAACTATCTTTTAGTTGGTACAAAAAGGACATAAACTTTCTTGTAGTTACTAAAATTAAGAGTGAATTAGAATAAAAATTGTGCTCCACAAAGTTAAACATAGAAAAGGTAAGTTTTAAAAGTTTTTACATCAAAATGTTTGAATAGAAGGCTTTGTATGCTTCACAAGGGTTGTGTCATGTAGGCTGTAATACTGGAAGGTAAGGAGCTTGACTATTCGAGGTGTCTAGACCCAAAGTGGATGGATAGGACAACTAGGGTGCATGCATATGATGGATACATACATAGAGGCAGATAGCCATCCAGCTTCTATGGCAGGGGGGATGAAAGCTCCTGGAGAGCCAGCTTGTGGCTTGTTAGTTACAATGACTCATACTGGGCTGGTGATTTTCATATGCGCCACTCTACCAATGGGAATTATTTTTTCTTAGGAAACTCATGTACATCTTGGCTAAGTAAAAAGCAACCCATTTTGGCTACATCTACTTGTGAAGCTGAGTATAGAGTAGCTTTCATAGCTCAGTAGATGATGTATGGCTGAGAAGGTTATTGGGGGCCTGATCTTCATGAGTGCCAATAGAAACCCACTACCATTCTCACTGACAGTCATCAGAGTGCTATTGCAGTTGCACAAAATCTTGTATTTCATGCCTGCACCAAGCATATCAAAATTCATTACCATTATATCAGGAAGCGGCTACATGTTGGGGAGATCACTTTAACTGTCTTATACATGATAATGTTGTAGATTTGTTTTGGCAAAGGCATTGCCTTGAGAAAAGTTTGAAGCTTTTCGCAGAGCTTTCGGCTTCCTCCCTTATAGAGAGTAATCTACCACCTTGTACAGATTTTCCTACCACTACAAGGGAGATTTGTAGATATGTACTCATGTAGTAGTGTACGTGTGAATAGAGTGCATACTAGGGGTACTTTTCTCCCATCGGATTTCCCCCATGGATATCTGGTGTGAAAGGACACCTTATTTTCTAGGTTTTTTATATATGTCATATGAAAGACCTAGAGTGCACACTACTATTGCACCCTAATCAAAAGCTTATGTGTTATGTTCTTCTCCATCTCTAAATCTCTGAGTTGTGTTGTGCTTGCACTCTATCTTTGTTGATTTGAAGAGTTATTCTCTTTTAAAACAAGCTGCAAACATACATGTGCCCACCCCTAAGTTAGTATCCAAATTATTAAAGAAAAGAGTTGGGTTTTTCTTAATATACAATTTTATGTAATAATCCAAATACCTTTCCTATCAAATAATCATTCCACCTGTCACTTTGAAACCTAAATTGATTCTTGTATACCTCGTTATTAAATATAGAGGCTAGTTTGAAGGCATGTGCACACGCGCACGCGCACACACACACACACACACACACGCTAATGTGATTAGGGGTCCCGACACTTGAGACTTGAGTGAGTGTTCTTAGGGGGAGCTCACCCATCGTGCTCTTTGAGTGTGTACCCTCATTGAGCTTTTTGAAATAGTGGTGGCTTGTACATAGAAAGCATGTAGGAAAAGTGTGTCTTGGGCCTCGGCTTAACACAAGGCCGGTTGAAAATCTAAATTGTGAGATTTGAGCTAAACGTAAAAGGAAAAGCTAAGTTAAAAATCGTAAGAAATAAGATTAAAATCGTAAAAAGTAAGGTTTGTTTTACCAAGTTTAGTGTCTGAGAAAGACCATGGAAAATGGAAAATGTGTATGTTTTGTGGAATGGGTATTTGCAAAGAAAGACCATGGAAAATGGAAAATGTGTATGTTTTGTGGAATGGGTATTTGCAGACACACTCACTCTGGTGTTTGAGACCAAGGAAAAGTGAGATGTGCATGGTTTTGTGGAATGACTTGTTCCACAAAACCAAGGAAAAGTGAAATGTGCATTGTTTTGTGGAATGACTTGTTCCACACATGATTCAAAGTTGTGGATGATGGAGAAGTGAAATGTGCATGGTTTTGTGGAATGACTTGTTCCACACATGATTCAAAGTCCACACCCAACCCAATGATGGAAAGGGCATGCATAAAAGTCAAGTCTGTAAGGAGCGAAATCTTGGTATCTATTCGTGGGCTCTCTCTCTCTCTCTCTCTCTCTCTCACTCAGACAAGCGCGCTCTCTCTCTCTCTCTCTCTCTCTCTCTCATACACACGAGCTCTCTCTCGTACTCCACAGCTCGTGGCATAAAGTGAACGATGGATTTCAATGGTGGATATTTGGTTTGGGTGGTGGTGGTGTTCATATTTATATTTATTGCCGCGGTTGTAATGGCCATTTTGGCAAAGCTCCGAGCTGCAGGTGATGGCCGCGGAGACCGTGAAGGAGGCCGAGGAGGCGATGGTGGAGAAGAGCATCCCCATCCCCATCACCGTCATCATGGCCATCACCATCACCATCATCACCATCATCATGCCCCACCACCACCACCATTATAGCGCAGGAGCTCACCATCATCATGGCCATCACCATGATGCTTCAGGAGGAGCAAGAGCTCATGGAACCATGGAGGAGCTCACCACATGTAGTTCTACCTCATTTCCTAGCACGGATGGTGGTCACTTTCGATGCTCTCCCATCCTCATACTCCTCCTTTGTATCATTATATAAAGTTATATTGCAAAATTTGAAACTTTGCATATGTTGTGTAATATCTGTCTCCAACCAATTGTTGATACCTTGTATGTGGGCTTGAGAGGAGTCCACTCTTCTAGTAGGAATAACAGTAGACCCTCTCATTTAATAGGACTCCCCTCATTTAATAGGAATAGCAATTGCCTAAAATTTATCATTTTTTAATCCAATCCATGTGTATGTAATATGTTAAGTAAGCTTGACATTGAGAAGTGCCCTTCGTATCTAGGATAACATGTAAACTATTCTTGGAGTAATTCTAGTACGCCCAAATTTTTCTTTGCATCTTAGTAGTATGCTCAAGAAGTTTCATCAAGTTCATATGTGAAAGTTATGTAGGAATTTAAACAAAAATGGGATAAGTCACTTTTATGGCTCAATTACAAGACTAGTGTTAAACCTATTTTTGGGTAAATTTTTTTGTGATTAGGCAAAAACTAGCCAAAATGGATCAAAATTGGTAACTTTATGCCAAAGTAGGTGAATTTTGAGAAAACTTGATGTAATTTATAATTGCATACTAAAATTAATGACACAAGGATCTTTTATGGGGGAGAAAAGATAATAGAATTACACGCACACATACATAGCTAGTATACATAAACAAAAATTAAACAAAGTTGAGTATAGTGTTGGCATAAGCTGCAGGTGATGGCCGCGGAGACGCAGGCGGAGACCGTGAAGGAGGCGGAGACGGAGGCGAAGGAGGAAATGATGGTGGTGGCGACGGAGGAGGCGATGGTGGCATCCCCATCCTCATGGCCATCAGCACCATCATGCTGCTTCAGCAACTCACCACCATCACCATGCCCATCACCACCATCATCAACCTCAGGTTCTCACCATATCACCACCATGCCCACCAACATCATCATGATGCTTCACGAGCTCATGCCCATCACCACCATGAAATTCACATGGGAGGTGAGATCACCACATAGTCATGTGACATCCCTCTTGCTTGAGGTATGCATAAGATTCTAGAATTTGAGGATGAGTCTGAAAGAAATGTTTACGTATCCACTTGGCATCTTCTTTAAGATGTTTTTTTTTCAAGTGAGCAAGTATTTTACATATGTATTTCTAGTTCTAGTGGTTGAGATTTGATGGTCATTTATTTTAATGTGACCTTCTAAAATTTCTTCGAGTTCTTCTAATAATGTGGATCATCAAATACAGTTCTTCTAATAATGTGGATCATCAAATACAGGATGAGTGGATGGAGTAACTTTAAAAGGTTTTAATAAATGAATATAAAATGAGTCATGAATATGCCAATAAGGTTGTAAATCTAATCTATATGCAACATTATTTATCCTTTTAATTACCTTGAAAGATCCATAAAAATGAGGTGCTAACTTAATAATTTCAATGTTTTTGAGTCTACGCTTTTCAATACATAAAAGTACTAAATCTACTTCTTTAAAAAAATAAGGCTTCATTCTAAGATTAGTTGTTTAAGTATGCTTTTCTTGAGGTTTTTGAATAGACTCTTTAACTTGCTCATAAATTCAGTCAAATTCAATGATGAATTGGTCATACTAACAATGACTTACCATCATATAGGACCTCAAATGGAGCTTTCCTTGTGGCACTATATGGAGTGTTGTTTGTAAGCAAAGTATCCCAAAGTGAAGGTAGAGAATAAACATAAGCTCTCAACATATCTAAAATGGATTAAGGACTTTTGTTTGTCCATTAGATTCAGGATGAAAAGAAGTAGAGAAATCTTAAATTAGAAAACAATGTCATCTAGAAATCACTACAAAACTTTAAATCACAATAAAAACAATAACTTGAGGTAAACCATGTTGAACAAAGATTTGTTTAATGAATATAAATATGCCATTAGTGTACGTAAGGTTTTCTTGAATAACACAAAATATGCTTGTTTACCGAATCTATCTACCATCATGGTCCATATTTTATCATTATGTGTAGATGTAGATGGAAACCAATAAGAAAATCCTTTGAAATTTATGCTTCTTTACCAAAATATATTTGTTTACCGAACCTATCTACCATCAGGGTCCATTATGTAGATGGAAACCAATAAGAAAATCCTTTGGAATTTACTCCCAAGGTGCATTCGGAAGAGTTAATGGCATCATGAGCAATCCCAAAGATTTTCCTTTTGAACTTTTAATTTTCTGACAAGTCTCACATTTAGAAACAAATTTAGGAACATCTTTCGTAAGAAAAGGCTAAAATAATTTTCTAGAAATCAATTCCAATGTTATGCTTTGTCCCCGATGTTCAACAAAGGGTGGTTGATATGATTTCTAAGACAAGATGGTGCGAAAAGGTCTAGTAACACACATATGCTTTTGAAAATAAAGGTAACCATCATGTATAGATTATTTAACTACTGGGGTATAATTATTCTTACAAATACTATGTTAAATTTTAGAAAATCAAAGTCTAATTCATAAGTATTTTTCATAGGTTCAAATTTTGATTTGTGTGTTGAGACATGCTTAAGATTAGGCTTTGAACTTAATTCATTAGCTAAAATATTCTCTTTACCAGGTAGATATTGAATCATAGGTTGAAAACGTTGAATGAAAAATGCTCATTTAATATGATGGTCAGAAATTAAAGTTGTGATAAAATATGTTTTATGCTTTGTTGATTCATTTTAATTAAAAATTCAGACCCCAACAAATAATATTTTAAATTTTTATGCATGTACAATAAAAATTAATTCTTTATTGTAATGTGATAGTGCATTTCAACTAGTCAAATTATTTTCCTCTTGTAGGCAATGGTGTGGCCATCTTGCATAAAAACAGCCCCGCATCCTTGCTCAATAGGTGCATGTGTTAAAGCATCTTTTGAGAGTGACATAATTTATCTTGTTGAGATCCCCAGTTGAAAATTTTAACATTCTTTAAAAGTTTAGTTAATGGATTTGTAACATAAGCAAAATTCTTAACAAAGTTTCTATAAAAACTACGTAAGCCAAGAAAAGATCTAAGCTCGTGTATGTCCTTAGGTCTAGGCCAACTTATTATGCATTTAATTTTCTTGCGATCACAACCCTTATACCTTGAGCAAAAACAATATGGCCTAAATGTTTAATTGTTCTTGAAAGAAACACTCTTTTTAGGAATAGCATGAAGCATATTTTCTTTCAACAAATAAAAAACTTGTTCAATTTTTCATCTTCATTTTTATCTTTACTAATAAAAACAACTATATTATCAAAGAACACCACAACAAAAGATTGATACTAAAGGAAAATTATATTCACCTATTAAAAGTGGCTAGTGCATTAGTCAATCCAAAAGGCATTACAAGAAATTCATAATGACCAGTCAATGTTCTAAGCATTTTTGAATCTATAATCCTAAGCCATGCATACATGATAACATCCTATATTTAGGTCTATTTTGCTGAAAATTTTAGCCCCCTTATGTTTGTCAAGAAGGTCATCTACACTAGGAATAGGATTACGATTCTTAACAGTTATTTTATTTAAGGCACGATAATCTATGCACATTTGAAAAGTTTCAATTTTTTTAAACAAGTAAAATAGGAGCTCCAAAAGGAGAACTACTGGCTCTAATTAACCCCCTTTCCAATAGGGTGCTTTTTCTATGAAGAAAAAAGCAACATCTTCTCCTCTCTCCCTCTCTTTCTCGTGCACACAGTTTTCCAGGATCAATTTTCTTCAGGAAGACTCCAAGGGAGCAATCAACATACCGTGAGTATTTTGATCAGGTCTCCTGAGTCTCCTAGTGTTTTACCCCCCTTTTGGAGCCAATCGAGAGGTCAAAATTGCAAGATGAGAAATGGATTGGAAGATACAAAACAACCAACGAGAAAACTAGCTATAGAGCTTTTTGGCATTTGATGTGGATTTCGAATTAATCTTTTGCTTGCCAAAAGGTGAGAATGCTTTCTTGAGTAGTTTGAGCATGTTCTCCTATCGTGAGACAGTTTCACATGCATTTGTGTATTGTTTGTGGAACTTAGTTCACATGCGAGTTAGTCATTTGAGCACTTTGAGCATGTTCTCCTGTCATGAGAGAGTTTCACATGCATTGGGGCTTGTTCACATGCTATGATGTGGTTTTTGCCAAATCGTGGCATTGATTGGTGGATTTGAGCATTGTGGTGGTGTTCATAAGGGGTGCTCACATGCCTTGTGCTTTGTGGACGTTGTTCACATATTGGCATTGATATCAAGCTCTTTTGTGGGTTTGTTCACACCCATCAGTTTCTGTCATAAGGGATTCATGATTGGAGATTTTTTTGAGACCGAGGATTTTTATGCATCATCATGGAGGTGTTTCGAGATGTGGGTGACATTGCCATATGTGTTCACCAATGACATGACTTATCAAGAGTTTTGGGATGGTTGGATGATTCATGGGCATGATCTTGGTGTTGTTAATGTGCATGGCTACATATCATATGATTATCATGATTTTCACTCGTGTGGAGAAATCCATGAGTTATGGCATGACAAGATTGAGTCCTTGGAGGACGTGTATGGCATGGTTTACACATATGCCGCTATCGTAGTGGTGTTTGCATGAGCTCCGATTGTTTCTATGAGATTTTCCCCCCTGTGAGAACACACCCTTAGTGTGCTATCAACCACATCAGTGCTCTAAGGGCTGCTTGTACATTATACTTGACACACTCATTATCCTTTTTGTAATTCCATTTAGCGCTATTGTCTCTGTTGCTCTCTGAACTTGTGTGTATGTTTTATCTGTGAGTCTATGTAGAGCATCTCCTTTCACATCCAACATTGGTATCAGAGCAATGTTGTCTTGTAGACAGTGCTGCCTAGGGTTTAGAGTTTGGCTTCTCAAATAATAGCTCTTTGCCCACGAAACACAGTCTCGGTGCAAGTTTTAGTGCAAGCATTTTCAGAGCTCTCATTCTCTTGATGCTTCTACTAATCTTTATCTCATTGGCACTGTCGCTCGTTTTGGGTAAGATCTTTCTTTGCACACTTTTAATCATATCTAAGGCTTTTTCTTCTGTTGTACATTGGCGTTATTTTTATTAATATTGCCATGCATTCAAGGCTTACCCACACACTAGCTCTACTTTCAACTTTTAATAGAGGTTTTCTACTGATATTACTCTTGCTATTGCTGCTGTTCAATTATTCAGCTTTCTTTTGACGTTGGACTTCTATGTCTATCAGCTTTGAATTGTCACATTAGGCAAAATATGGACTCTCATTTTTGCCCCTTAAGGATTTCCACACCTCCTCTCTCTAGAAAAATGGGCTCATGGTGAAAATTTTTCAAATTAACTCAGAAGTGAGTGGAGTTTGTACATTTGGAATCTTCTCTTCAAGACCTTTCCAATGATATATTGCATGATGGGAAATTTTGCATAGTTACATGCCACGTAATCACCGATTTGGGGACTTCTTGAATATGCAAAATTGCCCATCATGCTATATATCATTGGAAAGGTCTCGAAGGGTAGATTCCGAATGTACAATCTTTGCCAACTTTTGATTTGATTTGTAGAAATTTCACCATGAGCTCACTTTTCTAGAGAGAGGAGGTGTGGAAATCCTTAAGGGGTAAAAATGAGAGTTCGTATTTCACCTAATGGCTTCTCAGCATTCTTTTTGGGTATTTTACTTTTGCATTAGTTGTTTTTTCTTTGTTAGCTCATTTCACTGTGCCAGTGAGGTATTGCTTTGTATGTAGCTCAGTCCTTCGATTTATGCATTGAGTGTTTGGCTTTCAGTATTTGCATTCAGCACTTTGCTCTTCGATTTCATCGCGTGGCTCTTGGCTTTCAGCATTTAGCACTTTGCTTTAAATTCAAAAGTCTATTTTTCTACTTATGATTTCCTACCTTCAGTAGTCAGCGCTTCACATTCTGATTTTAGCACTTGGCCAGGTTTACTTTTTAGGCCCAGGTTTGCTTTCAGCATAGTTAGATTACATGTTTGTCGAATCAGGTCTGTTGACACCACCACATCAACATTAGCCCTACTGTATCAAACCTACTGCTTCAGATCTGCTAATGACACATCAGCATCAGCCTTGCTGTTTCATAACTGCTGACTTCTCTACGTCAGCTTTGGATCTAACGATGCCACATCACCTTTAGAATTGCTGACTCCACGTCAGCGTCGTTAGACCTGTTGATTCCACATTTGCTTCTATCTTGCTGATTCCTCGTTAGCTTCCGATCAGCTAATTTAGACCTGCTGCTCCCCAATCTAACTCCGCACACCTGCTGATTTAGCAACCCGCTTCTGGTAAGTTTACACATCTATGTATAGACATTTAAAGTAATTTGACTCCCCTATAGAGATACTCCCGATGTCAGATAGACTTCAACCTATATATTCCTTTGTTGTGCACTATGTCTAGAAACACTAATGAATTGTTCAGCATGTTGTCCATGAAGGATAAGTTGGATGGAACCAACTATCCCATGTGGGTATATCTGATGCATCATGTTCTAGTGGAAAAGAACTTGAGGGTATATGTATCTGGTAGTGACACTCGACCTGTTGAGCCCGCTTCTGCTGTCAGCACGTTCTCTGGATCCGCTATTGGAACCAATGACTCTGGTTCTAGTGGCAGTGTACAGCCTGCACCTGCTCTTCCTACCGCAGAACAACTTAGATAATTTTGGGGCTCCATCTCATGCTAGGCCTAAGAGCAAAGCACCAACCCAATTAGATAACCCTAAGCCCAAAGAGAAGCCAACTGAGAAGAAGAAGAGATGCAATTACTATCAAAAACTTGGTCATTTTTTAGAGGACTATAAGAGCGGAAGGAGAGTGAAAAGAGGAAAAAACAGCAAGGACTTGCTACAAGTGACAATGAAGAGGAAGGAAATTTTGCACATTCTGGCTATGCACTACTTTCCTCTTGTTTTTCCTTGTCAAATGCTAACTAGTACTTAAATTCTGGTGCCACTAAGCACATTACATCATGCAAACTGCTATTTTCTACCTTGAGATATGCTCCATTAGGTGGAATAGTTTTGTGTGCTAACAATGCATCCTTGGCCATTAAAGGCATTGGTGATGTGGAATTGACCTCATTCTCTGGGGATCCTTATACTCTTGCTGCTGACACCACATTGTATGTACCTGAAATTTGCAAGAATCTCATTCTGTCTCTGCACTTTTGCCAAAGCTCGCTTGAAGATTCAGTTTTTTTATTATTGTTGTTCCATTCATGGCAAAATTGATTTTGATGCGCTTATCTTATCTGGTACATTGTGCAATGGTTGGGGGCCGATCGTGGTATCGTATAGTAGTCTACTACAACCCTTTACACTGACAATCAGATCACATTAGCAGTTGCATGGAATCTAGTATTCCATGCACAGACGAAGCATATTGAGGTGCATTATCACTATGTCAAGAAATGGCTCCATGCTAGAGAGATAGCCTTGACCTATGTGCCGACACAGGCCAATGTGGTAGATGGATTTACCAATCACCTTTCTAGGGAGAAGTTTGAAGCTTTCTGACAAGATTTGAACTTATTACCTCTACCAAGGTAGTATACTACACCTTGTATCCGTGTAAATAGATAGAGCAAAAGCATTGAGCTTTCCACTATGATCTTGCTCAGCTATGTGGAGGTGTGAGAGAGAATCATCGCTTATAGGGCCTTGAAACCATCATTGAGCTTTTCAAAAGCTCTCAATCTCTCCAATAAAAAAGGTACCATAGCCTTGGAAGGTGGCCCGCCTGGTGTGGAAGAAGGAAAAGTTGTCAATGAGCCTTTAACCTTAGAGTTTTTGTTTCTTACTATTTTCACTTCACACCCATTAGATTCCCCCACTATCCACCATTGGGCACACCTTACCCATCTACTCATGGACATTATAGTGGACACCAAGAAGAGGTATCAACATGGAAAAGTGGGATTAGTGCATTGTGGTGAATTTTGGTGACTTGATGGTGTGTATATGCATATGTGCAGTGGGCAGCTTTGGGTAGCTTTGGTCATGTTTGTGTATTGTTTAGGCTTGTTCACATTGGGTATGAGGTTTTAGACATGGTGGTGCATTTGTTTGGCATGTTTTGAGCTTGCATTGGAGTTTTTCACATGTAGTTTAGATCTAGGGAAATTTTGTGCATTCTTAGCCTCCTTGATCAGTTGATTTGTGCATTATGGTGGTGTTCACACTCTTGTTGTGTGAGGGGTTTTCACATGCCTCTGATTTGTGGACATTGTTCACATCAGCATTGATACCGAGCTCTTTTGTGGATTTGTTCACACCCATCAATTTTTGTTTAGGGATTCATGATGGGATATTTGGCTGAGATCGAGGATTTTTATGCATCATCGTGGAGGTGCTTTAGGATGATGTGGGCGATGTTGTCACATGTACTCACCACCATGAGTATGAATTATCATAAGAGTTTTGGGATGGTTGGATGATGCGTTGTTGTGATGTTGGTGTTGTTAATTTTTAACCCATTTTATTGTTAACAAGGTTGCCACACCCAATTTTATGCCAAAGCATGAGTAATCTACATCAAATGTCAAGGATGGACATACCAAACTCATGTACAAACAAGCCACGAAGCAATGGTGTCCAAATCTCAAACTTGGACGGTTTCTCATAAAGGTTCAATGGATAATTAATGGCATTTCCCGCTCCAAGAGCGTGTGGTAGTGAGCTAGGATATGTTCTCTAGTGTTATAATGCTTCAATGTATTATGAGATGAAGCAATGTACAAGAAATTGGCCAAAAAAAAAATCTTTGAGTGCCTGTGTGAACATAGTTTAAATGTCTATAAGGCAATTTCTCTCATAATGTAAGGACTCTCTCTTATTATGGAATTGAGCTTTCCCTCCTCCTAAACCTGTCTCTAATCTTCTCTTAAATGCATCCTAGTGAGTGTGTGTGAATGATTTGAGGTGAGAGGATGGAGTAGTGCCCATAGTGCAACGCGACGACGGTGTGATAACGTTCATGGGAGAAAGTGAATGGTAAGATACCCATTGTGGTGTTAAGCTTGGATATATGAAGGGTTACAAGCTTGGCCATTGGAAAGATCCCCAAGACTCATTGAGGTGAGTGGTTCCCTCGAATGTATCTCTTAGCCTTACCATTTTTGGTGCCACTGTCGGGAAGAGATCCCTTGGCTTTATCATTTATTTTTCTCTAATCTATGGTTTACCCATTGCTCACACTCTTGAATAGTGGAGTGCCACAAGTGAGAGTGGGATTATATGGAGATTTATGTGGAAATGGTGTGGTTTTGCTTTCTTTTTACTCTCGTTTTTATGTGTTAAGGTAAAGCTTAGATGCTTAACTTTTACATGATAGGTTTTTTGTTTTATTTGATTGCACTAGCATGTTAGCATTCATACTAGGTAGGTTAATCAACAAAAAAAATCATATAAAATAAAATAAAACTCTTGATTTTTGCTAATTTTTACTAGCACACTAGTTTTTTGATTAGTGAAGTCAAGAGATAAAAATCATAAAAATGGAGTTTCGAGAGTAGATTGGCTCCATTGAATATATATTCATGCTCTTCATGCTTATGAGTCCCATATTGGATAATGTGGTCAAGAAAAAATATCAAAAACTTTACAAAACTTGAATTTCAATGAAATCTTATAATAGGATTTTCTATTAAATATTAATGCAAGTTTAAGTTTGAACTCTATCACCTAGAGGTATCTGAAAATCATGTGTGGCATTTAGACTAAGGGGTCCTGTATGCTAGAAACCTAATAGGAAAGGGAGCTCCTTAGTCTAAAACCCCCGATGAGCCCAGCACAGCTGATCTTCACAAACCTATCCCCACTTAAGGATTCAGCCTTGGAAGACACACCTACAGAAATAGAACGAGAACCAGCAGCATCAATTCCAGTGCAGAGGCTGAGGAATCGCAAGGCATTAAGATAGCAATGGCCCTAGTGTATGATCTAGCATCCCATAGAGATACAAGCAAAAGACCAAGAAGTGAAGAGCCATCAAGATTGAGCAAAAGACGGCGTCTGGAGGGTGAAGAAAGACTACCCCAAATGTCCTTCCTACAAAATGTCGATTATGAACAGTTCATATGCAGGAAACAATGGAAGGTTTGGATGAACTGTTAAACCTACCGCATGCTGGAATCGAAGAAGGCCCAAGCACAAGTGCACCATGGGAGCACGAGCAAAAATTGTGATTTTGCCACCTCCTCACAACACACATGCTGCATGATCATAACGTTGCCCTTTGGAAGCAGGTTAACAAGTCAAACACACAAGTGCGGACCTTAAAGGACCACTTGGCAGTAGTAGAGGCCACGCATCGGGATGTCATAATGAAAAGTTTGAAGGCCACAGAGGAGCAAGAGTCTAGATACAAGGCACTGGAGAGAGCAATAATGTGGTCCTTAGCCAAACCATTGTTTAGAGAATCAAAGAAAATGCAGACCTCAAGGCAAAGTTGGAACAAGGTAAAGAGCAACTCTAGAAGGAGGTCACCCACAACCACGAGCTCATAGCCCTTCATGCCCATCAAGTACAAGAACTCTAGCACAAATCTAGGGCCAAAGAAGAGGAGCTACAAACAACAAATCCAACAGTTATCCTCAAATCTAAAGGAAGCAGAGGACAAAGCCACTCACTTATAGCAAGAGAGAGAACAATCAAATAAGGCACATGCAGAGAAAGTGAGAGCACTTAATGATGCCATCAGTGCCAGTCAAGTCGAGATGCAAAGTATGGTATTAGCACACCAAGAGGCAATGGCACAAATCACGCAGCAATTAGAAGACAGTCAGAAGACAGTCAGAGGCTGGCTGCCGAAAGGCTCCAAAGAATCAAAAAAGCTCAAGAAAGTGAAGCAACAGCCAGGCGAGCCCAAGAGGAAGCAACCCGAAGATTCGAGGAATTGGATGCTGCAAGGATTGTTCGTGAAACTGCAATATCAAACCTCCTCAGCAACAATGATTGTCGTCTTCAAGAGTTGGAACGCAAGTTGGTGATACAAGACCAAAGTCAACGATCAGAGCCTACAGATGACCTATGCCTACTCCTTGAGCGTCTCTCGGAGCTGGGTCAACCAATAACTCCTCGGGCCCCTCCTCAGACTCCTACTCTGTTTTTGTCTACACTAACCCTCTCTTTACTTCAATACTATATAAATCTATATGAAGACCTAGGCCTAGGTGAACTAACCCTCATTAAGCAAAATACTCAATGCGTTACTGACCCTACAATTATAATGGGAATTTTACAGGGGTACAGTCTGAACTATTCCACAAGATATCTTCGTTTATCCATTACATCCTATTGTGTTACACCTTTGTAGTTGGTGTCAGGTACTCCAAAATTCTGAAATTCTAGACAACAGTGTCAAAAAATTAGACATGTTTGTCCCAGATGACATTCCTGAGACACCGGCCAACTACGAGGTGGTAGGCACATAGCTATCAATGGATTATAAGCCATGGGTGGCTCGAAGTATACAATACTCACCAACATCTCAACTTATGTGAGTCTACCTTATATCATCCTTTTAGAATTCTAAAAGTATACTCTAATATCTACAAACACTTAGAATCCATGTTAACCAATGTATACTACAATTTTGATGCCACCCATATTGAATATCCTACCATAAATCCTGAGGATATCCCTGACCTACAAGAGTTTATGAAATCTCACAAGCCTACCCACCCCCCTTAGCACAGGTCATGGTCAGTAAGAAGCCTTGTCTTCATCTTCAATCTCCAATTACCCCATATATTCTAATGTCGCTAGTAAAGTCCTTAATCCCTATCCTAAGGCCCCACCTACTAACATATCTCAAGCCGACTGCATATTCTCTACTTTCACTCCTCTCAGCAGATAGATTTTCCCACTAACCCTCTCGCCCCCGAGGAGATACTGGCACCTCACCCATCTCCCCAATAGCGGCAACCTTAGGAGATACGCTATCCTATTCCCCCAGGACAATATTAAAGCTTTCATTGATGATAAAATTTTGGAATCATTGTCTGCTGGTGCAGAATATGAGGGCTTCATTCGCGCTGGCAATCCTCTATTAAAGCCCAAGTTAATGTTCAAAGTGCTAATGCAAGTAACACCCTTTGAACCAACTCGAAGGATTCTGCCGTGCCAGAAGCCTACTGCAAGGTCACACCAAAACAGCATATGTGCCATACCCTCTACAAGCACCTCACCCTGATTTAAAAGAATCACTTCCCTTAGCTGGAGAAGGTACATTATGGGCTAATGTGGCACGGTACACAAAACTGGCCAATCCCCAATTGGCTGACCTACTAGAAATCAGGATTGTCACTTTCATGATGATCAGCTATTGCTTTCGCAGGTGGAGAAGAAAGGCTCACCCCATACACACAAGAGGCGACTATGCCACAATTGTCACGGTTGAGGCACAGTCCTCGCCCAAACTAGAGGATTTTGGAATACAGCCAGAGTGAGGAAAAGAGTACTTAACAATTCCAGAGTACAACCACGTCTATATGTGCGCGCCACCAACTCAGTGGGTATACCCATTGTACATGCCCCTTAAGAGAATATGGACTCCACTGGAATTTCAGGAGGCCAAGCGGTGTGATTCCTATGTCTGTTACAATTTCTTGGTCTTCATGCCAGCAACCTTTCCAGACATATGGGAGCAAAGGAAACAAATGCTTACTTGGATACGATCATGGCGACGTATCTCCTCGGACCCAGCAATCGTGGCAAGTGTTTGATTTTTAAAATTGCTAGTCGTCCTGATTGATCAATCCAAAGAGCCCTATGTGGCTATGAAGCTGAGCAACTGAAGTTTGACATGAATCAAGGCCCATCTGACTAGGGCATGATGCTCTATTATCATCGTTCTAAGGTGTCTTCCGGCTTACATGCATGTCACGTTCGAAGACATGGTGGGCACAAGGTTCTGGCGCTCACACTCTACATTCAGACGCACCCTCAGAAAGCATCAATCATGCCAAAACTTCTATCAACATAAGTTCAGTGACCAGGACTTTAGACCTCGGTAATAACAGGCTCTGAGGACAGAACCTACATCAGGTAGGGGGGATGTTAATCCCATTTTGGATTAACAAGCATGCTCCTCCAATTGAGGACATTAATAAGTGTCATGAAACGGCACTATAAAAGTTTTACATTATGAGATACTAGCCACCCAAGGCCTAGTTAAGGAAGTTTTGGGCACCAACTGTGAATAAGGGCCACCCAAGGCCTAGTTAAGTAAGTTTTTGGCGCCCAACTGTGAATAAGGGCCAAATGTATATAAGGCATTTTCTCATAATGAAAAGACACAATCCCCCTTTGTGCTATTGAGAGCTCTTCCTTGTGTCTTGAGAGAGATTGAGAGAGAGAGCATTCTAGCATTTGTGCCTCTTCTATGCTTGTATGATTCATGCTTGTGTGGGAGAGTGAGAGAGTGAGATTTCCTTATGCGATGGTGTGAGCGACTCTACAGTGACAGCGTGGAGGTGGTGCTTAGAGGTTTGGAGCTTAACAAGTGAGCTTGGAGGCCTCAAGGGACTCAAGTTCAAAACATTGGTAAGTGTCCTACAACGGTTGTGTTCTATTATTGCTCATCCTTTAGGTGAATGCATTGAGTTCGCTCTTGGAGGTTTGGTAGCCCATAACACGAGACAAAGGTGATCAATATTGGAGTTTAGTCCCAAGTGGAGAGGGTCCACCACTTCTAAATTGAAGTCTGCATATGACAAGGAGAATAAAATGTTATTATTAAGGCATAAATAATAAACTTGTGCTTACCTAAGGAATGCCTTCTCAAAGTGTGTCTTCCTAAAAGCCTTCAGAGCGTCCATGATACCCACCAGTTTATGTCCTCTCCTTGTAAACACTGACTCCATCTCCTTGAGGACGTCTATATAATGCTTTTCAAACATGTCTCGATTTTGGTACTCTCTACTACCTCACTCAAGCAAGCTAATAATCTTCTTTTGCTATGTGCCATCAAATTAAGACTGCAATACATTTCTATTTTAGAAACAACATCTACATAAATCAAAGTACCACATTGTAGGGTGTTTTTGAGGCAAGGACATACCTTGAAAACCAGTTGAGAGAAGAGTGCCATAGGAAGCTTTAGCCATTTAGATTTGTGAGGACCCTAAGCTTTAGATCTTTCTCTTCCCATGTGAACAATCCTCATTGCTAAAATTTGACAACAACAAATGTGGATTGGCTAGCCCCATACGTTGCATCATGAATATATCATGTGCGGTTGTGTATGAATGCTAGTCACCCTTACATGCATAAGAAAATGTTTTTAGTAGAATGATCACATATACATTCTTTATTCATTTTAAACACATGAATAACAATATTAAAGTTCACTTACTTGTTTATCCTACGGAGAACCATTAGGAACTCTGTCTTCTCCACCTGTATGAATTGCACCATCCTACAATTCACCTTTGAAACCATGTCTCTGTCAGGTCATGTGGTTCTTGCCCATTCTTGCCAAGATCTGAGATGATGGTTGCCATACCAGACAACAAACATAATCTCGGCCATGTGTTACCATCCCTCTATCTTCTCTAGTAGCATATCATACTCCCCCAATAGTGATAGTTTGGGGCCATGACAATCAAATAAAATGGGCTTTTTTCTTGGGAAACTCTCCGAGATAATGAACACCACCATTGTCGTCTAGTAAATACTCTCTTCGGATGCTTTTTGTGTGTGTGTGTGCAAGCACGTGTGTGTGTGTGCATGTGTGTGTGTGTGTGTGTGTGTGTGTGTGTGTGTGTGTGTGTGAGAGAGAGAGAGAGAGCTAGTGGGGGCATGCTGGTGGGGGGGGGAAGAGAGAGCAATTCTTGCTTGTTGTAAAGAGGGATTTAATTTAAATTTGACATGTTGCACTAGTGATGTTGAGCTCTCTTTCCTTCTCTTCTTTTCCATGACTTTTTTCCTTGGGATAGAGCTTTGGGAATAGCACTATGTGATGTAGAGTAGTAAATAGAAAACACTACCATTATGTACGTGTATTATGCAAGTACTCGATTATCAATGTGCACATTTTGCACCTTGATTTTACCTCTCATTATTTTTCTTTTTATCAATTTTCTATATGCCTATAGGATTACATATTCTTCATGCAATGTGCACATTTAGGCCTTCACCTTCACATTAAAAAAAATTCCCATTTATTTAATTAGTCTTTTTCTTAAGCCTTTGTATAAAGTTTGACTCTCTGCTAGTTATCTTCTCCTTACACTATCCTTAAGGTACAGATGTATGCATGGGGTTCGGACATAAATTTTCACAAACTAATTTATCTACCTTACCATATTATTTTTCAACTAAAGTTTGGAAGAATCTGGACATATTTTGAATATTCTCTCACTAAAATATTTTTAGAAGTGAAGTTTATTTAGAATTATTATAGATACCTATAAGAGGGATCTTACACTCACAAAACACCCCATGTGTAAACACCACCACAATGCACAAGTCCACCCAATCAATGCCACAATCTGTGTGAAACCACATCACAACATGAACAAGCCCCAATGCATGTGAAACCATCTCACGAGACGACACATGAACATGCTCAAATCTGCTCAAATGACTAACATGTATGTGAACAAACTACAAACAATACACAAGCATGCCCAAAGTGGCCCGCTCTCTGCATGTATGCATGTATACACCCTCAAGTAACCAAAATCCACCAAAATGCACTAGTCCCACTACTACATATGAATAGTCCTTCTTGGTGTCCATTGTAATGGCCAAGAGTAGATGGGCAAGGTGTAACCAATGGTGGATAGTAGGGGAATTGAATGGGTGTGAAGAGGGAAAAGTGTGAAACCCCTAAGGTTAAAGGCTCTTTGACATTTTTTTCTTCTTCAAACCCTCATTGGTGTGGCCACACCTTCCAAGGCTATGATGTCTTTGCCTTTTTTCTTGGAGATACTAAGAGTTTTTGAAAAGCTCAATGGTGATTTCAAGACTGCAGATTCGTGTGGACAGCCGGTTCCTTGAGCAGCAATGATGTGCAGCCAAAAATTGTTGAAGGCTTAGCTTATGCTTGCAAGCTTCAAATACTGTGGCTTTGGTGCTCCTGCTGTGAGTAAGCATGGTCCTATTGGGCTCTCCCTACTAGGGTTATAAAAATAAAAATAAAAATTATCGTGTCTTTGAAGGAAAGCAGCTCAATCCTTCACATAACCTAAGCAAAGACCTTGGAGGCAGACTCAAAGATGGCTTGCACTACCATCTTCTGAGATTCTTCTTGCTTAGCTACAAAGAGAAGTGTTGTTGGTTGTGAGTAGTAGGTCTTCTTTAGTTTTATTGTTTACCATATCTTGCGAAGAACAATTCTGTGGCTATATAATGCATTACATGTCTATTGTGTTGGACATTCGAAATTTGCTCACTATATGCTTGAAGAGAGTGTTTCTACTTATGCTTACTACATGCTAAAGCTTGGGTGAGAGAGCAAGCTAAATGCTTTTGATATATTGAAGCAAATTGAAGATGTCATTGCACCAAAGTAGATAGTTTATTCCATACCATGCTGATGATCTACTGCTCCACAAATTCCCCTCTCTCAATGTTGTCAAAGAGATATGTTGTATCCACAACCTATAGCTATTATGATGGTTTGTTGCCTAATATCAAGATTGAGGTCCTTTACTTGATATCTCATGAAATTTAAAAGGCATCAATATTGTTATACTGGAACAGTGATTATCTGAAGTATTTGATGTAGCTTTTTATAGGCTTTTCCATTGCATATTACTCTGCAAGCTATCCCTATTGTTGACAATTACATGTTGATCTTCTTCTAGATTAGTGCACCAAGATGCCAAGTAATCTTGTTGCTAATCTATTATTCATGTACTATTAAGCATTTATCCTCATGTTGCACCTTATTGTTGATAGTTTGAGTGAACCATGCAATGAAGGAATCCTCCAAGAGTAGTGACTACTATCATTTCTTGCTCACAAGCAACTATTTCTTACTTGGTCCCCTTTTCAATACATGCTGCCCTTGCCTTAATCCACCATTAACTCTGTTAATTACTATTAGGTATTACTAAGACCTCTTAATGTAGTGATCCATTATAATTAGCTTATTGCACCTTATTTAATGATTTGATGATTTGAGTAGGTCTTGATAAGATTAACATTAATCTCATTTCTTAATCAAGAAATTGTCTAAATAAGTAATGTCATATTTATCACTAATCACCTTGATTAAGCCTCAAACTTGCTTAATGTCTGCATAAACCAACATAACTACTTGATGTCCACTTGTTTTGTCCCCTTTCAACCTTTCTTTGCACAACAATGATTCTTTACATAATTAACCAAGACTTGAAAAGCGTTGAAAGACTGATCACGTAATGTATTGCACTCCAAATCTTTGTTGAAATCTGATTTTGCACAAGAATTTTGACTTTGCAGACGTTCTTGATCAAGATTTACAACCAGCACTCTAAGAGATCTTCCACCACAAAGACTTGCATAGCAACTAATCTGCTTGATTTCTCTATCAAGGTTCACACAACACCAAAGATCTTTGACCAATCCCTCATTAAAACAAGAAATCCCTCGAGATTTTCAAGAAAACGGTGGTTTTAGGATTTGGTGTAATACTGTGCAAAATTTATGGTTTAATGAAATTAAGGTTTAATCATGGATTATGGTAAAAAGAACTCTAATCAAGAAACAATGCAGATTAGAGTGTGAAAACTATGATCGACATATACTCGAAAATGATTATCATTACTAATCCACTCTCAACAAAGATCAGAGCAAATTTCATTACTAATCCACTCTCAACAAAGATCAAAGCAAATTTAAAAAACTGTGTAAAACCTAATCCAAAATGATTAAGCACTACACTCCCTAAACAAGGATCTAAGCAAAGCTCTGATACCAATGCAAGAAAGGTACATAGGTAGGGTAAAACTCATTAGCTAGAGTCCTCATAGCTTGCACCTCAATGTCTAGAGTTGCCATAGGATCATGGTGGAGAAAGCCATGAAAACTTGTTTGAGAAGCTACTAGCTCCAAAATGTAAATGTGTATATTATTGTCAAAAGAAACAAAAATTTCCCAATAACTGACTTACATAGTCGCTTAATCTAAAGATATGTCCATACTAGCCCATGCCCAAGATCTGTGTGCCTAAACCCCCATGTGTACATGTGCTAGTGGAAAATAGCTTTCTTACAAGAAATAGTCATATAAAGCCAAGTATGTCACCATAGTAAACATGTAAATAACATTGTGCTAGTGGAAAATAGCTTTCTTACAAGAAATAGTCATATAAAGCCAAGTATGTCACCATAGTAAACATGTAAATAACATTGTGAAGAGTAATCCTCTACTTCTCAACCCTCTCTCATATTATAGATCAAGCCTCACCATTGTACAAAACCAAGGAAAGGCAAGCATGGCTTTAGCTTACTACTATTTTAAGGCTGATTAGTTCCTTTACTTTTTAACAGGATGGATCCCAAGAAGGCTGAGGAAAGTGCCTCCAAATACAAGTCCCAATGCCCATTCACCTTAGAAGAGGAGGCGACCACACCCTATAAAGCAAGGAGAAGAAGGTAGAAGAGAAGAAGACATCATCAAAGTTTGCAAAAGGATGTGGAGACCCCCAAAGGGAGGTTCATTTCCCCTACCACTCACAAGAATGTCTCATGTTCTTGAAAGCCCCAACGTAAAGGCAAGCCTACAAAAGCATTTGGATTAAACAGGTATGCAGAGCAGCAAAGCTTCAAGGACTAGAATTAAAGAGATATATGTAGACATGTATGCAAAGTAGCTACCAAAGATATCAATCCATATTTGTGGGTAGAGTTTTTAAAGAAGTATGACCAAGGCACAAAGACCAGTGAGGTCATTCAGGAATATGGATAGCAAAATAAGGGTAACGAACAAAGAGAATGATATCCAGAATGAAATGCATCTACTACCACCACCAACAACCAGGACACATAGAGTGGAGAAAAAGGACTTTCCATTTGCAAATATGCTCAAAGAGAAAAAAATACAATACTAATAGAACAAAGTATGAATATAAAGAAGAACAAGTTGTAGAAAAGGCCTACCAAGCCTTGTAAATAATAATGTAGGTTAAACCTATGGAGGACAGGTACATCCGGGTGGATCTCTATAAGCTACAAAAAAGTGCATCCAGGTACACAATACGACTAGGCATATTACATCTACAAGGAGATGAATAGCTACCTACAAGCCCATCAAAGCAAAGTAGTAAGTCCTTACCTACTCACAAAGTTGATAAGTGATGTCACTGACATTCCTCTACCCATAGCACCACTGGAAGGAGAAACCACAGCACAATGGAAGGAGAAACTCCAGCACCATGTGTAGGTGGATATCAATGTTCCATCCTTATATTGTATTGCCCAGGCATCGGCTAGCCCATGTTTGTATAACCCCCATTATGAGGAGAAGCCATGATTGTAGCTCGAGCATGCCTAGCATCCTCGTATTCACATGGGATAGTGGCCTAGGAGGCCAGATGATTAGAGACAACTTGGATTAGATTTGGCACAGTTCCAAATAGGCTACACGCTACATTTGACTGTTATCTCATAACAGTCCACACATGGAGTAGGTAGACTTTACACTTGGACATACCTTCACCTGGTATTACGGTGCCCGAATGGAGGCAAGATAAGCCCAAACGGCCGTCATGGGATGTGAAAACATTGTGCAATTTTATCTAGTTCATCTTTATGGCCGGAGTCTACACCGCAAAACAGTGGCACACCAACTATAACCATGGAGCTACATGCGATCATGTCTTGCGTGTATATATATAGGCCTATATAGATAAACGACTTGCCCCTTTCTCCACACACTTCATCAATCTCCATCTTAGCAGCTCCACATCAGCCATCGAAGCTTTTGTCATGAGCACAAGGGTGTGGGTCACTTCAGTAATTCAATGCTCTTCTCTATCTTTATTATTTTGCAATTTGAGTTTTAAAGTTTGTGTTGTGAAAGATCCGACTTCTTGTGATGTGACTGATCTCTTGTATACACCTTACATTCGCACATTTGTATTCTTCTCTATCTCTATGATTGTGCAATTTGAGTTTTAAAGTTTTATGTTGTGAGAGATTCTACTTCTTGTGAATGTTTCCTTGTATACATCACACATGGTGTCCTCTTATATGATGGTATCAGATCTCTAGCTCGGTACAAAACTTCTTCGCTAAATTGCTATCTAGCAATCTCTTAGTAGAGAAATGGCATCTTTCACAAGAACCCGCCCACCACTATTCGGTGTTGATGGAAAGTGTAATAGCACTAATTATCCTCTCTGAAAGTTCAAGCTTAAGGTTATTATTTCCTCCTATGAGCTCTGGGGCACCTTCATTGGTGTTAATGTTCAACCCCCACCAACAAGGGATACAAACAATAACCCTATACAACCTGCTACTTGACCTTGTCCAAGATTGCAGACGAAGGAATGTAGATGCTCTCTGCACCATTGTCACTAGCATGGAAGATAGTATGATGACCATGGGTTCAGCATGGCTTCATAGTAGCTATAGAAGCATGGGCTTTGTTGCAAAGCCAATACCTGACCATAAATCCCTCAAGGATTTAGAATCTCGAAAATTGGCTTCAACAAATGAAGCTAGAAATAAAGGTGAAATGATGGAGAATTTTCTCACAATCAAAGATCTCCGTGACTAGATATACCTGCAAAATCGACATGAGTGTGCTCTCCCTAGATCTCGCTCATCGCTGTCTAAGGGTATTGCTGCCTAAGAATGATAGTTTTTTTACATCAATGTTGGTGATAGACCTACTCTTCTCACATTTAAGGAGTTCATCTTGTTACTTCAAGATAAGGAGATGTGGATGCAAAGTCACAATGGTGGCGCGACGACGATAGGCTTTCTCCGCTAACACAGAAGAAGGGTAAGGATTCTAACTCTTCAAATAACAAGAAAAAGGTTAAATGCTTTTATTGTAACAAGAAAGGGCACATAGCCAAAGAATGTAGGAAAAAGCAAGTAGATACCAAGAATGGCACTATAAGACCCAGGAAGAATCCAATCATGCTAGATGATAAGAGTTGTTTATTGCCATTAGAGTAGTGATAGCTAATGTTGCAGCACTTGATGATTCTTGGATCATCACTCAACAATGGGGCGTCTAGGCACACATGATTGGTATTCCTCCCTAAAGCCTATGGTTGGAGATGACATCTTAATGGCACTGTAACAAGGTAATGTTTTTCTATTGGTTCGGGATGCATTTCTTGGATCAGTAGCACTCTCGTCGAAAGAGGCTGAGTACAAAGCTGCATACTTTACATCATGTGAGGCATTATGGCTCAATAACAAGGCATTATTTTTCTCTTGGTTTAGGATGCATTTATTGGATAAGTAGCACTCTCATCTGACAGAGATTGAGTACAAAGCTGCATACTTTGCATCATGTGAGGCATTGTGGCTAAGGAGGATTCTACAGGATATGGGAGTGGTGCAACCTACAACCTTGCAATGTGACAACCAGAGTTGCATGGCCATTGCTCGAAATCGTGTGTTTCATGCTCACATGGAACACAATGAGATTCATTACCACTTTGTGCCCAAGCACCAGCTAGCTCATGTTTGTACGGCCCCCATTATGAGGAGGATCCCGGGCACCCGGCATCCCTGTATTCACACAGGAAGGTGGCCTAGGAGGCCAAATGGTTTAGAGATGGCTTGGAATAGATTTGGCGCATTGCCAAATAGGGTACATGCTACACTGGACCATAATATCCCAGTGTAGCCTATTTGTCACACTGATAGGCTACATGCTACACTGGACCATAACAATCCACACATGGAATAAGTAGACTTTACTCTTGGACACCATAACAGTCCACACATGGAGTAGGTAGACTTTACTCTTGGACACCATGTCCTGACATTATGGGGCTGAAACGGGGGCCAAGATAAGCTTGAATATTTGTGGAAGGTGGAAAACCTGCATAGCGTTATCTTGTAGGATTTGAACCCAAATGGAGGCTTTTAAATTCATGAGTTCTACCACTTATCATGGTGACTCAAGAGCGCCAAGATTTGAAACCCAAGTGAAGGCTTTTTTACTCGTGAGTTCTACCACTTACACTACACCACCGTGGTGACTAAGGTGTGAAAGTGATATTTGTATTTTATTACAATCCACACATGGAGTAAGTAGACTTTACTCTTGGACACCATGTCTTGATTCGAACGAGGGCCAAGATGAGCCCGAATGTCTGGAAAGCCTACGTAACATTATCTATTAGGATTTGAACCCAAGTGGAGGCTTTTAAATTCAAATGGAGGCTTTTAAATTCATGAGGTCTACCACTTATCGTGGTGACTCGAGAGCACTAGGATTTGAACCCAAGTGAAGGCTTTAAGACTCTTGAGTACAGTAATTTAAATTCAAGTGGAACCTTTCTCGACAGCTCTAGGACTTGCACCCAAGTGAAGGCTTTCAGACTCGTAAGTTCCACCACTTAGGATTTGAACCCAAGTGAAGGCTTTTAGACTCATGAGTTCTACCACTTACACTACACCACAGTGCACTGACACTACACCATAGTGGTGACTTAGGTGTGAAAGTAATATTTGTATTTTTACAATAATAAAGTAACATTCATATTTTCACCGTAATAATAGACATGCACCTTATTTAGATGTGTTGTTTGTATTGAGTGTGCACCTTATTTTCAGTATCCAAATTAAACTTTTGATACAATACCAAGAATATATTATCTCCTTATTAATGAAACCATTAAATTTATAGCACCATTTTGGAGTGTGCACCTTATTTTCAGTATTTAGATGGTTGAAATTGAACTTTTGTCTCCACATTGATAAATTAAACCATAAATTTTATTTTTTATTTATTTATAGAAATAAAACTAAGTACAGCACAAGCAGGAAAGTTAACCCAACAGAAAACGGGCTCTTTTTAGGATTTAAAGTCGGTCAATTATGAATCCCCTCCACCACCCCAGCCTTCTCCTGTCTGGATTCCCTTCTTCAGGAAAGGTTGGACAACACCTGAGCGCTGAGAGAGAGAGAGAGATCAACAACAAGGTAAATCAGGAGGATTCCTTCCTAAACAAGGGAGATCAACAACACTTTGAAAAAAAATAAAAGCTGTAATCCAAAGCAAGGTAAACTAAACAAAATGGAATATTCCACTATAATTAATCAATCCCCTCAAAAGTCGTGGCATTCGGGTTTGTGTTGCCCTATTTTTGGAAATTTTTATTTAAAAAATCAAGGGTTTTTTATTTTATAATGACACTAAGGCCTTCCTTTTTTTCAGAGGCAGGCTAATAGGACCTTCTTTGATTGTGAGAAATCCCCTAGGCACTGTGCAGTTGTTGTGGCTCATTTAGTGTTTCTGGGATTTTCCTAAACAGGATTGGGCCCAAATTGAAAGGGGTTACTTACAACACATTAATGCAGCAATGTAATGGCTTCTTTATATAATGTGAAGCTGACCTCAATGTGATCCTTAAGGCAAGATTGGCTACCGTTCATACCTAATCTATTTGGCTCGTCACTTGGATGGATTACTAATTTTGATCATAGGACTAAAGGATATTGAGGATGGAAATGATGCATAAGTCTATGGAAAGGAACACTTGTTAATTGTTGGAACAGGCCCCTAAAAGATGATTCGGATTGTTTCCATCGATATTCTCTTTAAGGGAGAAGCCAACCATTCAAATGCCCGCAGGCTCCCCGGAACATCCAGACTGTTTGTGGCTATAATTGTACCGCCTTTGGGTGGGAGACAAAGCCGCCTTCGGGTGGGCACTGAAGTTGTTACTACAAAGAATCTACTCAAGGGAAAAAGGGAGAAGCCAACCAAATTTGGACACTTTGGCAGTCAATACTTATTGAGAATAATCGATTGATCTAGTTGTCCTTGTGAGCCAACTAAGGTTGATTGAGAGTATACATTGATTTATGTAAGAGACTTTGTTTATCTTGAGTTTATTTAGAAAAACAAAACTCTAAGATTTCTAGATAGAGAGTTTGTTTGCACTTCTCATTTGGGTACAAAGACTCAAAAGGTTTTTTGTCAAACAAAAAAAAAGGTCATGCAGACTATTAACAAGTCTGTGAGCATATGTGATGGATTGAAGAGTCGATGGACTATGAATCTTGTATAAGCTCGGATACAAAGGGTTGATCCAAGTAGTCCCGATGGAGGTGATCTCTGAAAGAGAGAATCATGTAACAGTTTAGCTGAAGGCTATAGGGTTAACACTCCCCAAATACCATAGGTGCACCATGGTTTAACACTAGCTATTGATGAAAAGGGTATTGATAGATGCACCATTATTTAATAATGTGTAGTGTCTAAGTGAGTGACTGTGCATAAATAACCGTGTGGTCAATGATGTAAGCTCAAAGTGCATTCCCACCCACTCCTGTGCTTGGGGATTTTTGTTCGGCTATTCATGCACATATTTGGTCCACAAATGCATGTTGATCTGGTGAGTGTTTCAATGCTCACCATCAACATCATAGCTACTGTGCATGTAATGTAAGCCATAATAACCCCGAGAGTGGATCGTAAAATATAAGTTATGGGGACATTGAAAAGCGCAACACCAATAACTACGAAGATGTATGGGTCTCTCTGACCTAACTTTACGCTCTTCCAAGTCTATTTACATGCAGAGGCACTAAATAGTTTACTTAGCAAAGGGAAAAAACAAACCCCATAATGTGTCCTTTCTTTGAAAAAACTTTGTCTGATGCCACCCTCTTGAAAAGCCTTTTCAAGGAAAAAAAAATAGCGGGTCAAATTGGATTCAAACTAGAAGGGTCAGACTGCTTATAGACACATGAACAGAAAAATCATAAGCAAAACAGCCATGTAGCTAATAATTCAGAGTCCAATAGGAGATGTGTCTATGGTCCCACGCTTCCAAAAGAGCAGCTCCCTTCCGTTGACTTGATCTACATATGCCAAATGGTAATAGCCCATCAAACCTACACTACTGAAATGTCATGAAAAGAGTCAATGTTGGCGTCTACTCCCACCATTTGAATTTTGAGATTACTGGATAAAAACATCCATTTACAATCAGTTTATAATGGCATCCTGACTTAAACCAACTGCACTGATGCCTCAATTCTCAGAGCTCATTCAAAGGGGCACAAGGTTGGCACAACCCCATTTTTCCCACAGCAGACCCGGAGTACAGTCAGAAACACAAGGAATAAACTATCTCACTGAAGGAGACGTGCAACCTCGCAAGACCTTTCTGCAGGTGTTTATCTTGGGCTTTGAAAAACCCATGGCACTGTCACTATCAGCATCAAATATGAGTTTGTATACAAGAGAAAATAAATGCATATATATCTTATGCACCAATCAGCTCCCTGATTCACATCACATGCCCCATCCTTTGTCTCTTGGGCCATCATCAGGAAGGTCCCAACCATCATCAGCATCAGTACTGGAATTACGTTGACCCCATCCAGCATTACTCTCAGTATTAGTAACAGCCTGTCCCCAACCACCCCCACCATCTCTTCTTGTAGCACTGTCCGAAGCCTGTGCCCAACCACCATCACTTTGGCCTCCAATGTCCTTGCCAGCCTTCTTTTGAACCTGTCCCCAACCATCACTCTGTGCTCCAGTGTCCTTGCCGGCCTTATTTTGACCCCGTCCCCAACTGCCCCCATCATTTCTCCCCGAAGCTGTATCTTGATCAGGCCCCCAACCATCATCTTCTCCTACAATGCCTCTGTCAGTCTTGGCTTGAACTTGTGCCCAGCCGCCTCTTTCTTGTCCTTGTGCCCAGCTCCCTCTGTTGTTTTGTCCGTTTTCACGCCCCTCCCATCTTCCACCCCTTCCCCCAGCACCTCTTCCGCCCCTTCCACCCCCAAAATCCCCATTGAAGCCATCTCCCCTACCAGTTCTTCCTCCTGGTCTATACCCCCCACCAAACCTTCCTCCACTTCCCATGCCATCCCCTCTTCCACTCCTTCCCCCATAATAATCCAGCTGATCCCTCTCTCCCTCTCTTGTCCTCTCCCAGCCATCCTCACTTCTTCCTCTTCCCCAACCCTCAACGCCTCTACCACGACCGCTCCAATCACTAGCAGCACCAGCCCTTGAACCAGGTATAGATGCCCTTTCCCAATCGGTCTGGCCAGAACCCTTGGCTGCATTCCAACCATCGTTGTCCCAACCAGCTGAGCTCGGCCTATCCGATCCTCCCCATGTGCCACCACCTGCTGCACCTCCAGGTGCTGGACTCTTCATTGGCACCATGGCAGCAAGCGATCTGTTTGGTTCCGAAACAGGATCATTAACATGTTTTTGAAAATAACCCACAAGCTTGTCAATGTTATCAAACATCCTTTTCCGGAATCTGTATCCTTTTGGATACAAACTAATGTACTCGTGGTGAATGTTTGAACTCCGAAGGTAGGACAACATGAAGGCCCCGGGGTGCTCATGAGACACTGAGAAGGCATATACAATTCGCGATGGATTCGCCAACTTCTCTTGCTTCAGAAGAGCATCGATTTCTTCTTTCCTGCCACGTCGGAACTTTCGATAACGCAGCATTTCCTTCAAATTACTGACCAGGGGGTCAACATAGCGAGCAATGACCTGCACATGCAATCCATGATCAGCTAGTTTGAAGCATAAACTTAAAGAACCAGAACTTCAACCCAAAACTGTGTGTGTGTGTGTGTGTGTGTGACGTCTCAGGCCTGCGACCTCCCCCGTCTTCTTCCTGGACTGCATGTCGGCCCTGCAGCCCTCCCCGCAACCTCCTGGGGGTCCCCTTTGTGCGCGCGGGTTCTTCTTCTTCCCGCCTACCACCCTGTTTTCTCCTCTCCTCATCGCCGATCTGCCCCTCCTACTCTTCTACGCTTCCACGACCTGTGTGTGTGTGTGTGTGTGTGTGTGTACAGCCAGCCTGTGTACAGCTTGTGTGCGCGCGCGCGCGCGTGTGTGTGTGTGTGTGTGTGTGTGTGTGTGTGTGTGTACAGCTGTGTGTCTGTGTCTGTGTTTGCTGGTCAGGGCTTTCCTCATGGAGCCTGTGAAGACTTTTCAAAGAGTCAACCTTAAGCATCGCCAGGTTTTGGTTGATGATGCTCCTGCTCGCTGCGTGAATCCGGAATTACTGCCTTTTGCTGACACCTTACAATAAGGGTTTTCTGAAATTCAGCAAGCTTGGGATGAGCCAAAGCCGGCTTTTCGTGTTTCTATCCCAGGACAGGTCTTGTATGCTCCAGTAATGAGTTTGGCACAGAAAGCGGTTGTGCTGTTCCTCTCAGGACACATGCCGGATGCGGGGGATGTTGCACAGTGGATTAAGTCTTTGCTTAAAGGATGCTTTGTTGCAGGCTGTTACAAAGCTGCCTATGGTTTTTATGAGGTTATTTTTACTGAGCCACAATATAAGCAAATGCTTTTGGAGAAATCTCCCTTGTTTTATGGTCACCAGTTGCTGCATGTTTTTCCTTGGATGCCAACCGAGGACTATCAAAATCTTATCAGGCACAAATGCCCGGTTTGGGTGGAGGTGTTGGACTTGCCTTTGTACTGTAGACCTGCATTACCATTCTTCGTTGAGGCACTGGGGAAAGTTGTGTGTCCACCTCGTTTGAATGGCAATGTCAATCATTTTTGCGTACTGTGGGACATAGATAAACCCACTCCTCCCCATGTGGCGTTTCAGATTGATATGCATGGTATGCCCTCTCAGGAGGTCTTTTTAAACTCAAATGGGCTCCTGCTTTGAGTGTGGGAAGTTGGTCACATGCAATCTGACAGTCCCATCTTCCCTTAGGTATGCATTAGTAACCCATCCATCTGCATTCTTGCACAGCATATAGGGTTCCACATGGCTTGCATAGCAGTCAATCTTGCATCTGCAAGGCATAAATGTTTGCCCATGAATTCTCTGGGGAAGAATGACATCCATCATCAAAGGAGTACATAAGTTTTGGGCGTCAACTGGCAGCAGCAAGGGGTTCTCTTCCACAGAAGAAGACGGAAGTTGGCTCCAACATTGCCTCAGGAGGTTCAAAGCTTCAGGAACGACGGAGATGGTAGGTGAAAGGTTTCCACAGGCAGGCCAGGGGTGACTCAGGTATTTCCAAGCAGTTTTAGCAGCATTTGCCATTCAGTTGCCGCAGTAGATAAGGTCTTTGGCTCAAAGGATTCCACTCCTACAGACGACCTCAGTCCCGCCAGCAGAAGACAGAAGGGGGCAGTGATTCGATGGAGAAGGATCACCACAGGAGTCGAAAGGTTGCCAGGTATACCACCCAGCAACAGTTTAGCAGAGGGGAATGTCACGTGCACACCCATCAAGTGTAAAGTGACATGGCATCATTTCTAGCATCAGAATCATCGTCAAATATTTACCAGATATTTATGTATGATTTATCAGGCATTTTACAGGCATTAAAAGCATTTAATTCAGCTTGTACATCATTGTATGGGCCTGGAATGGCACCTACAACAGTGTACACATCATTTGCATCACATGGTTTATTTTATGCGATTTTTTAGGCACATTTCTGGGGCAGCCGACATGCAGATAAAGGCATTTATGCGAGTCGTGGGCATTTGCATCTGGCCGACAGCAGTTAGGCTGGCCGCCCAGCAGCCCTCACTCATATATAAACAGGCGCCTCTCCATTCAGCACCTTAAGCCCATTTTCAGCAAAGTTTTCTCCATCGTTTCTCCTCCAGGAAGCCTTGGGAGCAGCAGTTCAACCACGCATCCATCATCGTTAGCATTCATTCTCAGATCATCAGCGTTTTCAGCATTAAGTCCATCATCGCATCTGAGCGCATCAGTCCATCAGATCAGTAAACGCATAGAGCATCATCTCCGTCCGGAGAGCATCTGCGTTTCAGTTCAGCATCAGTTCCCAGCCATCCCTTCAGCGTTTCCTTCCCAGGAGACAAGGGAAAGATAGTGGGACAGAAGTACATTCAGCATATCAGTATATTCAGCATATAGGCAGCATATTCAGCATATAGTTCATCATTCCTATCTCCTACATAGAGGGAAGCCGGCATCGAAGGGTGGACCTCAGCATTGGAGCAAGGAACAGTCCTCAGCATCAGCATTCAGCCTATTCCTCTCATCCCGAGAAGGATAGTCATCTAGGACAGCATCATAGATCTATTCAGATCTCATCGTAACCCATCCATCTAATATAACTGCATTGCATTGCATTGACACTATCTGTCTTTCTTAAGCATCATTAAGGGCAGTTTAGTTAGACTAAGGTTGTGTTTACGACCGTCAAACTCCTCACATGTCACATTTTGTCTGAAGACCGAGGCCGGTTTACATCTTCCTTCACCGGTTTGATCTCTGGGAACCCCCTTCTCACATGTCCGCTGCTCCTTTTCAGGGCTGCAGCATCTGTTTTCCTCCGTTTTCTTCCCTACATGTGGTTCTTGTAGTTGTTAATGTTCTGAGTTGAGGATTGGTGGCTTCTGGTACCTGTGGTGGACACTTCTTCCGAGATTGTGCATTTTCTTTTGAGATTGAGCCCAAGCTTTTGTGATGGCTGCCCCGACTACACTTCATATGTTCTCTGAGTCTACAAAGTTGGATGGCTCCAACTACACTTTGTGGAAGGTGAAGGTGAAATCAGCCTTGCATGGCGTAGATCTCTGGGATTGGCTTGTTACACCTGCCAATGCTACCCCTCCCACCCTTTCTTCCGGTGGTGTGACTCAGGCACAGATTGATATTTGGTAGGCAAATGATCGTCGTGTTTTCTCTTTTCTAATGTTGAATTGTCAAGATTCTGTTCTCTCTCATGTGCATACAACAGACGCTGCACATGAAGTTTGGAAAGCATTTGCATATCTTTACGAGATTAAGGCTCCGGGACAGATTTTGGCTTTGGAAAAGCAGCTTATGAACTTTTCAGTTTCTGCCTTTCCATCTTTATTTGCTTTCATCTCGAAGACGAAAGATCTCCGGGACGAGCTTGTTGTTTGTGGCAAGGATATCTCTACAGAGGATATGGCTATTTGGCTTCTCTCCAAGCTTCCAGAGAGGTTTGATGCTTATTTTCAATCTCTTGTTTCTTCTCCTCGTCTTGTTCCAATTACTTGGGAGGAAGTTCTCCCCTCCATTATGCAAATTGAGTCTCGCTTTGAGGAGCAGACGGGCACCTCTGGTGGTTCTAATGGAGCTTTGGCTACACGAGGTAAAGGGAAGAATCAATAGAAGAAAGGAAAAGGGGGTTCTGACAAGAACTCCAAAGATAACGACAAGGATAAAGACAAAGACAAAAACAGATCTTCTAGAAACAAGGACATTGAGCATCATTACTGTGGCATCGTGTACTTGCTCTTGTGACTTCTCAATCGCGGTCATGGATTGTGGATAGCGTTGCTACTGCTCACATGACACCCCATCGAGATTGGTTCGAGAACTTCACTGCCACGACAGGCAAGATCACCTTGGGTGATTCTTCTTCCATGCTAGTGCATGGACATGGCACCATCCCCATCTTCCGCTCCTCCGAGACAAGAGGTACTTCTCTGACGTTCTGTACATTCTAGATTTGGCATTTGACCTTTTGTCAGTGAGTGCTCTTACAGCTCAGGGTGCAAAGGTGATCTTCTCTCGTGATGAAATTACAATTCGTGATAAGGAGATTGGTAGCATCTTGGCTCAGGGAGTCCAAGATAGTGGTTTGTACAAGTTGACTGCTTTGCTTTCTTCTGGTTCTTCTTCAGCTCTTTGGCATGCTCGGTTTGGCCATTTGAGCTCTCAGCTACTACAACGAGCTTCGAAGGATGGATTGGCTGAGGGTTTACCGACCATCAAGGCTCCATCTTCTGTTTGTTTCTCTTGTTTACAAGGAAAGCAACACTAAGCCGCCTTTCCGAAGGAGGCGACACACAGATGGTCCTATGAGCACCGATGAGGAGCGCCTGAGGCAGCCCTTGATTTGGAACCCCTTGATCCGACTTCCCAGTGGTCATATGGTTGGATCGCGATCTCATGTGTCGTGGGGCCCGTTGAGCTCCGGCCCAGCCCAGTCCTTAGACGATTGGATATGTTTTCAGCAGCTGCCTCTAGAGGTTCAGGAGAGGAGACTCAGCGGGATGAGGGGCAGAGAGTTGATGAGGCAGGACATTGAGGCGGCCATCCCCCGGGAGTGGCGGACTCCAGTACAGGACCCTCCACCTCCACAGTGGATGGGCGTCTTTTCTCGGCACATGATCCTTCTCGCGGTCTGCGGCTCAGCAGAGAGAGTCGCCCCACTCACCTTCGAGGTGGGAGAGGGAGGCCAGCTTCAGAGGACCCAACTGGATTTGGATGAGTTCCAGGGTTGTATCTTTCAGAGGGTGCGGGTGGTCGGCTTTCATCAGAGACAGTGGCATGTAGACCCCTCACCGGCCTCGAAAGGGGAGGACTATTCTTGGAGATTATGGGCTTGGGACAGCAGGCCTCTTATTCGCCTTCAGTGGGATCCAGGCGAGTGGCTTTGGCGAGATCCCTATTCGGCCCCTACCAGCCCAGGCACCCCCTTTTTCAGTACACAGCGAGGCTGGGGCGGCGGATCCAAAGGCAAAGGATAGAGGGCACCCCGGCGATTATCCCTCTTGGTTGACCTCGACCTACGGATCCGACACGGTTTCTAGTGCCTCTTTGGTATCCCTTTGTCCTTGGTCTTCTACTGTGGTACTCTTGTCCTCTTCCTTGGTCTTTACCACACTTGCTTCCATTGGAGTACTTTGACTCATCATGGCAAAAAGCTTCTTTATTTCTTTCCAATACTCTTCTTCACGTCTTTCGTCGTCTTTTCTTCTTTGCCTTGATTCTTGTTTACGTTGTTCCCTTCTGTGCCTTGCTTCTTCTACACGTTTTCTTTGGCGATCTTGGTCTTCACACGCTTGTTGGTAAAGCTTTTTCCTTTCCTGGGATTGGCATTCAAACATTGCCCAACTAGCTTCACTTTGCCATTTCATCAAAGCAAAAATATCCTCTTTGGCTACCATGAAGAAACGCTTGCTGTTGTTTTTGCTATAATCAGCCTCAAAATCTTAAACCTAGGCTTCTACATGCATCCTAGACACCCTAGAACCATGTGAGATTGAAATCTAGACTTTCTAGTACTATACTATGCTGACAATGAGCAAAAAGGCTGATTTGATGCAAAAACGCAAACCCTAATTTTGCTTGCAAACCCTAAAACACAAACCCTAATTTTTTGATTTACATGCAAACCCTAGCATTGATGAAAAACTTTTCCTAGGAAAAACCCAGACTATGCGGAAGCGATGATTAACGCTAATCACATGCTCATGACATAGAGGAGTAGAGAGAAGGAGAAGAGAGACTATTTACCTAACCTACTCCTACTATATATTATTGAATGAATGAGTAATTACAATGATTGTCATAGATCCAATGTAGATCTAGACTATGAATGAACTTATGCTTACTGTCCTCCACTGTGCGTTAATGAAAAATGCTGATTTGTAGATGTACTTGGCTGATCCAAACTGTTAGACTGCATGGCCTTGGTCTTGGCTTTGCAATCTCTGTCTTTGAATGATTATGAATGATCCCATGGCCTGCCTTTATATAGTAAAGTGATAGCAAGTCGTAATCAGGTCGGTTTTCACTTTTCAGGCCATAAAAAGTCATCAAAAATGCCCCAACCATTGGTGCATGTTCCGGGCACCTATAAGGCCACCAAATTGGCTCCAAACTACCCATATACAATCTCTAACTTTGCCCTTAAGGCGGCTATAAGGAATAATCATGTCTACGTGGCACCGGATTAAGGTGTGCACGTGACATTTGTGACAACAAGTGGCTGTGTTTCCCATCGGTGCTGCGTTTTCAGGTCCAGCCAACGGGCTGTTTGCTGCCGGCCAGTTTTGGTGGCTGTGTTTTCTCCTACAAAGGCGATCCGGCTAGTTCACTTGGCTGCGTTTTCTTCTACAGAGGTAAAAGGTGGAGTTGTGGCTGTGTTTTCTACACCAGCATCTATTTTTTGGTGAGTTCTTTGCATTTGGTGCTGCCAGACAAGTGGCCCTACATTGTCTTCTTCCTCCACGAATCCCTGCCCTTCCAATAGGCATTTCCCGATGGATCTTGGACTGTTTTGCTGCTGCCCCGCCTCTTTCTCTCTATGGTTTGTGTCACCACTTCTCTGGCAGACGTCTGGAATGATGTCATGATTGAATACATGTGGAAGGGCTCCATGGAAGGATTGGTATCCTGATGTGAGTTCCTGGCATGATTTATGAACTCATGGAAGCGTGATCACCCTCGTGAGTGACTCTGGACTCATGGAAGGGTGGTTACCCTGGTGAGTACTCTTTGGTCCTGTGTGGACGGCGCCTGTGAACGGGCTAGTTGGATGTACAAGATGTAAGTTGGGAGATTTCATCCACTATGTTTTTGCACCAGCACATGTATGTGAGTTGCACATGCATGGATGACTTGTTTTTGATGCCTCGACATTGCTTGGTATTTTGCCTGTGAATGTCCACGGGCACCGAGGACGCCTAGACAACCGTGGATACACGTGTGCACACCTGTTTGGGACTTATATGGTTTCCTTATGTGTTTTGCAGGTGGTAAGTGTGCACACTTAACCCAATTTATTCATTATTTCATGTTACTAAGGTTTATTGGGTGCAAGGTTCACATTCACTTAAAGTGTGGGCACACACACTTGTAATTTTATAAGAGTGCTCACATTAGGCTGGACTATTTTTAATGAACCAAGGCCAATTATGAGAGATGGGCACCCAGACACTCCCAAATAGCTCCACAGGTTGCTATTCTGGGTGTGGGAGGGCCAAAGTGGGCAAGCCCTGACTTGTAGAGCACTCATCTGAAAAACGTGGGCTGTTAGGAGCTGTTTGGACAGGAAACACAGCAAGTTTACTCGGTTTGCATGAGCTACAGGTGGAGTACATGCCAAGAGCAAGAGTCCCAGGGTTTGCTGGCTTCTCTCTCTCTCTCTCTCTCTCTCTCTCTCTCTCTACAGGGCTGGCCGACTGCATCTAGAGGGCGGCAGGCTGTTAGATTTGTTTCCAGAAACTGGCGCATGGCTGTTGGGACTGTTTTTGTGCTACTCTACTGAGAAAAGGGCTTGAACGGAGTGAACAGAGCCTAAACAGGAGCTGGCCAACTGTTGTAAGGACCATTGTTGGCTGTTTTTACAGGTTTGTAAGAGGTTTCTCGCGACGAAACTTGAGCACATGTCCCTAGACAAGTATCAGGCCTGGGGATGTGATCTGGTGGAACCTGTGGGTGGTCAATGAGCCAAAACCATGGCAGGTTACTGTTTTGCAGCTTTGGGACAGCACTTTGTTAGAGGGTTGGTGACCGCTCTATCAAAGTATAGGAGTGGTTGGTGATCACTCTACCCTAGTTGGTGACCGAGGGTATTTCTACGAAAGCGGTTGGTGATCGCTCAACCTTGGTGGTAACCAAGGGTGTTGCAACAGGAGTGGTTGGTGACCGAGGAGTTGCAGGTAATGTGTTTACCTATGTTTTCACAGTTGGATAAATCTGGTGTCGGCTAGATGAAAGTGTACTCTCCGGGCACCCACATCTTGTACATATAAATACTTCTCTTGGTAATAAAGATACCTCGGCGGGGGGGGGCTACCCCAACTTCAACCCCTAGTGCTGTGTCATGTGCAAGTTGGTTTATGTTTGCAGGATGTATATGCTCATGTAATGTTTCACAATGATGGTAATCATGTATATGCCAAGAACGGTTGATGTATGTATGCTGTTTTGGTAGTGAATTGGTTCCGTATACACGTGCCCGTTTGTGACAGTTTGAGAGGGGGCTGATTGTTCTTGGTGCCTCACTTCGTTGGAAAGCACTTGAGAGAAGTGTTTGAGAGCTGAGATTTGTTCTTTGCTGCTGTGGATATGGCTCCCCCCTTGTACGAACAAAGATGACAAGTTGAAAGGACCCAACTACGCTCATTGGAAGCTTCAAATGTGGATCTGGTTCATCCACAAGTGTTTGTGGGACATTGTTCAAGGCACTGAAAGGAAGCCCAAGGTGGACTCAAGATTAGGAGAATGAATTTGCTGGGGAATTACAAGACTGGGAGAATCGAGACTCGAAGGCGCATTCTATGCTTGTGCGGACCATCACCGAGGAGGTCTCACTAGCATCGCAAACCCTCACCAGTGCTCATCAGGTTTGGTCAAAAATGGAGGATCTCTTTGCACAAGATTCACCGATGAGGGCAGTTACCTTTGCAGGGGCAACTCTACGGCTTGTTATTTCTTGAAGGCAATTCAATGCCGTCTTTCCTCATGAAGGCCAAGATTATCCATGACCAGTTACTGGCTATGGGTGCTGCTTTGTCCTCTTCTCAGCTCTCTTCTCAGCTAGCTGCTCTTATCCACACCAAGCTTCCTCCGGACTATGATGTTATTTCTCGATCTTTGCGGTTCCAGGTCACATCCACTCAGTTGGATTTTGATGATCTTAGCTCCCTACTTTTGGAGGAGTCATCTGTTCTCATCTCACATGGTAAATTGAAGGTGTTAATCAACAATTCTGACCAGGCACTTTCCTCAATTCAGAAGAAAGGTCGGAGTCGCTGCTTCTCTTACCAGAAAAGAGGACATCTGTCCAAGGATTGGTTGTCCAAGAAGAAAGACAAGACCAAGGGCAAGGCTTCATCTCAGAGAAAAGACAAAGACACGACACAGGATAGTGAAACAGATTCTAGTACCACAGCTAGGGCTCCCACGGTGCTTCCGGCTCAGGAGACCAGATGGTGTGCTACTCTAGTACACATGCGGTTTCCCCCCATGTGCTTCCAGCCAGAAGAGGCTTGTGGGCGGAAGAGGGGGCTGATTACAGCTCCACCTACTGGTGCATGGGGATCGTGATTCGAAGTTTCAAGCATTAGACATCTGGCAGGACATGGTTATCTTTGGTACAGCAGAGATTATGAACTGGATCTATTCCAGGTTCATTGTTCGAGGCTTTTGGGAGGTGATGTGTTCCGTCCACTATTGGCGCGGTGTGTCCAGCAGCTCATCATCTATTTTTTGGAGTTCACTGCACAGTTGTGTAGAAATTCGTGGCCAAGCAAAGTTCCTTGCTGTTCGTGGTGGCATCTTGTTTCGAGAAAACAGGTTGGTGGGTGCTCTCTCCGAGGTGATTCCAGTATTCACGGTGCTGGAGGGTCCATGGTTACATCTTCATCGACTTATCTTCTTCCGACTCTTGCACACTATGAGCTGCAGAGGGGGTGTTAGAATTGCGCATCTCAGTGTACTAGGGCTTTACCATTTATCTCTAGTATTTTATTGTATTTCTCCTATTTATTTGTCTTGTGAGCAGGCAATCGGCCAGCCCTAGAGGCAGTCGGCTAGCTCACTCATGCACTATATAAGGAGTTCCCCATTATTTACTCCTTTATCCACTTCCCTTGCACATAGTTCAACACTCAGTTTGTAACTCGTAGCAGCGGTGCCCGGGGGACTAGGGCCTTTGACACACTTGTTGATACCATCAATGCATGTTAAAACATTTAAACATGGCCACAGCCTTAACACATATCCATCATCACTTTGCATAAAACATAAAGCAGGACAAAACATCCACAAATACTGAAAATGGAGCTTGCACGTGTGACACCGCATAGAGGCCGGAATGGGCCGACCCCCCCCCTTGGAGTATTTTATTACCCAAGGAGAATAATATCATGTACAAGCTTTGAGGGCCTTACTCTCCCCACGGGAGATGCCGGATTATCCCTATACAAATGCCATAGCATAGCCCAACACAAGGCTACCAAGCCGGAACATAGGCTGTAGAAATGCCGAGCCATCAATGTAATCCATATACCTCCGTGTGGGTACTGATTCTTCCCCAAAAACCACGGGTCTTCATGCAATAGAGCTAGTACAGCAAGTACAACTCTCCATTCAGCCGGTACAGCAGGTACAATGGCTGGTACAGCAGGTACAATGGCTGGTACAGCCGGTACGGTGGCTGGTACAGCAGGTACAATGGCTGGTACAGCCGGTATGGTGGGCGGTACAGTAGGTACAGCAAGTACAGAAGCTGGTACAACAAGTACAATGGTTGGTACAACAGGTACAGTGATTGGTACAGCAGGTACAACAAGTACAAATGCTGGTACAACACATACAATGGCTAGAAATCATAATAAATGATTGAATACCCTTGCCTTCAGTATTTCTTCGCGATGGAAGCCTCCAAAACAGCCGGTATTCTTCATGGGCAGCCTTCAAGAGAGAGAGAAAGAGAGTAGCCATCATTAGGGCAGCCTGTAACGGTGGTAGAGGCTAGTGTGCAGCAAGAGAGCCTCTATTAATGAAGAGAGAGGGCTCCAATTTATAGATTTGGGCCTCCCATGAGCTAAAATGGCAAGAGAAGGCTACAATGACAAGTGGAGAGCCACACAATAGCTGAAGTGACAAGTGTGAGGCCACTTGTCTCACTTTGATCCACTTTCTAACAAGTGTCAGGCCACTTGTCTCACTTTGGTCCACCTCCTTGCCACATGTCCCAATCTAAGAGATGGGTCCTTCCATAAACTTTATCTCTAAGAATATCCCAACTGGTAGACATTCTGTCATAGGCACTTTGCCAACTCTCGGTATCTGCTCAATTCCAGATGTAATGACGCGAACAGAATTTCCATCGGAGTCGGGCCAAAAATAGCAACTCTCCTAAATTTTAGGAGTGTGGTCCTTTGTATTCTAGGATAATCCCCCATTCCCAAAGCTTGTACTTTCCAAATATTTAAACATCCTGGAGTCCACCAAACCCCTTTCAGACTGGGAAATGTCCAGGCTGGTGACATCCTCCCCAACTTCTTAAAAGTTGTCCGCAACTTTAAGCTTCAAGCCATATATTCAAGATATAATCATGTCCCATCGATTGGGCGAGACGAGACAGTCTCAAAAAATCCAATATAACTGAAGAATCCATGTCCCAAAGAAATGGGCGAGACTAAATAAGTCTCCATAATACCAATATCAAAATCATGTCCCAAGATAAATGGGTGAGACAAAACAGTCCCATAAGTCCAGATAGCATAATCCATGCCAATGCATCTGAAATTCAACATTTAGAAAACAATGGTATGTCGATGTAGATCACCAAGGAACTGCCTTGACGCCCGGCCCGACTTCAGTGCCCATATTCTCTACCATTGGCTCTATGTTCTACCAAGCAAGGTAGCAACATCTTGAAAAGCACTTAGGTCAAGAGAAATACTACACAGGGCGGCTAAACAAGGAGTCCTGAAAACAATCACTCGCAGGCATAGATAACCTGGTGTTCCATACGCATTTCTGCTACACATAGTTTATAGGCATTTCGGCCACCAACTCACACTACCCTCTCAAGTGCCCATGTTCCCTTCCATCTGCTCTCTATTGTTCCACCCACACATGGTAGAAACAATCTTCAAGAGAGCACGTAGGACAAGAGAACACTACACAGGGTATGTTGTGCTTGTCACTACCCTTTGAAGTACCCATGGTTCCCTTCCATCTGCTCTCTATTGTTCCACCCTCACATGGTAAAAACAATCTTCAAGAGAGCACGTAGGACAAGAGAACACTACACAAGGTAAGTAAACCATGAGTTCCATAAGTCCAATGCATCCCAAATAAAGGGAGCCAAAAAGAATAATCCATCCCAGTAAAAGGGAGCCATAAACATAATCCATAAACCTGAGGATGGATCCAAATTCCTAGAAAAGAAGTCCAGGAATCCATACACCTGTATACCATAATCCTTGTATACCATAACTCTTACCACATACTCCGTGCTAACCACACACCTTGGAGTAGAGGTGAACTTAATCCATAAAAGCATCATATCCATGAGATAACCAAAGATTTCTTCTCTATAAACTCGAACAGATTCGTCCATAGAAATTGCCTGTTAAGCCCAATATCTATATAAATCTCGACAAGAAAGAAATCTCCATAGATATATTCCATCCCAATAAAGGGAGCCATGAAAAGAATTCATCCCATTAAACATAAACAATGTTTCCCTGAAACCATCTCAAGGCAAACAACAACACCTTTCTCCTTGCATAGCTATACAAGGATTAGTGAACATCAAAAACACTTCATAGTAAATAGCAAAAGCACCAACTTTGCAAACTCAAAGTATACTTAGCTATTCTTTGCCAGGTTGGTCATGAAGCCAACAAAAATATCTCGTCACCATATCCTTAAGATATCTTGAGATATATCTCCATATAGCTTGCCTGTAAGCTTGATAATATAATCCACAATATCCATATGGAAAGAGTGCTAAACGTGTGCACATAAAGCCAACTCCATACTTCCAAGATAAATTTTGTGAATTCATAAATCCTTAGATCAAGCTGTCTATTGTTCATGCTCTTGCTTCATAGGCTCTGAAGTGGCTGGCCATGCTTAATAGCAATGATGGTAAGTGTGGTCCCCACTCCAGATCTTTTCTCTTCCTTATTGATAGAAGGAAGCCTCCGCTTCCAAGAAAGCCTATGCTCTGATACCAATGTAACTCGTAGCAGCGGTGCCCGGGGGACTAGGGCCTTTGACACACTTGTTGATACCATCAATGCATGTTAAAACATTTAAACATGGCCACAGCCTTAACACATATCCATCATCACTTTGCATAAAACATAAAGCAGGACAAAACATCCACAAATGCTGAAAATGGAGCTTGCACGTGTGACACCGCATAGAGGCCGGAATGGGCCGACCCCCCCCCTTGGAGTATTTTATTACCCAAGGAGAATAATATCATGTACAAGCTTTGAGGGCCTTACTCTCCCCACGGGAGATGCCGGATTATCCCTATACAAATGCCATAGCATAGCCCAACACAAGGCTACCAAGCTCCGCGGAACATAGGCTGTAGAAATGCCGAGCCATCAATGTAATCCATATACCTCCGTGTGGGTACTGATTCTTCCCCAAAAACCACGGGTCTTCATGCAATAGAGCTAGTACAGCAAGTACAACTCTCCATTCAGCCGGTACAACAGGTACAATGACTGGTACAGCAGGTACAGTGGCTCGTACAGCCGGTACAGTGGCTGGTACTGTTGGGTTTTATGCTGTGTATGCACCCAGAGGAGTGCTAGTGATCATCAGTAGATTACTGGGGCACTTTTTACTTCAGTTAGTGGAGGTTTTTTCCCCCAGTTTAGTTCAGTTTCACTTATATGCAGTTTATAAGTGTTTTGGTCCACCCGGCACATTTATGGCCGGACATGTGAACACTTATCTTTTAGGGTCACTATCATGTGGCTATTGTACTTCACTTTTTGATCATTGAAGCATACTGAAGTCGTGTTCACTCTTCTCTTGGTTTCCACGCTTGCTTGAACCTGTGTAAACCCTAACCCTAACCCTTGAGTGCCTTCAATTGGTATCAGAGCATTGAAGCTCTGCATTGCCCTGCCCGTACACTGCCAAGCTTTTGCTGCATCTGCCCGTACAGCATCCGTACATCAAACCTGCGCAGCCTTCAGCTACACGTGTGCGCTAGCTGCCCGTACACCCAGTCTGCGCCGCCTGCATCCCCTTCAGTTCTTGTACCAGCCCGTACAGTCAAGCGCAGTACACTGCCCGTACACTGCCTCAGCATTGCCCAGCCCGTACAGTTAAGCGCAGCCTTCAGCCCGTACATCTGTGCGCCGCCTACTGTACTTGGTCGCCTACTGTACTTGGTCGCCGTCTTCAGTACCCGTACTGTACCTGCAGCACACGTGTATACTATACCTGCTTCGAATGACTGCGCCTGTCAGTATCAACACCAGCTCTTGTCAACGCTGGTCGCTTTAGAGTACTCAATCGACTCTGCTGCAACAGGCGCCCGTACAGTCAGCGCCAACCATCACCTGCGCAGAGAATCGTGCAGCATTCAGTGCTGCATACCTGGCGACTCTACATGCTGTGATACGACTGTGTGATACGACTGTACCTGCTGTGACCTGCAACTACCAGAATCAGTAAACTGTACCTACTAGTACAGTCAACTGTACCTGCAAGAATACCACAAGCTAACCAGTCATTCAGTGGTAAGCATTAAAATTCAGTTTTTGGGCATTTTTATTTTCTCTGTGAAAATATACAGGCACAACAGGCAGATTTTCTAGCACAGAACTATACAGGTTTTTTGCACAGTTTGGGTGCAGCAAATTTGGGCATTTTTGGGGCATTTTGGCATTGTGTACGCCATTTGCTGCTCTACTCAGTCATTGGTGCATTGAGCTGCACATTCAGAGGATTGAGAGTGCAGGCAGATTTGGGTGAACTGTATTCAGTGGAGTACAGTTATTATCAGGGTTTCTGCTATTGGGTTTTTTGGTAAACAGGTACAACATTGTGCGTAAAGCATAATGGCAAATCAACAGCAAAGTGAGGTATTCACATATTTGTCTAAGGAAGACAAATTGGATGGCACGAACTACTCCTTGTGGAGTTTTATGCTGAAAAATGTGCTTGTGGCAAAAGGTCTTTGGGATTTTGTTAGTGGTGATGAACCACGTCCAGGTCCATTGGCTCCAGAGACTCCTCCCCAAGGGGGTGCTCGTGGACGAGGACAACAGGTACAGGCTCCAGGACAGCCATTGCCTGTTCAGAGAACAAATGCTCAAAAGACATGGGATGCCAAGGATGCACAAGCTTTGTCACTCATTGCATTGTCAGTACAGAGGTCCATTATACCTCATATTCGTTCAGCTGGCTCTTCACAGAATGCATGGGTGACTTTGGAGCAGATGTATGCTGCTCGTAATGAGGCTAGGATCTCATTTTTGAAAAGAGAGCTGGAAAATCAGAAAATGAATGAAGGAGATGATATGTCTAGCCACTTAAACAAGCTGCAAGATTTGAGAGAGCAACTCATCAATGTGGATGAGATTATTCCTGAGACACAGCTTGTGTCCACCATCTTGCACTCTTTGCCAAGATCTTACTTGGCTTTCCATACCTCTTTGAACCTCAGCATGAGGAATGCTGTCCAACCCCTCAAGTATCAGGAACTTGTTGCTCTCTTACTACAAGAGGAGCAAATGAGGAAGAATATGAATATGAACACAAATGCTGAACAAGCATTTACTACAGGTCAAAAGGGGAAAGGAAAAACTCAGCCAAAGAGTGCAAATCAAAATTCAGGTGATGGTGGTTCTTCACAGGATACCAAGAAAGGTGATGGACAGCCCAAGAAGAAGGGCAAATGTCATTACTGTAAGAAGCCAGGTCACTACATCACGGAATGTAGGAAGAGGATTGCCAAAGAGAAGGCAAAGGAAGCTGGGATGTCAGTTAATGATACTTCTAAAGCTCCTCCAGAGACTGCTTCTTTTGTTGAGGACAGGGATTACTGTTTTTATACATGCAGCTATGATGCCTCTTGGTCTTCACAGGCACTCAGCTTGACAGAGCATGCATGTACTTGGTATTTTGATAGTGGTGCCTCAAAGCATATCACATCTCGCAGGGATTTGTTTAGTCATGTTGGCCCTGCCCCTGTTGGCAAAACTGTTCAGTGTGCCAACAATGCTTCATATCCAGTTCGTGGCATTGGGGAGATTAAGCTCATAGCCATTGATGGCTCCATTCTCCGCCTTACAGATGCCTTATATGTACCAGGGATAAAGAAGAATTTGTTGTCCATTTCTTCTTTAGCACATTGTGGTATGCAGGTCCACTTTGATGATGATAAATGCATGGTCAGAGACAAAGCTAATGCCTTGACCTTGATGCTTACTGGTATGTCATGGACTTTATCAGTTGGATGCATTTCAGCCAGTGGATCAGTCTGCTTATCATGCATTCACTCTTACTCCAGCTATGGTTGATGCGGAGTTATGGCATGCTCGCATGGGGCATGTAAATTTTGGGAGTCTTATGCTTATGCAGCGACATAATATGTTTACAGATCTACCTCTCATGGAGAAGCCTCCAGATCATATTTGTGAAGGATGTATTTTGGGAAAAATGCACAGGTTTTCCTTCCCACGTGATCAGGCTCTAAGAGCAACTGCAAAGTTGCAACTTATACATAGTGATCTTTGTGGTCCCATGCAGACAAAGTCATTAGGTGGTTGCTTTTATTTTGCAACATTTATTGATGACTTCTCTCGTATATGCTGGGTCTATCCTTTGACACAGAAATCACAGGTATATGATGCATTTTTGGCCTTTGTAGCACTTGCTGAGACAGAGTCAGGATGCAAGGTGAAGACTCTCCGTTCTGACCGAGGGGGGGAATATATGTCACATGTGCTGAATTCCTTTCTTGGGAGTAGAGGTATAAAACATCAGTATACTACTCCTTACACTCCACAGCAGAATGGGGTTGCAGAAAGGAAGAATCGGTCACTCATGGAGATGGCCAGATGTATGCTAAAGGCAAAAAGACTACCACATATCTTTTGGGTGGAAGCAGTAATGTGTGCTTGTCATATTTTGAATCGATGTCCCACAAAGGCATTGGTCTCTATTACTCCTTTTGAGGCTTGGCATGGCCGCAAGCCTTCTGTATCGCATTTTCGTATCTTTGGGTGTCTTGCGTATGCACACATACCCAAAGAGTTGAGGAGGAAGCTGGATGATAAAGCCACAAAATGCATTTTTGTTGGGTATAGCCGTGAGAGCAAGGGCTACAGGTTATATGACCCACTATCCAGGAAGATATTCATCAGTCGGGATGTGATTTTTGATGAAAAATCAGAAATATCCATGGCTGGTTATGAGGCAAATCAGGCTGAAAATGATATGTTTGAAGGTCTACTACCCATGGAGTTTCATTCCACAGTTGGTGATCCAACTCATGAGGGTACTGGACAGCCAACAAATGATGTAGGTGGTGCAGAAATTCAGCAGCCAAATGAGCCAGAAGCTGAACCAAATATGGGACAGCAGGCACCACAGGTCAGACATATACCTAGATGGGTATTTGAGGACATTACAGGACAGCCATTTAGAGGGTCCTCTTGCTGGTCGTACTCGTAGGGAGACAAGGACCAATGAGCATGCACACATCATGGATTTGAATCTGGTTATGGCAGCCAGTTTACAGGATGATGATGAGCCTGATTCATTTGTGGATGCACGAGATAATGTGCATTGGAACAAAGCCATGCAAGATGAGATTGATTCTATTAAAAAGAATCAAACATGGGATTTGGTTGATCTGCCCAAAGGCAAGAAAGCCATTGGTACTAAATGGGTCTATAAGTTGAAAAGACATGCAGATGGATCCATTGACAGGTACAAAGCCCGTCTAGTTGCAAAGGGCTATGCACAGACGAAGGGCATTGATTATGAGGAGACATTTGCTCCTGCATCCCGTATGTCGACACTTAGGTGTGTCATTGCATTGGCTGCACATCGTGGTTGGGTTGTTCACCAGTTGGACATAAAGACTGCATTCCTACATGGGGACCTCGAGGAGGAAGTTTATGTATTTCAGCCCATGGGATTTGCAGAACATGGTCATGAGGGGAAAGTTTGCAGGCTGAAAAAGGCCTTGTATGGTTTGAAACAAGCTCCACGAGCTTGGTATGCAAAAATAGATGCTTTTCTACTCACTCAGGGATTTGTGAACAGTCCATCAGAGGCCACTCTGTATGTAAAGAAAGAAGAGACAGATTTGCTGGTCATCAGTCTTTATGTGGATGATCTCTTGCTCATGGGATCAAATGATGACAAAATTGCAGCTTTTAAGGAGATACTGCAACAGACATTTGACATGTCTGACTTGGGCCTTGTACATTACTATTTGGGCATACAGTTTGTGCAGGATTACAGAGGCATTGGGTTGTTGCAATCACGCTATGTTGCTAAACTTCTGGAGAAGTTTAAATTTCAGGATTGCAAGCCTATTAGTACTCCTATGGAGCCTGGGATGAAACTGTCACTACAAGATGACAGTGTTTCCTTTGATGCCACTACATATGCTCAGGCTGTTGGGTGCCTCATTTACTTGTGTAATACAAGGCCAGACATTCAGTATGCAGTCTCTCAGTTGAGCAGATTCATGCACAGCCCACGGTTGTCACATTGGCAAGCTGTGAAGCGTGTATTCCGTTATTTGCAGGGTACCTTGTCTCTTGGGTTGCTTTATCCTGAGGGGGGTGACATGCAGTTACACGCTTACAGTGATTCAGATTGGGCTGGTGATTTTGATACCAGACATTCCACTAGTGGAAATTGTTTCTTCCTTGGCGCTTCATGCATTTCTTGGCTAAGCAAGAAATAGACCACAGTGGCCACTTCGTCTTGTGAGGCAGAGTACAGAGCAGCCTACACTACTACTGTTGAGTGTGTTTGGCTGCGTCGTCTTACGACTGATATGGATATTTCAGTGGAAGAGCCTACACCTATCTATACTGATAGTCAGAGTACCATTGCTGTGGCCAGGAATCCTGTGTTTCTGTCACGTGCATCCCGCACTTGGATGCCACGTAGACATTTCTGTACTGAAGGTCAAGGACCTGGGATGGTGAACTGGTCCCATGTGAGCCCAGTCCGGGACGAGTCAGCCAGGGATCCATCTCAGTCGTCCGAGGTCAGGTGTGCATTGTCCTGCACATGAGTCCAAGGTCAGGTGTGCATTGTCCTGCACATGAAGCAGTGCCAGTCCGCGCTGTGAGTCTCCCTCTGGAATGATGTCAGATGTGCTGTGTATCTGGTTTGCAACTGGATGCCAGGCCTCTGTAGGCATGTAGTTTGCATGTAGAGATGGGGCCAGCCCATAGGGCTACCCCAGTGCAAGGATTTGCAGCTTGCATACTTAGTCTGGGCATGGGGGAGGTGTAGAACCACCCCCAAGGGGCCAGGAGGGCCCAAGCCTTGCCCACCAGCCAAGGCAAGGGCTGGGAGGGGCTGTCGGCCAGATGTACTACTGCTGGACAGGCAGTCCTCTGGGTCCAAAGCCCTAAACAGCAGGCGGCCAAGTGTAGGGAACTGTCCCACACCTCTGCGCAGCATGCCCAGCAGCCAGGGTGCTGCCCAGAAGCATGCGCAGGCTGGACAGGGTCTAATATAGTGTGAAAACAGCATTATTTAAAGTGTGTGAGTATTTTATTAAAATACTCAGTCGTGGGCTGTCCTGAAGCCAGCCGACTGCATGAAGGGAGGGGTATAAAAGCCCAGCCAAGATCTCATTCATCTCATCTCATAATTCACCAAGAGCTCCAAGCAACCAAGGGCCAGGACAGCCAAGAACATTGCTAAAGCAAAGGGGTGAAGGACTGAAGGTCAAGGGCAGGTTTCCCAGCCAAGAAAAGGTCAAGTACTTTGTATTTGTTTCAGATTTACATCATTCTAATAAAGCAAATACACCATCCGTGGTGGGGGCCCTACAGAGGGTAATTGGGACCCAATACTGTGTCCTTCTCCATCTCCCCCTTCTCTCTCTATTTTCTGCACATCGTCTTTCAGGTTGTGCGTTAATTCCGTCGCGAAAAGAGTGCTGTTTTCTGAGCTTTGAAGTACCGATCCTTCTCCGAAGCTTCCGCATATTACAGTGGTATCAGAGCTCACTTCAAGGACAAAGATTCAGCAAAGAAAACCAGAAAATTTTTTCGCTCGTGTGGTTGGTTTTTAGACGCCGGTGGACTACCCCTTTCGGAGTGACTCCTGTCCCTCGAAGGACGGTTGGTTTTTAGCCTCCGGAAGCCTCCGGAAGTCTCCCACACAGATAGCCAGTAGCTTACATGTCTCGTAAGTTACTGCCCGCCGAAAAGAACTACTCAGTCTATGATCGTGAACTCCTAGTAGTTATACAGGCCTTGAAACATTGGAAACATTTCCTGTATGGCCGTGACTTCGAGGTTCGCACTGACCATCAGGCATTGCGCTGGATTCAGACGATGCCAAGTGCACAGTGGAGTGATCGACAACACCGCTGGAGTCAGATATTCCAGCCGTTTGGTGGCATGATTGAGTACCTTCCAGGAAAGGCCAATCCAGTGGCCGATGCTTTGAGCAGGAAGGGACAAGTATCTACGATTCAAACCACTAGACTGGACCTTGTTGGTACAGGACTAGAAGACATGAAGCACACGTACGCGAATTCCGAGGAATTCGGTACTCAGTGGGAACAGGCATTGGATGCCACAGGACCATGCCATTTTCTGATACGCGATGGTTGGCTTTACTACAAAGGCCGACTGTGTGTCATGAAATCATTCCGGGCAGCTCTTCTCCATGATGCCCATGACGCCATTACAGGTGGTCATAGGGGCATGAATTCGACTCTGGAGAAATTAGAACGGCTATACTATTGGCCAAAGATGAGGCGTGATGTGTTTACATATGTACAACGCTGTGACATTTGTCAAAAGGTGAAAGCTCCTCGTGGAAAGAAGATAGGGTTGTTACAGCCTTTGCCAATTCCTGAGGGTCCTTTCCAAGACATTTCGATGGACTTTGTCACAAATCTGCCTCCCAGTCCGAGTAAGCGTAATACACAGTGTTTGACTATTGTTGACAGGTTCAGCAAATTTGTGATGCTTATTCCTTGCAGGGCCAATGTGACCGCCGAGGATGTTGCCCGGCTATTCATTCGGCATTGGTACCCGATTGGTGGAATTCCTAGGACCATAGTGTCAGACCGAGATGCCAAGTTTACCAGTCATTTTTGGAGGACATTGTTTGATAATTTTGGTACTAAGTTGAATTTTTCCAGTGCATTCCACCCACAGACAGATGGCCAGACAGAGATATACAACCAGTTGGCCTTTGATGTGCTGAAGTGTTATGTCCACGATCAGCAAGGTAAGTGGGAATCGTTTTTGCCTTTAGTTCAAGCTGTTTTGAATGACTCTTTTTCTTCAGCTATTGGCAGGACTCCATATGAGGCAGCGTTTGGAAGGCCTTTCCAGTCGTTGTTAACCAGGACTACGTCTTCAGTACCGGAGGCGAACAGAGTGACAGAGTCTTACCAAGAGATCCTAGAGTCCGTTAAAGACAGATTGGCTAAAGCGCAAGAGGCCTACACTCGACAGGCCAATAAAGACCGAAGGGACATGAAGTTTTCGGAAGGAGATTGGGTATATCTTCGGATTATGAAGCAAAGATTGAAGCAGGTGGGCAAGCGATGCCCAAAGTTGTCTTTCAGGAGCTTCGGACCATTCCCCATCCGGAAAAAGATTAATGAGGTGTCTATGCAGTTAAAGCTACCTCCGAGTTGGACTATGCACGATGTATTTCATGTCAGTTGGTTAAAGCCATATGCAGGTCCACCCCCTTCAGAGGTCAAAGACGAAGCGGAACTAGACATCATTGATGAAGCAGAAGTAATGGTTCCAGAATAGATCCTTCTGCACCGTTTCAAGCATGGCTCAGGCCGAAGACTACGACAGTTCCTCACGAAGTTTCAGGACCGAGGAACTCATGAAGCGGTATGGCTCGACAAAGAATTTTTCGAAGACTATCCGGCTTTATTGACGGATTATTTGGAGGCTATGCAGCTTCCGTCAAGTTAAGCAGAAGGGGATGTCACGTGCATCCCGCACTTGGATGCCACGTAGACATTTCTGTACAGAAGGTGCAGGACCTGGGATGGTGAACTGGTCCCATGTGAGCCCAGTCCGGGACGAGTCAGCCAGGGATCCATCTCAGTCGTCCGAGGTCAGGTGTGCATTGTCCTGCACATGAGTCCAAGGTCAGGTGTGCATTGTCCTGCACATGAAGCAGTGCCAGTGCGCGCTGTGAGTCTCCCTCTGGAATGATGTCAGATGTGCTGTGTATCTGGTTTGCAACTGGATGCCAGGCCTCTGTAGGCATGTAGTTTGCATGTAGAGATGGGGCCAGCCCATAGGGCTACCCCAGTGCAAGGATTTGCCGCTTGCATACTTAGTCTGGGCATGGGGGAGGTGTAGAACCACCCCCAAGGGGCCAGGAGGGCCCAAGCCTTGCCCACCAGCCAAGGCAAGGGCTGGGAGGGGCTGTCGGCCAGATGTACTACTGCTGGACAGGCAGTCGTCTGGGTCCAAAGCCCTAAACAGCAGGCGGCCAAGTGTAGGGAACTGTCCCACACCTCTGCGCAGCATGCCCAGCAGCCAGGGTGCTGCCAAGAAGCATGCGCAGGCTGGACAGGGTCTAATATAGTGTGAAAACAGCATTATTTAAAAAGTGTGAGTATTTTATTAAAATACTCAGTCGTGGGCTGTCCTGAAGCCAGCCGACTGCATGAAGGGAGGGGTATAAAAGCCCAGCCAAGATCTCATTCATCTCATCTCATAATTCACCAAGAGCTCCAAGCAACCAAGGGCCAGGACAGCCAAGAACATTGCTAAAGCAAAGGGGTGAAGGACTGAAGGTCAAGGGCAGGTTTTCCAGCCAAGAAAAGGTCAAGTACTTTGTATTTGTTTCAGATTTACATCATTCTAATAAAGCAAATACACCATCCGTGGTGGGGGCCCTACAGAGGGTAATTGGGACCCAATACTGTGTCCTTCTCCATCTCCCCCTTCTCTCTCTATTTTCTGCACATCGTCTTTCAGGTTGTGCGTTAATTCCGTCGCGAAAAGAGTGCTGTTTTCTGAGCTTTGAAGTACCGATCCTTCTCCGAAGCTTCCGCATATTACAGTTTCATGCTCGCACGAAACACATTTGAGATTCACTATCATTTTGTTCGGGAGAGACTCCAGGCAGGAGATATCAGTCTGATATACTGTCCTACAGATCAAAGTGTGGCAGACATCTTCACCAAGGCATTACCACGTCCGAAATTTGAAGCATTCCGCAATGCTTTGAATTTGTTTCCTTTTGGTGGATGATGTACAGTGATCACATATCACTCCAGGGGGGTTTGTTGTCTGTTGGGTTTTATGCTGTGTATGCACCCAGAGGAGTGCTAGTGATCATCAGTAGATTACTGGGGCACTTTTTACTTCAGTTAGTGGAGGTTTTTTCCCCCAGTTTAGTTCAGTTTCACTTATATGCAGTTTATAAGTGTTTTGGTCCACCCGGCACATTTATGGCCGGACATGTGAACACTTATCTTTTAGGGTCACTATCATGTGGCTATTGTACTTCACTTTTTGATCATTGAAGCATACTGAAGTCGTGTTCACTCTTCTCTTGGTTTCCACGCTTGCTTGAACATGTGTAAACCCTAACCCTAACCCTTGAGTGCCTTCAGGTACAGCAAGTACAAAAGCTGGTACAGCAAGTACAGTGGCTGGTACAGCAGGTACAGTGGCTGGTACAGTCGGTATGGTGGGCGGTACAGCAAGTACAACAAGTACAGAAGCTGGTACAGCAAGTACAATGGTTGGTACAACAGGTACAGTGGCTGGTACAGCAGGTACAGCAAGTACAAATGCTGGTACAACACATACAATGGCTAGAAATCATAATAAATGATTGAATACCCTTGCCTTCAGTATTTCTTCGCGATGGAAGCCTCCAAAACAGCCGGTATTCTTCATGGGCAGCCTTCAAGAGAGAGCGAAAGAGAGTAGCCATCATTAGGGCAGCCTGTAACGGTGGTAGAGGCTAGTGTGCAGCAAGAGAGCCTCTATTAATGAAGAGAGAGGGCTCCAATTTATAGATTTGGGCCTCCCATGAGCTAAAATGGCAAGAGAAGGCTACAATGACAAGTGGAGAGCCACACAATAGCTGAAGTGACAAGTGTGAGGCCACTTGTCTCACTTTGATCCACTTTCTAACAAGTGTCAGGCCACTTGTCTCACTTTGGTCCACCTCCTTGCCACATGTCCCAATCTAAGAGATGGGTCCTTCCATAAACTTTATCTCTAAAAATATCCCAACTGGTAGACATTCTGTCATAGGCACTTTGCCAACTCTTGGTATCTGCTCAATTCCAGATGTAATGACGCGAACAGAATTTCCATCGGAGTCGGGCCAAAAATAGCAACTCTCCTAAATTTTAGGAGTGTGGTCCTTTGTATTCTAGGATAATCCCCCATTCCCAAAGCTTGTACTTTCCAAATATTTAAACATCCTGGAGTCCACCAAACCCCTTTCAGACTGGGAAATGTCCAGGCTGGTGACACAGTTGCTGGCCATTACCATTGTAGAGCTTTACTGATGTTATAAAAGATGATCTTGTCCAACTCTCTCATTCTCCTTTGCACTCTCATATGTTTACTGTTTATGCTTCCACCTGTGCTATCTCCTTCAGGAGAACTATTCCCCCTATTTTTAATTTGATGCCCTCCTTATACAAGTGGTGGGTTTCCCAGCATATTAGCTTCTGGAGGCATCAACACAAGGTAGATAGGGTAAGGTTCACCTGGATTTCTTCTAGGTTGCAAACAGTTGTACATATCATGGCCACATTCATTGCAATTCCAACACGCCAACTCTTGTTGTTGTTTCCTAGGCGCCCTGCCACCTTATGAGATCTTCTCAGCCTTTACACCCACTGCACATGGATCACACCTTTGGAGCTCCCACCAAGAGTATTACATATGTCGTTGCCCAGTATACTATGAGATCCGCAAAACGTTTCACTATTTGTTGCATGAGGAATTTGGCCCACTTTCCGAGATCATTGACATCCCGGACCAACGCTTCCTAGGGATCTTCCTGCTTGAGCTCCACAGACAAAGGACACTTTCTTAAGAGAGCTTCGGTCCAAGCCACCCCAACCCCTTCCTCACCATCCAACCATGACGAGCTTCTTCAAGACCCACGAGGAGGAGGAGCACACTGATACAGTGGATCTCGTGGACCCACATCTTAGCGCCCAGGAGGAGTTACCTTGGACCGGGCCTCCACATTCCAGCGCGCCGATGGTCGGCCCCCCCGGACAAGATCCCCTCATCAGCTACTACAGATTTAGAGCATGCTCCATCGCCATCGAGCTACCTTTCCACGTGACATAGCTGAGGGAGACCTCTTGGCCATACTCACTAGCCACATGCTTGGTATTTTGGAGCATAGTTGTTATGAGGCGCGCCTCTAACAGTTCGAGGCGTACGACTGCCCAATCGAGGCGTCCACCAAAAAAAAAAATTTGTGTTGGTTTGAGTCTTTAGACGGGGGCTTTAAGGGCCCAAGGCAGCCCCTCTCACACACTCTCTCTCCCTCTCTCATACATTCTCTCGCTCCCTCCCTTAAGCCTTTCTCAAGACCCAAAGTTCAAACTTCAAACTTCAAACACACTAGGATGATGATGTTTTTTATACCCACTGTTAGAGCTATCTCTATACTCCAGTTCATTTCAGTTCATTTCATTTTACTTTGTACCCTTGAATCTTGATGATGTATCCAGATGATGAGGATGGACTATTTTGGTCTCATAGGTCATTTTGGCCTTTTGCAGACATTTAATACAGCTTTCTTTCTTTCACACACACTCTCTCCCCCTCTCTCATACACACCCTCTCTCTCTCTCCCTCAAGGCTAATACACACACACTCCAGTCTCTCTCTCTCTCTCTCTCTCTCTCTCTCTCTCTCTCTCTCTCTCTATATATATATATATATATATATATATATATATATATATATAAAATAGACGCCTCTAATGTCTCTAAAAAATAGGAGTCTCCTCGTACCAAACGCCTCTGACGCCTCTAACAACCATGTTTTGGAGAGTGGTATACCATTTATTGGGGGCTGATGCTCCTCTCATGTTTCATGTTCCTTGTATTCCATGGTAAAATTTTCATGCCCAGTTTGTATCACTCCAGTGAGATAGTTCTGATTTGTTCTATTTTATTCTCCGTTCCATGATGATGAGATATGCCATGGACATTATTGTATTACTTTGGTCTCATACGCCCATTTGGTCTTTAGTAGACTCTCTCTCTCTCTCTCTCTCTCTCTCACACACACACACATAGCTTACCTCATCAAGATCTTCAAATGTTTCCTCGCCTATCTTTAAGCTTTTCCCGAGGCTCAACAAACTTGTGAAGTCTTTACTGTCTTTTCCACCTTCCAAAATATCTATGTGTGTATACACGCCATCATAAAACTTGAGGGTTATGGACAAGTGTGTCGGTCCTTTGCTGCTGGGGCGTATGATTATTTCCCCCATGTCCTTTTCGGCTAATCCCTGCAAAGCCAAATACCAATAGGAAACATTAACACATTAAATGGCAAATGATTGTTTCAAAAGCTTTAGGCACTCAAGCTATGATATACCTCTATGGCATCTGCCATTGATACATTTTGAAACTGAGGGTGCACGATCATGCGAGGCTTGAAGGACTTCCTCTTCTCATCGTCCTTCGCTTTCCTTGCTTTCTCTTGCTCATTGTGTGAGTTCAAGGCTTCTCGGGACAAATAGGGCTCCTTCATCCGGACCTTCTCCCAGTCATCACTCCGCATGGCACTGCCCTTACAAGTAAGATCTACTGAGTAATAACGAAACTGTTTTAATTTGTCATCATTGTGCTCCATCCTTTTGTTTATGTGTTTGATACGGCAGGTAATCATACTCCCAGCTGAGACCTTTTCTTGGTGATCAACATCAGTCTCATCAGAGAAATCATCCTTGTGTATAAAACCATGCAGGCCATTGCCCATATCACATTTGATTCCTCTTGGTATAACTTCCTTCACTCTCACAGTTACAAGCCTCCCTACACCCATGGTCTCATCATTCTCCCCAGTCATTAGAGTGAAGATCTCATCCTCGCTCGGCGAATGGTATGCATAACGCCACTCTCTGTACCCATGCAAAAGCTCCATCTGTATGTCCTTCAATGTCTCCAGCTTTGAAACTCCATCTCTTTCCTGTACCATCTTTGAATACTCCTCAACATCCAAGTTTCTAATAAGGAGGGGGTTCTCCTTCAGATGCTCTAGAGCCATTTCGATGAGCTCTTCATCTACATCTTCATTTTTCTGCTTCTGGCTTTCAATATACACTGTCTCTGCCATCTTCTTTGCAAGCTCATACGACTCCGGATGGATACGTGTGTCATCCAACGGATCCATTATCTGATTCCCAGAGGCGGCTTGCCCACTGCTGCGAATGCGAAGAAACCCACAAGCATTGATGAACACAGTTCTCTTCATGAGGCGAAGCGATGTAAGCATCTCTTTTCTTGTGGATATCCTTCCCACCCCCTGTATAGAACGCTGTATTGCTGATGCTTTCCGTGCCCCAAGGCCAGAGACGAACTGTAATGGTGCAAAGAGCCATTCATGGACTGCAGCCATATTGATGTCAACTCCCACCTGGTTTGTAATGGTGACCATCACCTGCTCTATTACATCATATCTCTCATCATCTGTGAGAAAACTCTGCAATTCATGAAGAGTACATGATAAAATCTCTCTATTTGGACCACACAAAGAGGCCACCATGGCAAGAGGATTTTGAAGGTACCGCCCCAGGTAGACGGCTCGTCTTACAATGCCTAAAAAAGGAGGTCAACAGCATCCTAGTCAGAAGCACAAACCATCAACTTATCCACCCACATAAAAAGATAGACATGATGATACCTGGCTGGCCTGGAAGTTGTTCCTTGGAAACACTTGAAGCTTCATAGATGCGTGCCAAAGACTCATCCACAAAGTCCTTATTTATGTTCTCCAGTCCTTCCCCCAAATCTTGAGGATGCACTTCTGTGATCTTGAAAATGACCTGCAGAAAAATGTGGATTTCAGTACAGAAGAATGCCCTGCCTGTCAGTAGGGTCCCCGAAGTACAGGCAATCTTGCCCATTAAGGCACCCAAGGAAATGCTCTTACCAAGCATTAATAGCACCTTGAGTAAGAGACTGAAAATTTCAAAAAAGTAGAAGGGAAAGGTGAGCAAGGGATTAGAGACCAACCGAAGTAATTTCTCTTCTGACATTCATAGATCTTTGGCCCACAGCACCCACAACCACTATTTGTGGTTGGTATTCTATCATGAACTTTGCAAGGCGCTGCGTGTCATTATGTTTTCTTGGATCCTGTTCAGAGCTGCTAACTTCAGAGACCAAATGTGGTGTATAGAGAGTATTGACAACCTCCCCAGCAGGGTCTAGCATCACAAAAGTAGTGGGGGGCTTCAGAGAGTCACTGTAACAGCAAGCCAGCACCCGGGGTGCTTCATCATCATCAGCACGTTCATCATGCTCAACTTGATACTTCCCTGGCGCAGTAGCAACTTTCTTCCATAGGGCAGTCCCGCACTCCCTTCCGACCCACTGCTTAGCTCGTATAGTCAACTGCATCCTTGCCTCTTTCTCAAGTAAGGGTAGAAGCATGCCTATGACTGCATCTTTGATAATCTGCCTACGTTGCTCGTTCCATAGCTGCACAGTTCGGCTCACGCCATCACTTAGGTAAAGCGTCTCAAACTCCTGCATGAGCACATTGCTCACTACATCCTTTGGTAAACCCACTGTCACCTCTATGAGCTTCTCCTCTTCAGCTTTTTGTATAATCAGCCATTGCCCATCCTTGAAACCATTAATCGGTTTATCAGAGATCCACTTCACCACAGCATAGTCGTGATACGGGTCAATGACAGTGTTCCCTTCTTTTGTCGGCCTGGTATTCACCACTGCTTTCTCCGAGAACATGTTCCGAACATATTCCCTGACAGCAGGCTCAGTGCTAATCTCAACTGCGGCCTGCACACACACAAGCAATAGCATCATGTTATGACATTAAATTTAAGATCTTAATATATGTAATCTTGTATCTAAGATCACAAACCATGTGCCGTCCTCCTCGCAGTACCGACTGAGCATCAGAAATCTCGCCCTCACTATGCTCCAACGCTATGTCTTCTGGCGTGGACGAGGAGTCCTCAACTTCATGCCTCTGAAAAGCGTCCAAGGCAACAAACCGGATTACCTAAAGATGTTCTCATCAACACAAAGCCACCGGGTATTGAGAGAGAAGGTCAAGTGCACCTTGTACATAGCTTGTAGGTTTTCACCGAATTGCTCTGGTGTAAGGCCAAATTGTCTTGCTATGACACTAAGTCCGGCCTTACGAAAAATGCTGTACAACGATCTCCGTTTTGGCCGCTTAAATTGGCCTTGATCAACCTCCACCTCATCAGGAGGGAAGTGAAGACTGTATTTAGCATCCACATCATCCACAGCCACCTGAGATCGAGCTTCCTGTAGGGCAGTCAGCAGCCTCTTCAACAAATCCAAATTTGCTGCATCCTTTTGCTCTTCAATCCGGGCACGCTTCTCATATGCTTCTCCAAGCACATCTTTTCTGCGTTGTAGCAACCACCATTTCTTGTCCATTGCGAAGATCTGCCATAGAAGCTTCACAAACCATGCCCCACAATGGAAGTCAGCCATGAAATTCCTTCAAAAAATATGACCTACTGCACAGAAAAAAGATCCAACCTTGAAGTCCCTCAGCTTTGATGCTTCCTCATCCTTTTTAGACTCTTTGGTAGGTAGTGGATCCCCTACAAGATGAAGGCATCCTTCTTTGCGATACATTCCAATAAAAGGAATCTACAATAGACAAAATTGTGCTGATATAAGTAATCATCTGCATCACGCCAGACATACATAGCACGCGACATTCACGACAACACGCTAACCTATATAGGTGCCCACCTCTAGCTTGTGGTCATGAAGCTGAGTCAAAACGAACACAATTTGTCGAACTACCTCAGACTTCTCCATTCCGTTAAGCAACTCAAATTCCTTTGGCATTCTCTTGAACGGGTACCCAAAACCTTGATCGTAGATCCATTCTGCTTCCTCAACTTTTGGCTCTTTTACAGGTATTGTACCGGTTAGGTCTTCAAGAAGCTATTAAAAAAAGGGGGGGACACATCTCAATATCAAATAAAACTGGGGGTAAAAAGATCCCCTTTTCCCCACCCAATTGTGTCAAGTACTTGTAAGAAGGTACTCACTTGCAACCTTTCCGGCACGTCCGTTTCTCTGATGTGATTATCCTTTTCTGTCATGTATTTCTCCTCCAACACACTCGGTTCAAACTCTTCCTCGAGTTTTTTCTTGGAAGACCTGCCCATGTGATACCCTTCCCTATCCTCATCTAGACCCTCCTCATCGAGTTGGTCAGCATTTAAACCAAATTTACGCCGATCCAACAACTCTGTGACATCACCAAAAATCTCTTGCGCTTCCTGTAGGGCCATTGAAGATATCCCTGCCGCCTGTCGTGGGCCTCTTCTCCGAGTCTTCCCTCGCCTGCCATTTCAACACAGAGAGACCAAACATTAAATATTCAATCAGAGCCATCCAAATGTTAAAATCGTGACCCTGAATGTGCCAAAATCTCCACCCTCCAAGTGTTTTTAATCCTAGCACTCCTAATCCTGATTCCCATGTACCAAAATATGTGATGATGAACAATGTTACCATTCCCTTTTTCTGTAAAAATGGTATCAGTAACTTCGCCTTGGAAGCTTACCTGACAGGCTGGCCATTCTCATCAACCTCTTCCTCATCGACAATAAAATCTGCCATCTCATCTTCTTCCCCAATATCTTCTTCCTCTTCTTCTGCTTCCTCCTCCTCCCCAATATCTTCAGGAGGCGCCCCTATTTTTTACACAGATTTTTCCAAAAACAAAGAAAAATTCCTCGATTAGTTTAAATAAGATGAAAGATCAAAGAAAAGTTCCTCCATTAGTTTAAATAAGATGAGAGATCAGCCAGTAATCTCCTCAGTTGGTTTCCTTGAGGTGAGAATCCAAACTGTTACATTTCTTTTGTACTGATTCTATCAGATGACACCTTGTGAATATTCTTGTGACAAAAGGTGCATAGAGTAAAGAGATATTAAAGCTTTTGAAAGATATATTTTTTACTTACAAAAAAAGTTGTGGAAAGCATTGCTATTTTCGACAGTAAGGGTAGGGCTCAAGTCAAGTAACCTAAATTTCATTAACTAAGTTAATCAATTGATTAATTAGCATAATATTAATCAGTAAATTAGTCAATTAATTCATTAACATAGATGAATTCAAGAACTCATGAAAAGAGAGGAAGGGGATAGAAAAAGGAAGGCGAGAGAGAGAGAGAGAGAGAGAAGAATATATATACAAATAATACCTCACTTAAGTTGCAAAAGGCGAGCCAAAATATTGAAAAAAAGAGAGAGAACGGAGGGCAGGGGGCCGCAAAAGGAGGAGGGGAGGGGGGGGGGGGAGGGGTGAGAGGCACAGGGGGCAATACCTTCGTCATCTCCAAACAAAGTACGTTTGAGCTCTTCCTCAGCAGTGCGACCATGCCTGCTGCCTTCTTCCATATCCTCGTCATCCGAAAACCCTGTTTGCACACCTCTCCCACCCTCACTTGCAACTCTACCTGCCTTCTTCAAGCGCTTGAACTTGGTTTTGCTACTCTGCTGCCAAGAAAATTTCAAGAACTTTCATGCTTCATTCTTTAGACTTATCACTTGAAAACACATTGAGACAACTTACTAATCAAAGAGCTTACAGATTTAGGGCGATGGAAACCAGTGACATTTGCTTCTTGCAGCAGCTCATAGTCATCTTCATCGAGCTCATAATTTTCTTCTGCATCTCTGTCAAGGTGAACACGTAATGGTTGCAAGCATTCTCCATGCATCACATAACCAACACTACCCGTACACCATGACCATAGCAGGATAAACACAAGAGAACGAGACATTTTTTTATGACGTGATTTATGAGCCCTTTCAATATCTCATGATGACATGAGATACCCCCCTTTGACCTATCAAGAGGTCATTTGTAGCAAGATAAACTTTCACCCAGACTAGAAGTGCATGCCTCCATACATCACCATAAGCATAGTCTGTTGAGTAGACGTGATGCCAAAGACCTCATATGCGACTTTGCCCCCTCGGAATCCTCACTATGTGACTTGTTATGAGGAATTAAATATAAAAGTAGGCATGTCCTAAATGCAAAAATCACCCCACATCGTCCCAATAATTTATAGAATCGAGAATTATAAGCCTAATCTTGGCTCAAATAAAGGAGAACACAAGAGTGCTTTGGTGCCAAGAAGTGCTCTTCTTTGCAAACCTGCCTATCCAACGGGTCAATTTCAGCAAGAGGAGGTCTGTAGCCAAGCCAAAGACCTTTTGGAGCTAGAACTCGTATGTCCAAGCAACTCTTCTTTTGGCTCCCAAGTCCCTAGTCTGAGATCATTCTCAAAGTATGTATCTTGTTATGAGGAATTAAATATAAAAGTAGGCATGTCCTAAATGCAAAAATCACACTACATCGTCCCAACAATTTATAGAATCATATATACCTAGATGAATCCAGGAACATGCCCAAATTCACCATATAAGAAAGTGCAATTTATAACCTCATGGTAGTCATCCACAAGAAAATAAACCATCAGGAAGAGCGTAAGAGTACTTTGGTGCCAAGGAGGGCTCCTCTTTGCAATCCTACCTATCCAATAGGTCAATTTCAACAAGAGGAGGTCTGTAGTCAAGCCAAAGACCTTTTGGAGCTCTCAAAGTGCTGCAAAGTAATGTTCCCATTTGGGTCACCTTACATACTCAATTGCATGATATGGTCCCAAATGGCTCCCAAGGTTAGACTACTGACGTGTCTTCAATGTTCAGAGTCGTCGATAAATCATTTTACGTATCAGAACACTCTTACATGTTGGGTACCCAACATCCTTATATTGTCATGTGTCCACTCCCCAAACCACCAATCTCAAATGTTGGGTACCCAAATACCCATACTATCGCAGGTGATCTTAAGAATACTCACACATTCTGGATACCCAAACGCTCTACTACCCGTATACTTAGTTTCTACATTACTCTTAACAGTTTTCTAGTATGCTGGGTATGTTTCCATACATTCTAATAAAATGAGGGCCCACAAAAGTACCTTTTTTTCCTCTTCTTCTTCTTCGCTTTGGCTTCCTCGTCACTGCTTGCACGAGCTTCCTCCTCTTCCTCCTCCTCCTCCACATCATCAACTATAAAGTCGTCTTTTTCATACTCATCCTGACCCTCCTCTTCTGCAGGACATCCCAAAAAAAAAGGGCAGGCCAAAAAGCAGCATGAGAAAGCAACTATACAACAATCAAGAGAAGAAAAAGCAGACCCGAAAGGCATCAAGAAAGGATCAAGATGAAAAATAACCCCCAAAAAAAGCAGCAGGCAGCAAAAAATAGTCCACCAAAAAAGGTTCAGCAGGGCAAACTCCAAGAATATCAAACCAATGGCCAATCAAAAGCCCAAAAAAAAAAGAGCAGACAATCCGGGGCCAGAAAGTAGCAGAGAAAAGAAGCCAAAACTAAAGCAGAAAAAAGAAGAACTCGGAGTTTACCTTCTTCGTCCTCCTCATTGTCATCGTCATCGGCAGCCGCCTCATTGTCTTCCACGTCTTCCTCTCTTTCTTCGACCTCTTCTGCAGAGCCATAGATAACCCTAATTACGAGACCCTAAAGTGGTATTGAAAATCTTTTTCCCCGCACAGATCCAAGAGAAAAAAAACCCTAGTTTCGCATTGAATGAAACAGCTTGCACTTACCCTCATCGGAGCTTACTGTGCGAGCCCCCATGGCGTCAAAAGCTGTGTGCAGAGTTTGCAGAATAGAAACCCACGAAGGCCAACGAGCCAAAAAAAACACAGAGTGAGGCAACGCCACAAAGAAGGCAAAAGAAAAAAAGAAAAAAAAACCACACAAAATATTACAAAACTCAAAAAGAAGTAATAAGAAGTAATGATAATGACAAACTTTATGAAGTAACGAGCAGTGGGGTAGAGCAATTGGTGAAGCGTGTGTGTGTTTGGGGTAAGGTCTAGTGATCGAGTCTTACTTCGAGCTCTCATCCGTAGTAAGGACACTCTTTGGTACAAATAAAAATCTCGCATTACAGAAAAAAAAACTTTATGAAGCCACAATAACGTTGGTTTTTATTTATTTTAGTTTTTGTTTTTGGGAACAATGATAGTTATATATTTATAAAAAAACTGTCCTTTACAAACAAAACCACTTTCAGCAAATCTCATAACCCTAGTATTTCAAGTCTCTGTTTAGCAACTCACATAATACCAAGTCCCACCTCCACAGCCAAATTTTAATTTGTGGAAACTATTCGATGGCTTCCCCATTCAAACATCAATCTCATCCTCCCACACAAATGAGGGTGGTGTTTAGCAGGTTGTCAACAGACCATCTGAGACATAGAAGGATTATTTGTCGACAAACATGGCTTCAGGAAACCACTTCTCTACAGCCATTCCTTTTCCTATCTCTTCTCCCGCTTCATCGCAGCGTGGATCCCCTGCTCCTGCCGCTCCACAGGTGGTTCCTATTTCCCAATCTTTCCTCTCTAAGTTTCTCTCATCCAGGTCTTGCTCCCACCCCCACCCACATACCATCCTACAATCCTCCCCAAGTCAGTGACTCCATGAAGCTTTCCGCAACCAAGTATCATACTTGGTCTTTTTACACTCAGTTGTTGTTGGAAGGAGCCGGTGTGTGGATGGCTATCTCCACACCTCACTTGGTGGACCCTGCTTTGAGAAGCATATAGGATGCTCGGGCTCATCTTATCATCATCCATTGCATGACTCCATCCATACAGGCACAGTTTGTCTCCTCCCGGAGTAATGCTCATCAGATGTGGACAAAGATCCAGAGGAGGTATGGGAGAGTTTTGATAGTGAAGATTGCCAAATTAGAGTCAGATCTGGAGAAGCTTACCACCATCATTAAGTCGGATAACTTGATTGAGAAGATTGGAGAGTTCTCCCGTATCAAGTTACAACTTAAGGAGTACGGAAGCACCATCAACAATCCCATCCATAAACTTCTTGGTTAGTTACCTGCTTCCTTTGACTCTTTCAGGGATAATATTTATTTCCATGATCCTCTCCCCCCTTTTGAGGAAGTCGTGAGGTATCTCCACGACTTTGCATCTGTAGGCTCCACATTTGTCAAGGCCTATGTTTGCATTGCCATCATAGATTCAAGAGGCACATCATGCTCTTCCTCATTGCTATTTTTTATCTTCTCTACCTTACCTTCCATTGTAGTAAGCTAAAACTTCAACAACATATCCTTCTATATGTGCTTGATCTCCACTTAAAATAGTTTTGAAAAAAAACTCCTTTTGAGAAACAAGAGAAATAATTAGCCTTCCCTTTGTGACAAGATGTATAACTACAATAACTGATGCATATAAGATCCAATCACCACCACACTTTATTAGACAAATCTAAAATATAAGGACCACAAGTGCATGCTTCACGGGAAAGGCAAGTTGGAGTCTACTTTTGTTGCCTTTGACAAGGGTAAGGGCAAAGGCAAAGGTGGAAAAGGGAACTACAACAACAACAAGCAGAAAGTCACCACAAAGTCATCTTTTGGACGGACGACGATTCTAACAATTCTAGCAGCATCAAGGGTTCCAGGATGAAGGATTCTTGTGAGTTTTGTGGCCGACTTGGTCATTCAAAGGCCAAATGTTTTGCCCAACAAGCTGCTTCCCCCGCAAAGCTAACGACATAAGAGAGTACGAAGTCTCATGCTAAGATGGCTTTTCTTGCTGTCTATGATCCCCCTACTCTTTCATCTTCATAGCAGCAGGACGAGTCCATCCTGGTGGTCACACAGGAGACTTCTTATTCAGAAGTCAGTGCCCTATCCGCAAAAGAGGATTATTTATAGAAGTTTCTAACAGAGACCTTATCAGTTCCTCTAATCCCTTTGGCTGACTTCTTATTCAGAAGTCAGTGCCCTATCCGCAAAAGAGGATTATTTACAGAAGTTTCTAACAGAGACCTTATCAGTTCCTCTAATCCCTTTGGATAAGTATCTTCCTTCCCTTGTGTTGTTTCAATGCTGATGCTATTGCAAATTTTCTATCCTCTCTTTCAGAGGAGGATAATGGTTCTTCTATAGAGTAGGTGGATGATTTTGTTGAGATATCCTCACATATTCTGGAGCTTCCTACTTTGTCAGCTTCTCTCCTTGCAGTTGCTTCTCCTTCTTATGTTTCAGAGGAGGCATCTTCCACTATCTTAAAGTCTGTTCCTACTTCGAACCTAGCAAATTCAGCTATCATTGATGATTAGTTTGTTCTAGTGGTTGTTTTATTTCCTTCTTCTTCAGAGGAGTATTCTACTTTGGTCCCGATACTTGTTTGCAGATGCAGAGGAGGTACCACATTTTCAGAGCCATCTATGGTTCCATCTCTTGAGGGCTTCTCTCTCTAGATTGATCCTGGTGTTTCGTTTTCGATATCTTCTCAATCTTCTCGTGGCTTCTTCCGGAGACCTTCTTGTCGGTATTCAGATGTACCATATCTTCACGAGCTTTGTGCCTTTTATGAGGAGGTTGTTCTTTCAAACTCTTTGGAGGATTTTTTGCAGCGTGCCAGAGTTGGTCCACCCATCTGGCGCTAAAGAGGAGGTGTTGGAAATTATTTCATCCCGAGATGGACTTTCCCATGCACATTCATGCTTGTATCTGGCTCCATATGAAGCCCTGCATATGCATCTAGGCACTACATATTTTTTTGCCTATTTTTAGACATTATTTCATTTTTTTTTGCATTGTCAGCCAGTCCTCTAATTTTCTACTGTGGCCGACCAGCTCCTCTCCCACCTATATAAAGGTGGCTATGCTTAGCATCATTCTTATCTCTCTTTTCAGCTTCTGCAGTGATAGGCAGCATCTACGGGACCTCCCTCATGCTGCACCACGTGATGTAGTACCTTTTCTAGTGATATTCAGCAGTGATCTTCTTTTCTCCTTTATGCTTGCTGTCCATATACAGTGTTGTACAGTTCTAGCAACATTTCTTTGTGGGTATCACAGCATAGTACCCATTCTTTTAGCTACTTTATCAAAGATCATCATATTTCTAGAAACCCATAGTCCCCACAAGCAACAAAATCTAATGATGTAAAATATAAGTTCCACCTCCTCTGGCCCACTCATCATTCTACCTAAGACCCAGTTCCCCCGTGAACCCTTAATTCCTAGGCTCTCCTCCACCCACTTGCCTATTTTGCTCCAAAATCCCTTGATTACAAGGCAATCCCAAAATGCATGTGTTTCCTTCTTCAATGGATGTTTTGCACCTGGGACATATTCGTGCAGTCAAATTTCTTTGAAGTAAATTAAACCCAAGAGGCAAGGCTAACAGACATACTCTCCAAAGAAATATTTGGACCTTTCATGGAACTGAGGACTTCCAAATTAATTTCCATCTCTTTTTCCAGGTGTTAAATCCCCATTTGACTTTCCAAGCCCTATTGCAATATCTAGCATTGATATTACTCTTACTCATATGCTCATATAAGGCTTTAGTGGATATTTTATCTAATTTGACCCCATTGAACCAGGTCCAATCCTACAAGAATTTCCATTAAAAGCAGTAGAAGTCTAGCGTTTCTCCAGCTCTTCCAACACCAAGTTCAACACCCCTATCTCATTTTGTTGGATTCTGAAATCTCTTTGTATCTGATGTGCAGATCTTTCCAACCCACTAGTACATAGTCCCATAAATCCCCTAATCTTCTTTACCCCCCCTATTATTTAGTTTTCTAGATGTTGTGACATTGATTTGAGCTAGGAGGGATTAAATCTGTGAGTCCACTAGATATTCAGATTAAGGTATGAGTTCCCATCCCGTTCAAGTAAGCCCATCACCTCTTTCCAGTTGAGACACAAGAATTTGCAGAAGGGAGAGCTAGCTATTTTCAGAGGTGCAAAAGATAGCATCTTTTCCCTTCAATCTAGCCCCACCCATTTGCCTTTAAATTGTATCTCTCCACCACCTCTCCCCATTTCTTTAGGCATGCTAACCTTGTCCAAGGCCAACCATGCAAGTACACTCTTACCATCCTTACCATTTCTCCACAAAAAGTCCCTAAATTGTGGAATAATCTTTTTCTAATGGCATTTTCAAAATTCAATCACAGGGCAGAGGAACATAATATAGGCATTCAGAACTGGCCAACCTGTCATGAAAATGGCACTTTGACCTCTTCCCATTTTTTAAGCTTACCATGAAATCTTTATATGGCCCAATTAGTTAGCTCCTTGTTAATCACACCCACCCCCAAAGGTATCCCCAGGTGCCTGATGATTTGACCTCTTATGGTGACTTCACATCCCCATCTTTCCATATCAAAGCTTTTCTCCTTTGTCAAGCCAATGATTCTGGATTTATGAATGTTACATTTGGAGCCAGAGGCTTTGACAAATAGCTGCACTATCTACAGAGCCTTCCACACATTCTCATTCTCAGCTTTCAAGAATAGCACAAGGAGTCATCAACAAAACATTGGATTATCATTTGTTCCCCATTCTTAAGTTTCAATCTTGATATTGCTCCTCTTTCTATAGCATCCTCTAGAGCAACAAGGAGAGGGTGGGAAGCCATAGCAAATAAAAGAGGGGCGAAAGGGGCAGCCTTGCCTCATTGATCTATTAATCTCAAATCCCCCAACCAATCTTCCATTTAATCACAACTTTGAAATATTTCCGACTATAAGAGTATATATACACGTGGCGATTCCATTCCCAAATCTCAATTTCTACACTCTTGCTACTAAAAGACCAATGTACTCTGTCAGAAACTTTTTCTAGATCCAGTTGAAGAATGACACATTCCACCAAATCTTTGCGAAATTTCCTTTCCTATTAATGCTGAGAAGATGTGATCATATATAGATCTTCCTTTGATGAACCCATGCTGTTTATTGGAAATCACCTCCTGTAAAGATGGGCTAATTCTCAATGCTATCACTTTGGCAAGAATTTTATACACTACATTGAGAAGAGTAATAGGTCTCCAGTGGATTAAAATTGCTACAGGAAATTTGTTTAGGTATCAATTTGATCATTCCCTCTCTTAGGTCATTGTCCATTCTTCCAATGGGGCAAAAGGTTTTTTGCAAGTGTACCATACCCAGTCCTTCAGGGGAACCCAAAAGGCAATAAAGAATTCTACTGACAGCCCATCCCATCTAGGAGACTTCTCTTTACCCAGCTTTTTGCAATGCCTCCCAGCATTCATCCATCTCAATGTCCCTCTCCAACCACCTAGCTCTATCACTTGGTATACCTTTCTTGACTAGATCTAGCAACTCAGTTTATGCCTGAAATCTATCTTGTGAAACATTATCCTTAAGGCTCACTATGTTGCCTAAGAAGTTTACCCATTTTGAAGCAATCTAATGGATGTCTCTCAGTTCTTGACCTATCTCATCACCAACTTGGCCATGTAATTCCTTGTTCCCACAATCTTTGGTTAACCCAAACAAATATCTAGATGGTTTTCTGCTAATATTCTCTTTCCTTAGCTAGCTTATCATCTTCTATCCTTAGATGTTCCTCACATTCTACATATTGATCAATCTCCCCACTCTTCTAATGATACCTTGTATTTCATTGGCAAACTTCCTCGAGGATCCCTCCCTTTCTCCTTTGTTCTTCGACCTATCGATAGCCTTTTCTGTGAGAAAAACAAATAATTCATCTTTCAGCAAAGCAAGTTATTTACTCTCAATTTCCTCACTAGTGGGAACTTTTTGAGTTCCTTCCCCTTCCAATTTGTTGTCTGCCAACCCCATAAGAAAGGCATATGATCAGATAACACATAGGAGGTTTCAATTGTAGCACAGAATGTATGTGGTACCCAAGAGGCTTGATGACTAAGGAACACCCTATCCAATCTAGAAGACGATGAAAGATATTATAAGCTAAAATAAGTATGTCCAAGGTCAGATCCCCGTGGTCCTATTTCCAACTATTATAAGCTAAAATAAGTATGTCCAAGGTCAGATCCCCGTGGTCCTATTTCCAACTATCAATCAGCCCCATCCTTCCTCTCAACAGTTCCCATTTATTTTTTTCATGTACCATCAATACTGTGCTACCCCCACATCTATCTCTCTGCTTCTCCACTGCGTTAAAGTCCCCCGTCATAATACAAGGACACTGAGCATCCAATATTGTTATCCACACCCACATCTCTCCTCTAATTTTGTGATTGTGAGTTCCATAAATGTTAATGATCCTCATCCATCCTCTCTCCTTCTATCTAAACTTCAATAACTATAATCTTGCTAGGATAATTAGCAATTATGCTGGGTATTAAGTTTTTTTTAAAATGATAATTAGAACTCCACTAAATCTAGCTTACAACACTACCCAACTCATAATTATGCTCGGATGATTAGCAATTATGTTGGGTTTCAAGTTTTTTTTAAAATGATAGTTAGAACCCCACTGAATCTAACTTACAACACTACCCAGTCTCTAAAGCTTTCCTTCCTCTGTACTCTAGTCCCAAAAAGGTTATGTTCTTGGATAGGCATTATAGGTAGATCCCAATCTTTAAAACTACCAATCCCCAGAAGACTAAACTTTTTTTAAATCTTTCAACCCCTTAACATTCCATGTGCATCCTTTAACCATGTTGTCCATGATCATTATATGGAAGTCGGGGAGCTAGGACCATCTCAACCTCCACCTCTTCTTCACCCCCTACTTCTACCCTTGTTTTTGTTTGAATTTCCCTCCAATCAGTGTCTACTTGCCAATTGAATTCCCCATTGATGACGTTTCACTATCCTCCCCAAGGGGGTTGAATGGGTTGGAATATACAGGAGGGCTCAACCCTTCCATGGCTTTGCTTCCCCCACTCCTTTATTACCTATTTTTATTATGTTTTTCTTTGCTTCACCTTTGATTTATCTCAAATTACTCCCACCCTTAGGCTTGTCTCTCACCTTTGTCCAACCTTTTCCTTCAAGTTCTAAATCCACTATGGTTTCCTTCCCTTTGCCTTAATGCATACCATGCACGCAACGTACCAAAACATGTGCGCCCACGTGTGAAATGAATGCCAAGGACACCCCATTCACTCCTATCCCAACTTGTGTTTTTTTAAAAATGGCTAAGGTTACAAAACTTAGCCTAAATGGTGAAAAAAAAATCAAAAAAACAAAGGTTACCTCCCCCCTCTCTCAATCTCTCCACACGCACTCACCATGGCTATCCTCCATTCACCATAGTCATGGCTTGATCCTTCGTCCCTCTCTTTGCTCTTGGCACCATGAATGCTAACATGGTATCAAAGCCACCTCATCTATGATTCATATATGTGTTTCTCATCAAAGCTTCCATTATCATCACTATGCTATGCTGCGTTTTTTTCTCCATATGAACCTCTACTTTTTTATTAGCCTATGCTGCGTTTTTATGCATTGCCCCGTGTACCTCTTCATGAGATGCCTATCGTCCACATATCCCATAGCCATCTCTCATTGTTTCTACACACCCTAGAGCATCTTGTAGAGCAGAAAACGTACCATCAAAGGGTGGCAAGGTTATAGCTATACCATCCAGTCCCAAACATAAGGCTAAAGTTGGGTTCTCATGCTAACTATCAGTGCAACAAAAGATAACACATCATCAAGTCAGCCAATAGAGTAAAAATGCAGCCCATCTTTAATGCAACAAAATGACCTCGACGACAGCTTGTAGTAGCAACCTTAAATGTAGCCACCAGGGTAGTCCTTTAAGGCTGGGGTAGCCAAGTGCAGGTACATTACTGAAATCTACAACCATTAACCCAAGGGGGAGAGCATGCCAATCACTATTCCACCTATGTCATATAACAAAATTGATGCTCACTTGGTAGAAAACGCAACTCCTACACTGGCTATGAAGCAAAATGCAGGTCTAACCAACCTATAGAAGCATAAATAAACATCATAAAACTATCTAGGAGATGTTACATCAAAGGGTCAACATTTGGCCCAACAGCACTAGCTCATCGAATTGAAGCTACTAATTTAGGGATATGTAAAAAATGATGCTTTTCCCAAATATGGAGAAGATTATCAAATTGGAGCTCCGACATTCATAAAAAATTAGGGTTTTTTTTTTAAATTGAGCCTCTTGCACCTACATCCATAAAAGTTTGGGGCCTTTCTAAAATCAAGCCTCCTACATCAAATTGGATCTTCTATGGTGCCATGGAAGGTCCAACCATCTACATTAAGGCATCATTGGCTTCGGTAACAAAATTTACATTGGCAATGATATGGAAACATTGCCGAAAGAGACTACTCTTCATCAACATCAAGCGTTTGAGGGGAAGTTTCCAAACTTCCAAAGAACTACGGAAGGAAGGAATTGCTGCTACGGTCACCTTTCAGAGATTAAATCTGAGATGTCACTATGGGCTTTCTTGATGCCACAGTCACCTTCTTTGACTGCTACCTGTTTGTAGAGGACTAAAGGGGTTGCTGGCATGAGGGCACTTATCACTAAAGACATGTTGCTCTCTCTCTCTCTCTCTCTCTCTCTCTCTCTCTCTCTCTCTCTCTCTCTCTCTCTCTCTCTCTCTCTCTCTCTCTCTTGTTGAGAGACACATTGTTGGCTTGTTGTATCATGAAGGCACTTGTGTTTATGCTGTAAAGGATTCTATCACTTGTGGAGTTAGAGCTCAAACAGCCATTATATTTTTTGATGCTTGCCTACAGAGAGTCTCTCAACCTTAACTGCTTGCCTACAGAGAGTCTCTCAACCTTAACTGCTTGGGCTTTGCAATTCTTGTCGACTTCTTTAATGAGCTAGATGAGAGCTGAAGTAGAAAATAAACTTTCAATCATTTGCCTAAATCTAGCCCCTAGGAGGCTCTAGTACCAACTTAAAGAACCTAATATGCAAGGGAGGATTAAGGCATATATTAAACTCCATTATTAAATAAAAGTACTGACACCTTGAATATCTCCATTATCATATGGTCTCACATGACCCAAGAATCTTCCTTCACCTATCATATTTTCGCTAATGATTTTAACCTTTCAATATATTTGATTTTACTTGCTTCAAGGATTTTACTTTGTTAAAGATCTTCGATCAATGGCTCAGGTAAATATATTGGCTCTTGAATAAGTAAACACATGACCTTAGTAATGTTTTTTCTTAATTGCATTTGCCCTCATCACTGGTATAGGTAGATGCTATTACTATTTTTATCACTATAATTGACCTCTATGGTCGATCAAGGATGCTTGTGACACCATTGTACTACCTACAGTATGTGGGTGACTGCACACATGGGTGATTCCCACATATTTTACATGGATAGTATGGTACTAACTTGTATTTCTTAGCCTAACTATTTACGTTTTTGTCACATGATTATTTGTATTTGTCGTAGGATTAATTGTGTATTAGGGCCACCTTTTGGACAAAACCAACTTTGTTCATGGAAATACCATGCCTCATGCTAAAACACCACTTTTTATTTGTTTGCATCTCCTTTAGATAAGAAGCTATAGATGTATTTCTCATGGTTTGAAACCCCTAATCCCACTCTCAAAAACCAAGCTTATGAAAAGAAAATTCACCCTTCTGAATCAACGGTGGGGCCAACACTTCTTTCCTTATTTTTTTTCCTTGTGCTAAAATCAGCATTGCGCTTTTCTTCCACACTTTTGCTTAAGCGATGCGCAAGATTAAAATGGCAATCACAAACGTGATGAGAGAGAAGACTTATGGGTATCTGTTATATGTACATTATGTATGCAATGTTTTGAGAGAGGGGAAGTATGTTATATGTACATTATGCGTGCTATGTTATATACACATTATGTGTGCATATACTAGGAGGCTAACCCACATTAGGCTTGTGAGCATGGGAGCATGGGAACAAGCTCTAGTGGAGCATGGGTTAGGACTAACCTTAAGGGTTAAGGTTAGGGTCAGGCATCCAAGGGTCACACATGAGAAATGGAAAGTCAAGAGTCACTTGAGGGCCCTCCTATATAATAGGGGCATGGGGCACACTCAAGGGAGCTTGGGGGCTTGGAGCTTGGAGGCTTGGAGGCTTATGCTATGGTCTCTTGTGTAGAGATCCATATCTACTCACCTACCATTTCACACTATAGCTACATGCTATTGGATTGTGTTATACCTCTTGATGGTATGGGACATCAAGGTAGAGGTATGATGTATTTCATTTATTATTCATGTGTGCATCCCTTGGGCTCGGGGGTGGTTGGGTGGTTGAGTTTATGCCTGATTTATGCATGTTTATGCATAACAATTATCTAGAGAGATCTTAGGGTTTTAACAGTGGTATCAGAGCAATCTCTATTTAATTGTTGTTGATTTTTTTTAGTAAATTTTAATATTTACTAATAAAAATGTTATTTTGTTGATTTGTGTTGATGAATTACACGTGGATCATCGATATGTTGATTGGAACGTGTGTAACTACAATTCAATGGTGGACGAATCGACGTTGCAGGGAAATTTCGTGAGTTAATGCTATTTTTTCTTATTTTTTTATGGTTAAAATCAAGCATTAATGGATTTTTTAACAAAAATACCATATAGTTTATGGTGGATATTTTTGATAGAATGGATTCCCTGAATTTCTAGAATTTTTAGAAATTTTTTCTAATTTTTAAGGAATTTTTTGAGCATTTTTATGATTAAAAATGTATTTTTATACATTTTTACGGGTTTTTCCTCGAGAATGCGATCAAATTTCTGTCAATTTTCTACTGAAATTCAGTAGGGGACAGCGTGTTGATGCATGAGATTCTCTCCCGTGTGCGTGGGACTCTCTCCATCTCTCAAATTTGATTTTTCCTTCTTTTTTCGTGAAATTTCTCTTAAAAAAGAATTTTTTAAATTAAACATTAATCATAATTAATGATTATGATTAAAAGTTTAATTAATCACCTTAATGAAAGATTATGTTAATCTCTGATTAACAGAGAAGGGAGGAGGAAAGAGAATGGAAGGAAGATGAGGGAGAGGAAAAAGGGGAGAAGAAGGAGAGGAGGGAGAGAATACTCCCTCCCTCTCATGTTTTTGCGCACAGGTGGGGGGGGGGGCCTGCGCTGCAGCCGGGCGAAAAAGAACGCCCCCTCCCCCTTAGAAAAAATCAAATCCAATAAAAGCTTATTAAAGCTTTTTTTATTTTTTTTAAAAAAAGAAGTTTTCTATTATTAAAAAAGCTTTTGGAGATTTTTCAAAAAAAAGCTTGGAAAAAAAGCCTAAAAATAGAGAAAATTTAGAATTTGAGAAAAAAAATTCTCTGAAAATTTCTTCTTAAAAATTTTTGGCTTTTCATCTTTCAGAAAACCTTTGGCTTTCTGTTTTCCCAAAACCTTTTGGCTTTCCGAATTCCAGAAAAACTTCTGATCTTCCGTATTTCGAAAACTTTTGACCTTTCACATTCCGATTTTTTTTGTCTTTTCATTTTCCCAAAACTTTTGGCTTTCCGTATTCCGGAAAAACCATTGGAATTCTGAAATTTTTTGACCGTTCATATACTAGGATTGATGAGTTGGCCACCAATTTTAATGCTTCTTTTGGCATGATTTATGTCCATTAGATGGTATGCATTGATTTTTATGATCAACTATGGTTTTTATGGATTTAAGGAGCTTCTATGCTTTTATCCATGGTTTTATAAGGATCTTTTGGATAATTTCGTGTGCCTTGAAGGTAGCATTTGCCTTCGTTTTTTTGCACATAATTTTGGAGTATATTTCTTATACTCTTGTACATATTCCAACTCGGATACCTAGTTGCTTATGTATCTAGGTGAGTTATTTTTCTACCCTAACTTTATTGTGTTTTGGGTAGTTATCATTAGAAAGGCGCCAATAATTCAATTTCTTTTCTAATGATGTACTCAGAAGGAGTTATTCCTTGATGTAGTCTCAGGTATATAGAGACAGGTTTTAGTATGTGAAAGTCTGGATAAGGCCATCTTATTCCTTTTATACAGGATTTTTATTCATATTTCCTAGACAGCATACTAGAGAGTTTCAAATTGTTAAAATATGTATGGGTGGTATGGGATGCTAGTGATCCCTCACATATATTATCTTATGGGATAATTTGGGCTCAAGATTGTTGCTTTGCTTACATTACTTAGCATGTTGACCACAACATTTAAAGACAATCTTATTTTCTAAATTCACTAGAAGTTATACTGTGGGCATTCTCTAGATAAACTTCTTTTATCTATAGCCTGCATGTTTTGATGAGGGAAATCTCGTCGGTATTTTCACTTGTTGAAATCTCTTTCTTTAGAGTTTAAACAAGTTTATCTTGTTGTGTTCGGATAAGGAAATTTGGATTCTTCCTTTGTTGGCATTTCTTTCTCTAGTTCCGTACTTTAGGTGATCTATATAGTTAACCTGATTGTTTATGGATGGACATATGTAACTCATCGAGACGTTGATGACTCTCTATGCTGATATGGGTAACTCGAGACGTCGATTATTCCATATGCAGATGTGGGTATGTCGGGGCGCCGATGAATCCCTGGTTTCTGTTGTTATAATGCCTTGCTTTCCTACTTTATTCTGAATGGTTTACAACGAGGAAGTTACTTTGAATATGAATTGCTCTGATCGTCTGCAGTCTGATGGGCAAACAGAGTGTATGAATCAGATTGTAGAGTATATGCTTCGTGCATATGTCTCTAGGAAATCATCATATTGGAAAAATTATTTTCCAATGATGGAATTTGCCTATAAACAATTTTAAATCTACGGCTATTATTTTTTAGTCCATGCATACTTATGTATGGGTATCAACCCAGGGCACCTATTGATGTTGGTCTTAAGGACATCGAGCTTGATGCATCGAGGGATTTCTTGTGTGAGATATGCAGGAAATGCTGACCGAAGCTCAGGATTCTATTAGGAGTGCTCATGATAGGGCACGGTTTTATGCTGATAGGGGACGCTCATCTCGATCTTTTGAACCAGGAGCGTTGGTTTATTTTAATGTTCCTAAAGATTTTCAGACTTTGTCAATGGAAAAATGCTCGAATTTATCTCCTAAATATTGTGGTCCATTTCGAGTTATGCATCGGATTGGCACGGTTGCGTAAGAACTAAAACTACCTCCAATTGTTAGAGTTCATCCAGTCTTTCATATCAATAGATTGAAAGGGAAACTGGGAGGTGAGGATAACAGAGTTACTCCTCAAGAACTCGTTGAAGTCGAAGATTTATCCTATGTTCCACATGAACCTGATATGGTACATGAATTCAGGGAAAGGAAACTTTGTAGTTGACTTATCCTTGAGGTTAAAATTAGGTGGAAAGATAGGGAAATTGAGGATTCGACTTGGGAGTCTGTTGAGATTGTTCAGCCTAGTTCTCCTTCTTTTCATTGCAAGAGTGCAATGTTTTGAGAGAGGGGAAGTATGTTATATGTACATTATGTGTGCAATGTTTTTAGAGAGGGAAGTATGTTATATGTACATTATGCGTGCTATGTTATATACACATTATGTGTGCATATACTAGGAGGCTAACCCACATTAGGCTTGTGAGCATGGGAGCATGGGAACAAGCTCTAGTGGAGCATGGGTTAGGACTAACCTTAAGGGTTAAGGTTAGGGTCAGGCATCCAAGGGTCACACATGAGAAATGAAAAGTCAAGAGTCACTTGAGGGCCCTCCTATATAATAGGGGCATGGGGCACACTCAAGGGAGCTGGGGGCTTGGAGCTTGGAGGCTTGGAGGCTTATGCTATGGTCTCTTGTGTAGAGGTCCATATCTACTCACCTACCATTTCACACTATAGCTACATGCTATTGGATTGTGTTATACCTCTTGATGGTATGGGACATCAAGGTAGAGGAATGATGTATTTCATTTATTATTCATGTGTGCATCCCTTAGGCTCGGGGGTGGTTGGGTGGTTGAGTTTATGCCTGATTTATGCATGTTTATGCATAACAATTATCTAGAGAGATCTTAGGGTATTAACAGTATCCGAGGCAGGGGATCCCTTGCCCACAAGCCGGCATGTATTTAAACGTAGGTAGGAAAGGTCGGGCTAGGCCACATTACTCCACCTCAAGGTGCTCCCATATAGATGCAACATATTCGGGGCACCCAAGCTCACCCTAAGAACACCATGTTTAGCTTAGTTAAGTTAAGACTAGGCTATACTCTAAGGTTATAAAAACTTTGACCCTAAAGCTTTACAACCATTCAAAAGCTATACTCTAAACTTGTTGACATCTTCAAAAAAAGAGGAAAATCAACAGCACCGTATGGGCTGTCAACAACAAACAAAATTTTACAAGATTGGGGGGCAAAAAAAAATTAAAAATCAGGGCCAACTAGCCTGAGCTTTTTGAAGACTTTAAAGATAGAATATCTTGAGTTCCTCATGGTGACTTCATACCCACTTTAATACTACTCGATGGACTCTTTTGTCGCTTGCGAATTATTCTTCTCATCGCACACTTGAATGATGACTTTTTATAATTTGTAGGTGAAAGTGATAAGTATTATCATCATTTGAGTAATTTTCATTTCTGTCTATTTTCATATAAAGTTTACACTTTTTTCTTTAAAATGTATATATATATTTTCTCTATCATGGCCACAAATCCTCAGCCTCCTTTTGTTGAAGAAGAACTCATGGCACTTTAATTCTAAATAGCTACCGAAAGGGAGAACAGAAGAAAACTAGAAAACTGCTTAAACCACAGAAAGAGGAGTCAAAGTGAAGCTTCAGCAGATTCAGAGGATGATCAAATTCAGAGAACTATCCTCATATCAAATTCAGAAAACCGTCATCAGAGTTGCCCATGCACGTCTGAGATGTCTGAGGGGACCGGCGGTCGAAGGGTTTGGAGGGCATCGGTGCCTGGTCAAAGCGGTCTCGGAGGCGGCGGTCGAAGGGCACTGGCGGTGATCGGAGCCATTGGAGGGCACTGGCGATGGTCGGAGTGGCCAGAGGGCACTGGCGGTCAGAGGGATTGAAGGGCACATGCAGTGACGGCGGTCGGAGCCATCGATAGAGGGCACTAGCGGTCAGAGCGGTTGAAGGGCACCGACGGTGATGGTGGTCGGAGCCATCGGAGGGCACCGGTGGGGACGACAGTCGAAGCCATGAGGGCACCGGTGGGGATGGCAGTCGAAGCCGCCGGTGAAGTGTGGAGGACCTGGCTTCCCATCCATAGGGTGGTTTCGGTTAGTGGGCCATAGTAGAATTTTAACTTGCTACCATTGAAATATCCCTCCATTTTAACACTGTCAAGTGTCTCTATGCGCACAACGACTTGCGGGGTTATCTTAGTGACTAGGAGGTCCTAAGGCTTTAAGGTTGAGTTTCTTTTTAACTTGCTACCATTGAAATATCCCTCCATTTTAACACTGTCAAGTGTCTCTATGCGCACAACGACTTGCGGGGTTATCTTAGTGACTAGGAGGTCCTAAGGCTTTAAGGTTGAGTTTCTTTTTATGTGTTTTGTGCTGAAGAGGAGGACCATGTCACATTCGTTCATTTGCTTGTGTTTTAGTTGGTCATCGAACCAATTTTTATTCCTTATCTTTTCTACAATCATGCTACATGTAGATAGGAGGCGTGTTTCATCAAGCTTTTCAAGCTTAAACATGCGACAGCCTAAGACATTCCCTGTGAGTTTTTCTTGTACAATAATGCATAAGCTTGGGACCAAGAACTCCATTGGCATAATCGCTTTAGTACCATAGGTTAAACTGAAGGGTGTGGCATTGGTAGCCATGTAGGAAGTTCGATAGGCCTAGAGTGCTACCGGCAACTTTTGTTCGTAATCGTTGTGGCTTGCCTAAACAGTTTAGGTGAGAATGGCACAAAAAACTTTGTTAGTGCTTTCTGCTTGGCCCCCATTAGCTTGGGGGTGATATGGGAAAGATTTTCTATGAGAGTGACAAGGAATTATTGTAAGAGGAATTGGATTACCTCATTAATAAAGTGCATTCCATTGTCACTCATAAGCTCAAGGGGACAACCGAATCGTGTGATTACTGACTCATATAGGAATTTTATGGTAGAGCATGCATTAGCTTTATGGTAGCCCGAGCTTTCGACCTATTTAGTGCAATAGTCCATGGCAATGATTATATAGCGGGCTTGAGTGTATCTTGTTTGCAGGACTAATGGGCCCAATGAAATTAATGCCCCACATTTTGAATGGTTGCAAGGACACAACTAGGTTCAGGGGCATGTTGTCCTTAAAGCAGGGGATTGCCACTCATTGGCATTCATTGTACCGCTTGATGTATTCTTCTACATCAACCATTAAGGTGGATCACCATAATCCGGATGTGAGGACTTTGCATGCAATGATATCTGCTTCTACAAAGTGCCCCCCAGCATAGGCAGAGTGAGCCTATTCTAGAAGGAAGACATATTCATCTTCAAGGACATAACGTCTGATAATCGTGTCTTTCCCTTGCCTATAGAGTTGGCATGTGATGAGTTGGTAGGGGGGCATGCGTTTAATGAGGCGTTGGGCATGGTCCTTGTTTAGGAGGGGTTCAATTGGAAAGTCATTGGCTAGGAAGTGTGCTACCTCCTCGCCCCACTCATGAATTAAACATAATTGGAATAGGGTGGCATCTGGTAAATCATCATCAACTCCCACGGGCGGCTCGCCGTTGGGGATTCTTGACATGTGGTGGTTTTCCAAGACGTGTTGTGAGCCTTTCGCACTCCATGTGGTTTGCCAAGACGTGTTGTGAGCCCTTTGACACTGTGATAGTGAAGTCGAACTCAAGCAAGATCAACCACGTGGTGATAGTGAAGTCGAACTCAAGCAAGATCAGCCACGTGGTGATAGTGAAGTCGAACTCAAGCAAGATCAGCAGCAGCCACGTGGTGATTCTTCTTGTTGTACAGGGCTTGTTTACTAAAGTATAGAAGAGCTTGATGGTCTATAAAGAAGATAAATTTGGTCGCTAAGAGATAATGGCAAAACTTCTTAAAAGTGTAAACCATGGCCAACCCTTTCCTTTCAGTAGTGGTATAATTTCTTTCGGCCTCTTTTAGTTGGTGGATGGCAAAGCTGATGGAAAAATCCATCTTGTGTTCACCAGGTTGGGCCAGCACACATCCAACAGCAAAGGCGGAGGCATCGATGTGGACATGAAAGATAATGTCCTAGTTGGGGGACCTTAGAATAGGAGCATTAGCCAGGGGCATACATAAAAATGAAACGTCGATAATAGCCAACATATCCCATGAAATGCTAGACTTCATTAAAATTGGTGGGTGGGGATAGCTCAAGGATGAGCTGCACCTTGCTATCATCCATGGAGATTCCTTGTTGGGATACAATGTGTCCCAAGATAACTCCAAAACTGGCGTTTAAGTGGGTTCAATATGAAATGTGGTATAGCCTGCATCTTTCTAGCACCTTACGCAAACAGTCAAGGTGTGCCTTCCACGGGGAGTTGACATAAAGGTCATCCGTAAAGACCTCAAGGAATTTCTGAAGATATTCTTTATTGCCGTTCACATTAGTCTCACTGGAAGGTACTGGGGGCATTGGTTAGCCAGAAGGGCATGATGCGATATGCGTAAGTTCCCCATTCTATGGCAAAGGCTATTTTGTGCTCATCCTTGGACTCGATTAACACTTGGTTGTAGCCTGAGAATCCATCAAGGAAGCTGTAGGCTTCCTTTCCTATATGACTTGTTCGAGCATGTGCTCCGTGAAGGTTAAGGGATAATGAACCTATGTATGGTGGTGGCATTGACCTTTTTGAGGTCCACGCACACCCTTATCTTCCCATTATTTTTGGGCACTATCACTATGGGTGATACCCATCTTGTGTGCTCTATTTCGTAGATCAATCCGGCATCAATGAGTCTATTGATTTCTTCCCATACTATCTTGGAATACTTCGGGTTCATAGGGTAAGCCCTTTGTTTGACCAGTCTTGCTCCATCGACCCAATCTAAATGGTGTGCTTGACTACTTCAGGAGGTACACCCTTCATATCCGTATACTTCCAGGCGAAGCAATCATGGAATTCTGTGAGTAGAGTGATGAGCTCGGTCTGTTCCTCAGTAGAGAGGTCATCTCCAATGTATATTGGCCTTGGATCTTCACGTTAGCTTGCCAGGTTAATTTCCTTTACCTTGGCCTGGACCATCATATGAGGTCCCTGGCTCTCCATTGTGGGACCTTTGGGCCGAGTCATATTGCACAAATTTGTTGGCCATTGAAGTGTTTGGACACTTGTTTGGTCTCTTCTGCCCTAGCGCTTTCTTCTATTAGTTCTTAAGCTTCTTTTTCCACCAGCTCTAACTTCTTATTGTGTGCTTTGCGCGCAGAGCGACAAAGCTTTTTGGGCTTGGGTTTGGAATCAATAGGTTCCATTGGCTTTGGGGTGGTTGTGTAGACCAAAAGGGAGTTATTTGTGAACTCCCTTTGCCATATTTTGTTGAAGTGATCATGTGCTTCAACCACCCTTTGCCATATTCTAGGAATTTTTATCCTAGATTAATTGAATGATTCTCATTGTAATCATGGAGAAATTGATTTTTATGTTTATGCATAATGAGTAAATTAGGAAAAAGAGAAATTTCTAGTAATTTATTTTTATGTTAAAAGAGTAATCCCCATGACACTGGAAATCCACGCATTCCAATGATTTAGAGAAAAAAAATTGGAATGCTAAAATAATGTATATTTTATGAAAGAGTTTAGTTAAATTTATCTTTTTGTATAGATGAATTTTTATGATGAAAGAGGAATTCCCACCATATTGAAATTCAAATATTTAAATAAGGAAAGTATAATTCCTAGTGCAAAGGAATTAGTGAAGCTTTTTATTTAATTATTAAGAGAAAATATAGTTAAATTTATCTTTTTGTATAGATAAATTTTTATGATGAAAGAGGAATTCCCACCATATTGGAATCCAATTAATTAAATGAAGAAAGTGTAATTCCTAGTGCAAAGGAATTAATGGAGATTTTTATTTAAATTTTAAGAGAAAAATTTAGTTAAATTTATCTTTTTGCATAGATAAGTTTAAATGATAAAAGAGGAATTCCCACTATATTGAAATTCAAATGTTAAAATGAGAAAAGTGAAATTTTTAGCTTAAAGGAATCAATGGTTGTTTTTATATAATTTTAAGAAGAATTTTAATAGACTTAATTTATGAAAAAGAGAAATTCCCATGATAATTGGATTGCACTCATTAAAATGAGAAAAAGAAGGATTTCAAGTTTATTAAAAAAATAGGTATTGATATTTTAGTTAAAAGATGAATTTCCATGATATTTGAGAAAAGATGGATTTGAATTAAATTCTAATGTCAAAAGATGAATTTCCATCATAATTCTACCTAATGAATTAAGGTTGAGAATTTATGTGGGAAAAAGAATCTCTTGGATATTTGAATTGGTAAAATCACTAAATGGATATTTACCTAAAAACTAGATGTTTAGTTGAAAGGAATCTTGGTAGAACTAAAGTGAATGAATTTAGTTAAACTATATGAGGTCGGACAATAAACCTAATTGTCCTTCTCTTGAACTGAATCAGACAAAAACTTCGTGACCAATTCCAGTTACTAAATCCAAAGAATAGACTACTAGAACTAATCTAGTTTTTCCCTGACCAATGTCACCAAGAATCTAGTTGGATAAATGGATAAAATGACGGGTAGATTACCCTCATGAGAGATCAAGGATCCTCATTATGGAATTGGGAATTATTGGAAAGAGGGTCTTTGGAACCGATCTCAAACTGGAATATCACTTGCATTGGAAACTCTGTTTTTCATTCAAAGGACTATTTTACGTCAGAATGCTAGAGGAAGCATTTGGCTTATGTTTTTCTAAAAGGAGGTTCGTTGGAACAGCTGGCCGGGGAGTCGTCAAGGGACGTCGCGCGCGGAAAAGCCTACTGAGGTCTTGACCAGCCTCGGTACGGTTAAAATGGTTCACTTCCGGTACGATGGGCGAGGACCGACGAAGCGGTCCCTAAGTGAAGTGCTAGTACACCTAAGGAGGATCCTAGAGGGTTCTGACCAGGCGATGCACGGGCTCGCGGTTGCTAGGACACCCAGGCGTACATCGAGGAAGATATCTGATGGATAAAAAGGAAAGGTTTTTGGGAACAAAAATTTGATACTGGATCTCGTTGGTTGGCCAGCTGGTCTTCAATGGAGAGTTTAGAGGATGTATTTTTGTAATACAATGGACTTGGAATTTTGGAAATTGATGATCGGAAATATTATGATTTAATTCAAGGATTGTCTTAAAGCCAGTCGAATCTATTATAAATGGCAATTTTATATTGGGTGTGTATGTGGTATGCTTATTTGATTTTTGCATGAATCGCCGGCTAGGGGGCCTGGGAACTCTTTTCCTCGGTACCCGGGCAAAAACCCAATCAAATCTTTATAAAGGAATCCCACCAATTCAGTGGTCGGGTGGTTGGCTAACCCATGGGCCGGATGGCTGGAGCGAAGGATTCGTGAGATACAACTAGATAGGATTAGTTACATTAATTAGTCTAAATCCTGAAGAAGACCTTATTCTGTGGGAGGGGATCATCGGCGGGCTGTGCCTCAAAAATGAGGAAAAAAGCGGTGATTCCATGGACCAAGTGCAAGTCTCTTCTTGATCTGACCATGTCACTTCAGGTTCGGTCAGATCAATTTAATTTAGTCAAGACTTGACTTGCTAGAGTAATCTCCTAGTTAAAAGATTTTTCCCCTTCCTAGCAGAATCGCCTGTGCCTTTCGGCGAGGGGGAGTCTTCCAGGCCAGGTCTCAGAGGGACCGCCCCCCGGGCTAGCCTCTCATCCTGGACATCCGCGGGCAAGGCCCTGAGTGTGCAGGACCCCCTTCCCAAGCGGGGGCCGACATCGCTTCTGCCGTCGGGGCAGGAGCCTCGGAGCGCGGGCGGGAGCGTGGGCGAATGGGGACCTCACAGCTGGTATCAGAGCATTGTTGAAAGCTAATAAGGATAAACAAATTCTTATCAAAAATTGATAATAAAAACTCAGAAAAAGCATTTTTCATAATGTATTTTCATTCCGTAAGCTTCTTTAATGAAGAAGAATTTTTAATCAAAGAAATTATTTTTATAGATGGAAGTTCTCTATTTATCTGGTACTCTGACGACCTCACCCAGTCACAAGACATGACTACGTTCGCCTTTGAGCATCTCATCTCTTCCGCTTCAACTCGAGCAAGCCGAGCAAGACTCGCATGCCATTCCAGGGATTTATATTTTCCTGACCTTGCGGAGAGATGACAACATAAGTGGTTTTCAGAGCAGTATGTCCACGCCTCTTGCGACCGGCGTGCAATGCTAAGGCAGAACCTCTCATTCACAATGATTTTGTTAAGGTTGAAAATGGTACATGGTGTCATTCTATATCATTCAACACCTCGGAATTTCAGACTTTCATGCGCTAAGTCTACAAACTCCTTAGTTGCTTTATTCCATAAGGAGAAGATAATAGCTCCCTTGTCAGTAAGTGAACATTAGTATCAGGGCATGGCTATGGCAATACTGTCGTCTTATGCGTCTTCCGAGGAGATTATGAATTTTGGAGCCGAGCTACTATATGTACATATTGCAACTTTTATATAAATAAAGAAATGTTTTCTGGAGAAAAATTCCCTGTTGTATAAGTGATTGTTTATGGACAAACTGATAAAGAAAAATATTTTATTGGACATATGTCATAGATCTCCAATAAGATCATTATCTTATTTAAGAAATTATTTTTTGAACCTCTTAAGTCTTAGGATCTCGTGGACGATATCAAAATAAAAATTTAATAATATATAATTTTTGGAAAAATCATGAGACGAGGAAACCGTGGCCGTCAGCCAGACCCTCTCTCTGAAGATGGTGAGATTGACCTTGATGTTCGCAAGGCTCTTCTTCATAGGACTCAACCACCAGGACCCTTCAAAGGAGAAGGGGAGAATCACTGTGACACCAACCGTCTGGACAGAAATACTCAGTCCTGAAACAACCTTAAAACCTATTTGAGAAAGAGATTTTGTTCCCCTGGACTTTTGGAAATCAAAATGAACGAATTCTTAGAGCTAAAGCAGGGGAGCAAAACCATCAAGGAATATCACTATGCCTTTGCTCTTCTACTCAAATATTCACCACCTCTAGATGAAGAGCAACTCATGTGGCTAGGTTCATTTGGGGAATGAACGATCCCTTGGACACACTGGTCAAAAATGCCAAGCCAGTGTCCATGGCAGAAGCTGTGAGAATGGCGAAGGACTTTGCCAAAGCCTTCATCGTAAAAGTCCCGCGCCAAAGCCAGCTCCCTCATCCTTCAAGAGATTTCAGACATCGGGAAGTTCTTCCAACTTTTCGCCTCCAAAGAGACACCAAGGTCCTAACCAAAATGTGGAGACGGGAAGCTTCAGAAATGAAGGAAGACCTTTCCCTCGAAGTACATTCTCCGGAACTCCGGCTCTCTCCACCAGAATGCAAAGGGAAGACCTTAGAAGCGAGAACAGATGCTTCAGATGTCAAGTTCTTGGGCAACACCAGCTCATGGATTGACCATCTCCTTCTGTGGGCCAAGGAAGCCAGGGTCCTAGAGTTCTGAGGAGACACACTCCTTCTTATCAGTCCAATCAGGGTCCCCAGCACTAGAATCAGGGTAACCCAAGAAGAGTGCCAGCTCAGCTTGCAGCCTCCATGCAAAGCAGTCTCCAAACTCCCTCCCAGAATTGGAATAACCAAAGAGAGAGAGTTCCACCTTAGATTGCAGCAGCCAGAGCACTCACCATAGCTGAGGAAGTGGAGGAAGAGAAAGGTCAGATCTATGCAGCAATTGAGCATCAAGGGAATAACCGTCAATTCTCAGTCCTCGAGACTCTAGCAGAGTACCAGGGTAAGAAATTCAAGCTTTTGATTGATTCAGGCAGTACTCATTCTTTTATTTCCCCAGGATGTCTGCGTAAATTAGTACTAAATCAAAAATCAGGGAAACCTATGCAAGTGGAATTAGCCAGTGGTGGGAAGATTCTTTTCACTCACCTTAAGACTGACCTTATTCACTTTAACCTAGATGGGAACGTAATAAAGTGCCAGTCCAGAGTCCTACCCCTGGGAATATATGATGGAATCCTTGGAATGGATTGGGTCCAAAAGAATCAGGCTGACATTCATTGTTACAAAGGGACCATCTCTTTCCTAGACCTTCACGGGAATAAAGTTCAAGGAATTGGAATTTTTGGATCCCCAGTGCTGCAATTAGTCAAGGATTCCAAATTATTAAAAGGGCTCACAAGAAAAAGACAAGCTATGTATGTCATTAAAATGAATCCGATAGACATGAAATGCAAGGCTAAAGAACCAGAGTGGTTAAGTGAGTATGCAGATGTATTTCCTGAAGAGCTGACTGAGATGCCTCCGTCTCATGAAATAGATCATGAGATCAAATTAACCCCCGCCGGAGCTCAGCCAGTAGCCTAGCGTGCATACAAAATTCATCATCAAGCACGTGATTCAGGCTAAGCAAACTGACATGGAATACATCATGTACCTTGAGATGGGGAGGCAGAACAAGTTTGTAGGCTAGATCGTTCACTTTCTTTATGGTAGCATACGGCCCACAGTATCTGGGAGAGATCTTCTTGTACTTCCCTAAGGATAAGGAACTTCTTTTTGGTCGTACTCGAATGAAGACCATATCTGATTCTTCAAACTCTCTTAGATCTCTTTTTATCTGCATACTGCTTTTGCCTGCCTTGGGCTGCCTTTATATCTTTACGGATTGATTGCATCTGTTGGTCCATGTCATCAAGCATTTGTTTGGACATTTCAACTCTGATCAATGGGTCAGACTAAGTCAATGGTGTAAGGCAATCTTGTCCATACAAAGCTTTAAAAGGACTCATCCCAATGCTCCGATGATAAGCAGCATTGTAAGCAAATTCTCGACCAGATGCAAATGACTTAACCACTTCTTGGGTTCCCTGCTCTGCAGCATGACCGAAGGATATCTTCAATTACTTGATTCACCCTTTTCGTCTTGCCATCAGTTTTGGGGTGATAGGCTGTGCTAAGATCCAAAAAAGTTCATATTGCTTCAAAGAACGCAGTCCAAAATTTTGATGTGAATTTGGGATCTCGATGACTTACTATCCTCTTGGGTAAACCATGCAATATCTAAAGATCTCCTTAAGGAAAACTCTGGCAACATCCACTGTAGAGTATGTTTCTTTCACTGGAATCAAATGGGCAACTTTGATTAGCCTGTCAACTACCACAAAAATGGAGTTGTAACCTGATTGCACTGAAGGTAATCCAATGACAAAGTCCATACTGATGCATTCCCACTTCATTTGTGGAATGTCTAGAGGCTCTAGAAGCTGCAGTTTCCCTAGCATCTTGACTCTCTCTACCTTGACTCTTTGGCACATCAAGCATTTCCTTACATTATCAAGTACATCCTTTTTGAGTCCTGACCAGAAGAAGCTTTTCTTCATAGACATATAGGTTTTTATAAATCCTGGATGCCCAGCTATCAGGCTATCATGGGCTTCTCTCAAAATTCTTCCCTTTATTCCCGCATCATTGGGGATACATAGCCGATTATTGAAATACATGCATCCTTCATCCAGTTTGTATCCAAGAACTCAACTCATTTCCTGAGGAGTCTTGCTTTCCTACATAAGGGTAGAAATAGGGGCAAAGAATTTGTCCTGCATGATTTTCTCCTTTGCTTCATTGATCAATGGATTTGACACCACTGTAATTGCAAGCAAGGAGGCTTTTCTACTGAGCATATCTGCAACCACATTTTCTTTCCCCGGTCAATACTTTATTTCAAAATCAAATTCCTACAGGGTCTGCATCCATCTCCTACAGGGTCTGCATCCATCTCCTTTGACGCATGTTGAGATCCCTTTGGGTGAAGATCCACTTCAGACTTTGATGATCTATCATCAAGGTGAATCTTTGTCCCAAAAGATAATGTCTCCAAAACTTCAGAGCATACAGTACTGAGAGTAACTCCAAGTCATGAATCTTTGATGATCTGTCATCAAGGTGAATCTTTGTCCCAAAAGATAATGTCTCCACAACTTCAGAGCATACACTACTAAGAGTAACTCCAAGTCATGGACGGCATAATTCCTCTCATGTGTTCTGAGTTTTCTGGATTCATAGGCCACTGCATGACCTTCCTACATTAGAGCACCGCCTAAGGCAAATCCACTGGCATCAGTATAATAACTACCTCAAAGGGTTTGGTAAAATCTAGCAATGTACTTTTCTTAAGAAGGTTAGTTAAAGGGGATGCTATCTGAGCGTACCTAGGTATAAAGATCCTATACCATCCAGTTAACCCTAGGAATCCTCTGACTTCCTTTATTGACTTGGGTTTTGGCCATTCAACTACTGCTTGGATCTTTGCGGGGTCAGGAGAAATCTCATCCTTTGAAACTATGAATCCCAAGTATTCTACCTGGTTCAATAGAGAAGGAACACTTGCTCTTCTTTGCAAAGAGTTGGTGTTTCCTTAGGATTTCTAGGACCTTGTGCACATGATCTTCATGATCTGCAGCATTCTTTGAGTATACTAAGATATCATCAAAGAAGACAAGAACAAAATCATCCAAGTATTCTCTGAGAATATCTGCATAAGACGATTGAATGTCGCCGGGGCATTAGTCAATCCAAACAGCATGACTGTGAACTCATAATGCCCATAGCGAGTATTGAATGCTATCTTTGGGATGTCCTGCTCCTTGATTCTGATCTGGTAGTACCTGGATTTGAGATCTATCTTTGTAAACATTTGGGTACCACTTAACCGATCCAGAAGTTTATCAATCCTAGAAATAGGATACTTATTCTTAATTGTTAATTGATTCAGTCCTCTGTAGTCAATACAGAGTCTTAACGTTCCATCTTTCTTCTTTTGAAAGAGAACGAGCGCACCCCAAGGTGAGACACTGGGTCTAAGGAATCCCTGCTCTAACAGTTGTCTAAACTGTTCCTTAAGTTATATGGCTATAAGGACTGGAATTTTGTATGCACGCTAGGCTATGGCTATAAGGAACAGTTGTCTAAACTGTTCCTTAAGTTATATGGCTATACAAATTGAGAAACTGTATAACTCAAAATTTCCGTGGAAAAATGTTCAGATGTTAAATGGAAATTACTAGTCTGATAGACCATTATTGTGTTAAGGATAAGAATGAACTATTTTTTTTTATAATGAGTTATGTATGTTCTTTTTATAAAAGGGATCTTTATCCCACGATTCTGAGAGGGTTGACCAAACTTTAAGGAACCCTAGAAGTAATTGGATCTAAAGTTTAACTCCTTTCGAATTTGAATTATAAATAAAGTGATCTTTTCACCTGAGTGTCATAGTTAAGTTGGAAAAAGGGACTTAACAAAGAATTTTTGTATTGATAGGATCATGGATCGAGGTCGTCGTGGTAGAAATGTTAGCCCCCGACTCGATGAGGAAGAGCTCAACCCAGATGTTCGCAAAGGTCTTCATAGATCTCAACTTGGACCTTTCAAAGATGAAGGGGGGCACTTGGGAGAAACAGTAGAGAAGTGGATCGAAGCTATGGAGGAGTACTTCGTTACAACGAAAAGAGTAAGGTGGCTCTTGCAAGGCTGAAGATCATAGAAAGGTGAAGGGGAGCACTTGGGAGAAACAGTAGAGAAGTGGATCGAAGCTATGGAGGAGTACTTCAATGTCACTGGATACAACGAAAAGAGTAAGGTGGCTCTTGCAAGGCTGAAGATCATAGAAATAGCCAGAGTAGCGTGGAGGAACCACTGTGAGACAAACCACTTGGATCGGAACACCCAGACGTGGGATGATCTCAAAGCATACCTTAGAAAGAGATTCTGTCCTCCTCCAGGCTTCTTGGAGACAAATATGAACGAGTTCCTGGAGCTAACCCAGGGAAGCCGAACCATGGAGGAATATCACTAGGCATTCGCTCTCCTCCTCAAATACTCGCCACCGCTGGATGAAGAACAGCTGATGGCCAGGCTCATTCGGGGAGGAATGAACGAACCTTTGGATACCCTGGTGAAGAATGCTAAGCCAGTTTCTATGGCTGAAGTAATGCGGATGGCAAAGGATTTCGCCAACGCCTTTGTTGTCAAGGTTCCACCAAAGCCAACACCATCATCTTTCAAAAGATTCCTAATCCCAGAAAGTGACTCCCACCTTCCGCCTCCTAAGAGACAAGAAGGTCCTAGTCAAAACCAGGATACGGGAAGTTACAGAATGGAAGGAAGGCCTTTTCCTCGTAACACAATTCCCTGGAACTCAACTTCAGAAGTTCCACCCTTGAACAAAGAAATTAAATGCTTTAACTGTTAAGGATACGGTCATCATAGTATGGATTGCCCAACTCCTTTTGGATCAAGGTTTTTAGGACAAGGAAGTCAAGGACCAAGATTCCAGATTCTAGCTCCTTCCTTCCAGAGTAATCAGGGTCCCTCTCCCGTCAAAATCAAGGAAACCCCAGAGGTAGACTCCCTAACCAATCCTCAGCTTTGATGTAAAGTAATGCAAGACCTCAGTCTCAAAATTGGGAAAGTCAAAGAGGGAAGTTCCCAAACCAGCCATCTACTTCCAAGGCAGTAACGCTGGAAGTAATAGAAGAAGAAAGAGATGTAAGAGATTATCCTCTAACTGGCGAGATGAGGACATCTCGCGTTTTTTAAGTGGGGTAGGATGTAAGATTCCTCCCTCCAAATTTTGAGATGTAAAGGTGTAAGAACCTCCCCTTCAGTCTCTGTAATCATCCCCTATTTCAGAATGCAAGAAAACATTATTTTCCTTTGTTATTGGCCTAGAGAGAAAATATTCTAGAGAGAGATAATACGATTTTGAGATATTTTTGGATATAAAGTTATCCCTTTTATTTAAGATGCATTCCCCTTAAATAGAAGTTCAAAAAGAGTTTTCTAATATGCATTAGAAATTAATTGAATATGTGCATTAGACACCTTAGCCTAAGGGTCCACATTTTCAGAAAATTATGGATTAAAGTCTAAAGAGTGTTCTAAAGGGCCAATGGGGTTAATCCAAGTGTTGGAATAAGAAAAATGCAAGAATAAAAGAAAATCTCCCAAAAAGGAGTAAATTCTCACATAAGATGAAGAGTTGACTAGTATAGGACTTAATAGTAAAAAAAAGGGGATTTATTAGTAAAAAAATAGAGTTTTGACACCTCAGGAGGGTGAGTGGGGCTCATGAAGGAGGCACCTAGAATCCTTATGCTTATTCAAATTTTTAAATCAAAAAAATAAGATTTTTTATCTCTCCTCTCACCTCTTTCAAACAAGATCAGAAAAGTGGGCCTAGGGTTTTGACCAGGTGATGCACGGGCTCGTGGTTGCTAGGACTCCCATGCGTACGTCGAGGAAGATCCTAAAATGGTGCGCTTCCAGTACAATGGGCAAGGACCCATGAAGCGGTCCCTAAATGAAGTGGTAGGACACCTAAGTAGGATCCTAGAGGGTTTTGACCAGGTGATGCATGGGCTCGCGGTTGCTAGGACTCCCATGCGTACGTCGAAGAAGATACAGATGAACTAAAAGGAATTACTTTTGTGAACTAAATTTTGATATTGGATCTCGTTGGTTGGTCTTCAACAAAGAGTCCGGATGATATATTTTGTAAAATAATGGACTCAATATTTTAGAGGATTATGATCAGTAATACTATGATTTCATTGAAAGATTGTTTTAAAGACAGCCAAATCTGTTAAAATGGCAATTTCATATTGGGTGTGTAAGTGGTATGAATACCTTGAATTTTGCTTGAAGCACCGGCTAGGGGGCTAGGGAACTCTTTTCCTCAGTACCCGGGCAAAACATAACCAAATTTTTATAAAGGAATCCCACCAATACAGTGGTTAGGTGGTTGGCTAACCCATGGGTCGGTTGGCTGGATCGGGGGATTCTTGCGATACAAATAGTTACAATTAAGTTACGTTAGTTAGAATAAGTCCTAGTAGGAAGGCCCTTTTTTTGTGGGAGGGAATCAGTAGGCTGTGCCTCGTTAAAGGAGGAAAAAAGCGATGATTCTATGGACCAAGTGCAAGTCTCTTCCTTGATCTAAAAATGTGACTTTTGGGTTCGATCAGATCAGTTTGGTTAGTTAAGACTTTGACTCGATAGATCGATTCTCTCGTTAGATGTTTTTCCTAGTGGAATCGCCTGTGCCTTCCGGGCAAGGGAAGTTTTTCCGGGCTCGTTTTGGAGGAACTGCCAGGCTAGTATCTTGTCCGGATATCCATGGGCAAGGCCCTGAGTGTGGATCCCTGCCCCGCACGAGAGGCTGACGCTGCTTCCACTGCCAGTGGCCTTAGAGGGGGCGGGGGTCTTAGAGCTGGACCTTACGCACATGATCTTCATGATCTGCAACATTTTTTGAGTATACCAAGATGTCATCAAAGAAGACAAGAACAAAATCATCCAAGTATTATCTGAGAATATCCTGCATAAGACAATTAAACGTCGTCGGGGCATTAGTCAATCCAACGGCATGAATGTGAACTCATAATGCCCATAGTGATATCGAATGCTATGTTCGGGATGTCTTGTTCCTTGATTCTAATCTGGTAGTACCCGGATTTGAGATTTATCTTTGTGAACATTTGGGTCCCACTTAACCGATCCAGAAGTTCATCAATCCTAGGGATAGGATACTTATTTTTAATTGTTAATTGATTCAACCCTCTGTAGTCAATACAGAGTCTTAACGTTCCATCTTTCTTCTTTTGAAAGAGAACAGGTGCACCCCAAGGTGAGACACTGGGTTTGACGAATCCCTGCTCTAAATAGTTTTCTTAACTGCTCCTTAAGTTCTATGGTTTTAAGGATTGGCATTTTGTATGCACGCTGGGCTACTGGGGCTGAGCTCCGGGGGTTAACTCGATTTCATGATCTACTTCGCGAAACAGAGGCATCTTAGTCAGCTCTTATGGGAACACATCTGCGTACTCACTTAACCACTCTGGTTCTTTAGCCTTGCATTTTATATCTACCGGATTCATCTTAACGACATAAACAGCTTGCCTCTTTTTGAGCCCTTTTAACAATTTAGAAGCCTTGACTAATTGCAGCACTGGGGATCCAAAAATTTCAGTTCCTTGAACTTTATTCCCGTGAAGGTCAAGGAAAGAGATGGTTCTATTGTGACAATTAATGTCAGCCAATCCATTCCAAGGATTCCATCATAGATTCCTAAGGGTAGGACTCTGAACCGGCAAACTGTTACGTTTCCATCTAGACTAGACTGAATAAGGTCTGTCTCAAGGTGTGTAAAAAGAATCTTTCCACTGGCCAATTCCACTTGCATAGGTTTCCCTAATTTTTGATTTAGGACTAACTTACGCAGATATCCTAGGGAAATAAAAGATGAGTACTGCCTGAATCAATCAAAAGCTTGAATTGCTTACCCTGGTACTCTGATGGAGTCTGGAGGACTGAAAATTGATGATTCTTCCCATGATGCTCAATTGCGGCATAGATCTGTCCTTTTTCTTCCTCCACTTCCTCAGCTATAGTGACGGCTCTAGCTACTGTAGTCTGAAGTGGAACTCTCTCTCTTTGGTTACCACAATTCTGGGAGGGAGCTCGGAGACTGCTTTGCATGGAGGCTGTAGGTTGAGCTGGCACTCTTCTGGGGTTGCCCTGATTGACTGATACGAAGGAGTTTGTCTCTGAATTCTGGGACCCTGGCTCCCTTGGCCCACAGAAGGAGATGAAAAATCCTTGAGCTGGTGACCAAACCCCAAACATCTGAAACACTTGCATTCTTGAAAGAGCCGGAGTTCCTGAGAAAGAGCTTCGAGGAAAAGGTCTTCTTTCATTCCTAAAACTTCCTCACTCCATATTTTGGTTGGGACCTTGGTGTCTCTTTGGAGGCGGAAGGTTGGAAGAACTTCCCAATGTTTGGAATCTCTTGAAGGATGAGGGAGATGGCTTTGGCGGGACTTTAACAATGAAGGCTTTGGCGAATTCCTTCGCCATTTTTACAGCTTCAACCATGGAAACTGGCTTGGCATTCTTGACCAGGGTGTCTCAAGGTTCATTCATTCCCCAAATGAACCTAGCCATAAGTTGCTCTTCATCTAGTAGTGGTGGAGTACTTGAGGAGGAGAGCAAATGCCTGATGATATTCTTCAATAGTTTTGCTCCCCTAGTTTAGCTCTAAGAATTCATTCATCTTGGTTTCTAAAAATCCGGGGGGACAAAATCTCTTCCTTAGATAAGCTTTGAGATCATTCCAGGATTGGGTATTCATATCTAGATGGTTGGTGTCGCAATGGTTTCTCCATGCCACCCTGGCTGTTTCCACAATCTTCAGCCTAGCGAGATTCTCCTCTTGTTGTATCCGGTGACATCAAAATATTCCTCCATGGCTTCAACCCACTTCTCCACAGCCTCACCCAAGTTCTTCCCTTCACCTTTGAAGGGTCTTGGCTGAGTTCTGTGAAGATCCTTGCGAACATCGGGGTCAAGCTCTTCCTCAATCAGTGAGAGGATCTAGCTATTGGCCACGGTTCTCGCTCGCCTCATGATTTTGCCAAAAATGATACATTATTAAATTTTTATTTTGATTTTGTCAAAACGAGATCCTAAGACTTAAGAGGTTCGAAAAATAATTGCTTAAACAAGGTAAACGATCTTATTGGAGATCTATGACATATGTCCGAGTAACAGATCTTGTTTCTTCAATTCGTCAAATAATAAACAATCACTTATATAACATGCAATTTTCCACAAAATATTTCTTTATTTATATAAAGGTTGCAATATGTACATAGAGCGTCTCGACAAAAGAAAGTCAAAACCTCCTTGGAAAATGTATAAGACGGTGATACTGGGCTACAGACATGCCCCGATACAAATGTTCCCTCACTGCCAAAGGAGCTACTATCTTACTACTTGGGATAAAAAATCTAAGAAGTCTATAGATATGGCAGGAAAGTCTATAGATATGGCAAGAAAGTTTGAAATCTTGAGTTGTGGGGTGATACAAAATAACACCATGAATCACTTTTATCCTCAACAGGACCATGGCCAATAAGATATTCTCCCTCAGCATCATTCACTGATCGCAGAGGCATGGACATATTACCCTATGTGCCACTTATGCTGCCATCTCTCCGCTAGATCTGGGAAATATAAATCCTCGAAATGACTTGTGATTCTAGCTTGGCTCGTTCGAGTCGTGTACGGAAGAGACGATATGCTCATAAACGAAGGCAGTCATATCCTGTGATTGGGTGAGATCGGGAATACCGGATAAGTGTGGAACTTCCATCTATAAAACCAAATTCTTCGATTAAAAATCTTCATTAATGAAGCTTAAGGAATGAAAATACAATACGTAAATGCTCTTTCTGAGTTTTTACTATAAATTTCTGAGAAAAATTCATTTTTCCTTACATCAGGCATTTGCCCTTCTCCTCAAATATTCTCCACTTTTGGATGAAGAGCAGCTGATAGCCAGATTCATTCGAGGGATGAACGAGCCGCCATTAGACACTTTAGTGAAAAATGCCAAACCAGTCTCAATGGCAAAAGCTGTCAGAATGGCAAAGGACTTTGCCAAGGCATTTGTTGTTAAGGTCCGTCCAAAGCCTGCACCCTCAAACTTTAAAAGGTTCCAAACCCCAAGAAGTGCTTCAAACTTTCCAGCCCCAAAGAGGCAGCAAGGCCCAAATCAGAATCAAGATGCTAGGAGATTCAGAAGTGAAGGAAGACCCTTCCCTCAGAACACTTTCTCAGGAGCCCCACCTTTCTCAAGGATTCAGAGGGATGAAATTTCAATCATTGAAGCAAGGGAGAGAATCATGCAGGACAAATTCTTTGCCCCTATTTCTACTCTTCTGATGCAGGAAAGCAAGACTCCTCAGTAAATGAGTCGAGTTCTTGGTTAGAAATTGGATGAAGGATGCATGTATTATAATAATCGGCTATGTATTCCCAGTGAAGAGGGAATAAAGGGAAGGATTTTGAGAGAAGCCCATGATAGCCTCATAGCTGGACATCCAGGGTTTATAAAAACCTATATGTCTATGAAGAAAAGCTTCTTTTGGTGTGGCCAGGACTCAAAAAGGATGTACTTGATCATGTGCGGCAATGCTTAATGTGTCAGAGAGTCAAGGCAGAGAGAGTCAAGATGCCAGGAAAACTACAACCTCTAGACATTCTACAGATGAAGTGGGAATGTATCAGTATGGACTTTGTCATTGGATTACCTTCAGTACAATCAGGTTATAACTCCATTTTTGTGGTAGTTGACACACTAACCAAAGTTGCCCATCTGATTCTAGTGAAAGATACATACACTGCAGTGGATGTTGCCAGAGTTTTCCTTAAATAAAGAGATCTTCAAATTGCATGGCTTACCCAGGAGGATAGTAAGTGACAGAGATCCTAAGTTCACGTCAGAATTCTGGACTGCATTCTTCAAAATAGTAGGAACTTTCTTGGATCTCAGTATAGCCTATCACCCCAAAACAAATGGCCAGACTCAAAGAGTGAATCAGGTAATAGAAGATATCCTTCGGTCATGCTGTGGCAGGGAAACCCAAGAAGTGGTTAAGCCATTTGCACCTAGTTGAATTTGCTTACAATGCTTCTTATCATCGAAGCATTGGGATGATCCCTTTCAAAGCTCTGTGTGGTTAAGCCATTTGCACCTGGTTGAATTTGCTTACAATGCTTCTTATCATCGAAGCATTGGGATGATCCCTTTCAAAGCTTTGTGTGGACAAGATTGCATTACACCATTGACTTGGTCTAACCCATTGATCAGAGTCGAGATGTCTAGATAAATGCTTGATGACATGGACCAGCAAATGCAAAATAAATTCTCCAATGTGTATTAGGAATCAATTAAAAATCATATAAGGGACCTTATCCTAATTAAGGTTCCTATGGGCCAATAGCATTAATCCAAGTGTTGGGATGAGATAAATCCAAAGAATAAAAGAAAATATCCAAAAATGAGTAAATTCTCACATAAGATGAAGAGTTGACTGAGTAAAGGTTTATTAGTTAAAAATTAAGAGATATTACTAAAAAAATGAGATATTTTAGAAAAATGATGAATTTTTGACACCTTGGTAAGGAGAGGGGGACCTTTAAGGTAGGCGTCTCCTTCACATGTGTGGGAAGGTTTTTTAATTCAAAAAACTTGTGATATTTTTATCTCTCCTCTCTCTTGGATCAAGCTGGATCAAAAGGGGACCCAAACTGGTCCAAATCTTATCCAAATTGAGTCAAACTAAAGCTGGAAAATTCTAAAACCCAGTTGGACTCAGTTAGTGGCCTCGCTCACCTATAAATAAACCCTCATTCTTTTGTATTTTCATCTGTGAGCTATACTATGCCAGCATTACATTAAAATAATCATATTTTCTATTATCTCTTAATTTTTCCTCTACTTTTGGGGAGCTTGGAGCTTCTCTCTCTCTCTTCAAAAACTCTTGGAGCTGTCTTCTCCACTTGCTAAAGCAATTGATTGGTTGGGGGCTTCACTTCTAGAAAATGAAGCAAGTTAATCCTTGAGGTAAGAATGAATTTTATGGTTTTTTGTTAATTTTCTCAAATGACTTCTCTTCTCAACCCCTATCAAGCTTGAGAAGTTTTCTAATTAGTTGTTTTAAATTCAAATCAAGCTTTCCCTAAGAATCTCAATGTGTAATCAAGAAAAAATTAATCTTTATGCTTATTTAGAATGCTTTCTTATGTATATCTCTCTCTCAAAAAGAATAGTCATTTCTATGACTAATTCTTTAGCAAAAGAATGCTTCTCTTTGATAATTTTGTATTCCAAAACCAAACTCTAGGCTTGTTAAGCTAGAGAACAAGAAAATGGCATTTTTATGATTTTGTGTTAACAAAATAATGGTTAATTCTTTTAGATTATTTATAAGTAGTTAAAAACTACTTTGATTGATTCTAAATGAGAAATAGACTATCTTATCAATTTTGGGAAAAGAGAAATAATGGAATTAGCTTAATCTAATGGGATAATCATAATTAAGTTTATGATTATGGTTAAAATTATGATTTAAATCCATAGTTTAGATTTAAGCTTAAAAATAGATCTTCTATTATATTTTCATTACAACGTTTTATTCTTTTAAGAAAAAATAAAAAATTATCAGTAGTAGCAGCGAAGCTTTGGCAAAATTTTAAAAAAATAATACATATCTTATTTTTATACATAAAGCTAAAAGAGGACTTCCTACCATATTCTAGGATTGGATATCCTATCCAAAAAGAATGATTTTCATTATATTCATGGGAAATAAATATTTAATTTTAAAAAAAGAGAAATTTTAGATAAATTTATTTTATGATAAAAGAGGAATTCCCATGACATTTGGAATTCAATCATTTAAATACAAAAAGAGGAATTTTTGGCATATTTGAAATAATGGATATAAATATTTAATTTAAAAAAAGAAATTTTACATAAGTTATTTTATGATAAAAGAGGAATTCCCATGACATTTGGAATTCAATCATTTAAATACAAAAAGAGAAATTTTTGACATATTTGAAATAATGGATATTTTTATTTAGTTTAAAAAAGAGAAATTTTAGATAAATTTATTTTATGATAAAACAAGAATTTTCATGACATTTGGAATTCAATCATTTAATTGCAAAAAGAGGAATTTTAAGAATATTCAAAAAATAGATATTTGTATTTAATTAAAAGAAGAATTTTTATGGTATTTTAAGTAGAGAAAGGTTTAAATTAAATTTTGGTGATAAAAGAGGAATTGTAAGGTCCCTGTCCCCACCGCACAATGAATTCAGGGCTGCTAGCAGCAGAAGTAGCACTTCTTGCGCCGGCCAAGGTCCCTTACTCAAGGCCTCACCCATGGATATCCAGACAAGAGAATAATCCATCGGTTCTTCCAAAACCGAACCTAGAAAAACTTCCCTTACCCGAAAAGCACGGGCAATTCCTCCAGGATAAATTTTCTCTAATGTAGTGAAAGAAAGTAACAGGGGTGGGTTAGTCCCTCACCAAGGGAGTGGCTCATGAAGGAGTCACCACTTAGCATCTCACGGGAGAAGCTCACCATTGATTCTTGGAACAGATAACATTATCATGAATGACCCATAATCCCATTTACATTGGTATTTATACTCCACCCAAGAGTTCACACCTACTTACTAGTTGTCCATGGCCTTGGGCCCATAATGCTTTCTTACAAACCATCCCTTCCCCAATGGTTTCGTCCTCGAAACCTCAAATGAATACCCCAAATTCGGAGAAGAATGTTCCATGTGGCTGAATTTACACCAACCCATATTGCTCTATCAATGCTTCATATCCCTCCAATGCTGAAATAGGTTGCCATGAAGCTTCTTCCTTAGGTAAACCTTTCCATTGAACAAGATACTCCACCAAGGTACGAGTGCGAAGTACCTTTTTCCTTGTACCCAAGATAGCTTCTGGAATGTATTCAATCATTCCCTCTTCATTCATTGGAGGTAACTCATCAACCATTTGATCGATCATACCCACATATCCTTTCAAGTGAGAGACATGAAACACATCATGAATCTTTGTTGTAGATGGAAGTAAGAGTTGATATGCAACCTCCCCAACTCTTCGTATCACTTGATAAGGACCATAATAGCGATGAGCTAGTTTGGTGTTGGTGCTTCCCTTCAAAGACGCATATCTTGACTTTGGTATTCTCAAAAGAACCCAATCTCCCACTTTGAATTCCAATGGTATTCGATGAACATTGGCATATTGTCTCATTTTCTCTTGTGCAACCTTCAAATTACTTTTGCATTGTTGCAACAAAGCTTGCATCCTTTCAGCTTCCTCCTCGGCATTATGGTTAGAAGTCTCATATGTACCCACCAACATAGGCAAATTGACCTTGTAACCATATAAAGTCTCAAAGGGTGACATGCCAATGCTCACATGATATGTTGAGTTGTAAGCAAACTCAGCCAAAGGTAACCAATCATCCCATGTGCTTTGAGTATCATGACAATAGTGGCGTAGATATGTTTCCACCCATTTGTTTACTCTTTCTGTTTGACCATCGGTTTCGGGATGATAGGCGGTGCTTGGAGTAAGCTTGGTTCCCATATATTCAAACAATGTTCTCCAAAAAGTGCTCATAAATTTGACATCGCGATCACTCACAATTTGTGACGGCATACCATGCAACTTGAAAACCCCATCAACAAATTGCTTGGCAACATTTTGGGCTGAATGTGTGACCTTGGAAGGAATGAAATGGGCCACTTTGGTCAATCTATCCACCACAACATACAAGCTGTCCCACGCTTTCTTTGTGCGCGGAAGGTTAGTAATGAAATCCATTGATATATGACTCCATTTGCCTTCGGGAATGGGCAATGGCTGAAGCAAACCTCTCGGTTTATGTGTAGGATCCTTGTTCAATTGACATGACCGGCACCCACTTACATAAGCATGAATGCTCTTCCACATCCCCTTCCAAAAGAAACTTTTCCTTATTGCATCAAAGGTTTTGTAGACACCCAAATGACCAGCCATAGGAGTACAATGCATCTCTTCCATGATCTTCTTGATAAATGATGAAGTAGGAACCAAGTAGACTTTTCCTTTGTAGTAGAGGAGACCATTTTTCAGCTCATAATGGGGTAACTCTTCACATACACCTTGCTGTAATTTCTGCACTATTTGTGAGGTTTCTTCATCAAACAAGTACTCTTCTTGTATCTCCATGATCCAATCTTTATGCACCTCAGAAATAGCATACAATGAGCAGGCCCACATACGAGACAAGGAGTCGGCAACCACATTTTCTTTGCCCTTTGTGTATGTGATTTCAAAATCATAGTTTTGTAGTAATGCTACCCACCTTCTTTGCTTAGGAGACAAATTGGGTTGTGTGAGGAAATACTTCAGCACCCTATGATCACTTCTCACATAAAAATGACTCCCATATAAGTAATGGTGCCATTTCTTGATAGCATGGAGTATAGCAATCATCTCTTGCTCATACACATGGAGTTCTTTTTCTTTGTCATTCAGCTTTCTACTTTCATAAGCAATGACTCCATGGTCTTGGTAAAGTACCGCACCAATCCCTCTTCCACTTGCATCCGCCCTTATTGTGAAAGGTTTGGTGAAGTCTGGACATACCAAAATAGGTGCTGATGTGAGCATCTTCTTCATATCTTCAAAGCTTTTGTTGGCAATGGCATCCCAAAAGAAGGTTTCCTTCTTCAATTTGTCCGTCATTGGGGCTACAATTTCTGCATAGTGGGCAATAAAGCGCCTATAGAATGAAGATAACCCCAAAAATCCCCTCAATTGAGTAGTGTTTGAAGGAACCGACCAATTCCTAATACATTCCACTTTCTTTGGATCCACACAAATGCCATCCTTGCTCACAATGTGACCCAAATATTCCACCTCATGTGCCATAAAGGTACATTTTGTCTCCTTAACATACAACTTGTTTTGCCTCAAGACCTCCAAAACCTCTTTCACGTGCTTCAAATGCACTTCCTCATGTTTGCTATAGATAAGTATGTCGTCGAAAAAGACCAATACAAACTTGTAGAGGAAAGGTTGAAGCACTTTGTTCATCAATGCTTGAAAAGTTACCGGTGCATTGCATAATCCAAACGGCATAACCATGAATTGGTAAAGACCCCTTTCTGTACGAAATGCAGTTTTGAACTCATCACCACTTTTCATCCTTATTTGATGGTATCCGGAACGCAAATCAATCTTTGAAAAGCATGTGGCACCCTTCAACTCATCCAAAAGATCATCCACCCTTGGTATTGGAAAACGATTTTTGATGGTGATCTTATTCAAATCACGGTAATCAATGCACATGCGGAAAGTACCATCCTTTTTCTTCACAAGTAGCACCGGAGAAGCAAAAGGAGATTGACTTGGTTCAACCCATCCCATGTCAATGAGTTCTTTGACTTGCTTTGCCACCTCTTCCTTTTCAACCTTTGACAAACGATAGGGAGGCTTGTTGATTGGTTTGGCATTTGGTTCCAAATCAATAGCATGATCAACACTCCTCTTTGGCGGCATTGATTTTGGCATGGTAAACGCATCTTCATAATCCTTGAGTAGCTTAACCATGTCCGCATTTTCGATGCAATCCTTTTTGCTATTATCTTCCTCTTTGCAAAGCTGTAGTACATAAACATAGCCCTCTTTCTTGAACTCTTTCTTCATTTGAGTAGCATTGATCATGAAGAGCTTGGACCCTTGCATTCCATTCAATGTAATAACCCCTCCATGATGCACAAAACTCATGAAACTTTTGTGTAAGTTCATGGTAAAAGAGTTCAAAGTGGACAGCCAATCACATCCAAGTACTATGTCAATTGGTCCCAACTCAATCACCAAAAGATCAACTTTGCAAGAGTAGCTCTTGGATAACTCCAATTCTGTACTTTGACACTTCATATTGCAACCCATTGAATCACCATTGGCCACTTGCACCATGTGCTTGTTTGGTAAAGAAGTTGGTTGCATTTTGAGTGTTCAAAGACCTTTTATTGACAAAACTATGCGTGCTTCCAGTATCAATGAGTGCATATGCTGTTCTCCCATTCACCTTGATCTTCAATCTCAATGTGTTGGCACCCTTACTTCCCGCATAAGCATCATGAGAGATTGTACACAAGGTAGTATGTGCACTATTGTTTTCATTCCACACGCATAGAGGCATCCGGATCATCATCCATTTTATCATGAGCAAACTTTAGTTTCCCACCCGGATCAAAAGGAAACTCAGGATTTTCTTCATCAAAACCATCATCATGAGAACCTCCACCCTCATGAGGATCTCCCCATCCTAAGGCATCATTGCATTCAAGGAATTCCTCCTCCTCATGATTAGCATTGTCCTCAGTGATAATGTAGCTTATGGAAATATCCTTGGATTTGCATACTTTGAAGTGATCCTTGTTTCATTTTTCTCCACATTTGAAACATAGACCTTTGAGCCTCATTTCATGCAAACGGTCCTCCTTGATAACCTTGATTTTTGAACCCCCATTTGTTGGCTTGGACTCATTGTATGTAGCTTTGTTGGACATAAATGGTGGTTTAAATGGAAGTCTATTAGACCCTCTACCATACACGGTAGGAAATCTTGGAAGATTAGGTCTTGTGTTTGCATGAGAACCCATGTCATACCTTGTGATCACTTCCCCTTTGATATTCCCTTTGCTAGCCCACTTTGTCAAGTACTTCTCTTCATGAATTTCTGCAAGCATCATTGCCTTCTTCAAAGTGGTGGGTTCATGAGACTTGACATCACCACCAATAGGAGCTTTCAAGCCCCTTATATACTTGACAACAAGATAATGCTCATCAAAGTCGTCCAAGTATAATAGAAGCTTTAGAAACTTATGAGAATATTCCTTCACGGTAGTGATTTGCTCTAGCTTGTCCCATTCCACAATGTGATTGTCCCTTTGCATGCGAGAAGTAAACTCTTCTGCCATGTCATTCTTGAATTCTTCCCAAGTAGTGATGACATAACCATGAGATTGCTTCCTCCTCCACCAAGTGTGAGCAAAACCTTCAAGATGAAGTGAGGCGAAGTAGACTTTGGCAATCTCGCTCCTTGGGCTGATTTCGAAGTAGAGATCCATCTTGTTTGCCCACTCTTCAAAGTCTTCGATAGAATTTGATTCTCCTTTGAACTTATTAAATATGATTTTGTCCTTCACAGCATTGTCAAAATCACCATGCATTCTTGAACCCCTCTGCCGTGCTCTTGGATCATCAAATCCTCTTCCTTCACCCAAGTGTCTATGCATTTGCTCATCTTCCAATTGCCAATCACCTGCATCTTTAAATCCCTTCTGTTCATACCCTCTTCTTGCATCTTGCATAAAGGATGAAGTTCTTGGAATACTGGCATTGGATCTCTCATAAGAAGCATCACCCATAGGTCTCTTGCCCTTGTCCATGTAAGAAGAATGTGGCATCATTTGAGGTGGCATCATTTGTCTTACTTTGTTCTCTTCTGGCATAGAAGGCTTTCCATCATGTTTGGCATCATAATGTACACCATCCATTGCATTCATATCGGCTTCTTGGTTGAGCTTGAGAGGAGCCAATGCACTAATGGCTTTCTCCAAGTCTTTTAACCCTCTTTGCATCACGTCATCCAAGTAGTGGTGTCGCTTGTCGAACCGTTCCATGAGGTGTTCACCAAATTGTTGTTGCCGATTTGTTTGGTTATTTTCAATCCTTTGAAACATACTCTCCATAGCCATTAACATCATGTCCACTGTTAGCGGAGTAGTTCCCAAAGATTGAGGCATTTCCACTGGCTGAGATTCATCTGGAGATGGTGCTTTTATGGTTGAACTTTCTTCATTCCTCGTTGATGAACTCATTGCCATCATTGCTTCCGGTTGTCTTTGATCATTTTCATTCCGGGCTCCCTTGTTTTGGCCTCCTCTAGTCATTTCCATGCGCGTAATTGATCCCTCCTTGCAAAGACCACTTACTTGATTTTTTTTTTCTCTATTCAAACGGTATCCGGTTTGGGTGATCTTTATATCGATGCAAAGCTCTTGACGAGACGAATAAGAATCCCCAAAAACAAATCTGAAAAAGTCAACAGCCTTTGACCAGTCAACTGTACCGGCTGAAAGTCAACTCTTGATGTTAACCGCTCAATTCTTATCCGATTTGGGTGATCTTTATATCGATGCGAAGCTCTTGACGAGACGAGTAAGGATCCCCAAAAACAGATTTGAAAAAGTCAACAACCTTTGACCAATCAATTGTTCTAGCTGAAAGTCAACTCTTAACTTTGACCGCTCAATACTACTCCGATTTGAGTGATCTTGCTTGTTTGAAAGAGATTTTCGGGTAGATTGAAGAGCTTTCAGGACAGATTTGAAAAGCTTTTGAAAAACCCCAGAAATTCAAGGATTTGTCCTGGCTGCAAGTAGGCAAATTTTGTAAAAATTTTGCCATGGTCTCCCCTCTTTTTGCACCAAATCTCAATCAAATCAAAGCATCTCAATCAAGTATTAAAATCCTTATGCATTTGACCACTGTAAGCAAATCAATCCTCAATCATTTTTCCATCTGAGCATGTGACCTTATGGCATCAATTTTGTCCTTTTGCATAAGAAGTCGATGTAGAGGATTTGCTTGTTTGCTCAAGTCGAATGAAGTGGTCGATGAAGCGCGTCGATGCTTGCCGATCTCCCGGCCAAGCACTTCTCACCCCTTCACCAAGTTTACATCCAAGGTGAAGGTTGAGGCCATTTCTTTACCACCAAGTACCTAATCCTCTTCCTTACCGCGTTACCCGGCACTAACGGCAAGGAAGATTCAAGACATTCTCCCCTTGGCCTCTCCTCCAAATGCCAAGGTACCCTTACTTCATTCTAGATTCTAGGAATAAAATCGTGAGTTACAAGCTCAAATGAATGAGTAGAGTTGACTTACAATTGATTTATAGCATGACTCATGCTCATTCATATCATAATACATGGTTCATAGTGGTTCCTTCATCACATCCACTCATGGCAATGTCAATACATTTCCACATACATCAACAACATCCAAGTGTCACGGAGCGGTGATCTCGGGTCGTGTTCTGGGCGCGAGTTCCTACTCGGGACTAGAAAATCCAGTACAAAAGTGAAAACAGAGAGCACTTGCTGAATCCTGTACCTCAAGACCTATAGCTCGTCTCGAAGAGGACGACGAGCCGGTCGTTTTGAGTACTAGAACTCCAAAAACGGAGTTCGTATGAGAGAGTTATGACAAAAAACGTGCAACCGGCAATGGAAAACGGTGTCACCAAAAAGTGGGCTTCCAACCCAAAACATTTTATTCAATCCCCCAAATGTGCCAAAAGCTATGCTCACTTATGCCAATATGCAAGGCATAGCATTGAATGGCTATGTGTAGCATTCAAGCATTCATAATGCATAAAGAGCAGCATGAATGGCCATGATTAAAGTCTAATTTCTAAAAATTAGGGTTTTATGTGTAATAAAACCCTAATTCACTCTATAGCTTGAAAGAATGCTTCAAAATTGTAAGGAAGTGATGGAGCAACTCACCAATGTCACCCGGGAAGCCTTAATGCTTGAATTTGTTGAAGGAGATGAAGATTAGGGTCACTTTGGTGAAAAACGTGGGCAGCTTTGGTAGTGATTTTTAGCCACATTGGGAGCCCCATTGCTCATGGAAAATAGGTGAAATACTTCATAAAACATTGCTAGATACATGAGAGACTCAATGCCCTTTGCTCATGTTGAGATTCCATGGCTAGGGTTTGCAAGAAAGCTCCCAAACAAAAAAACGTTTTTGATTAACAATTGCTAATCAAGATTAGAAATTTTTCCCAATTTGGTCCACTCATTCAAAAAAATAGGTCCATGTGCTCAGATTTGAACCACAAACTCTACCTTAGCCATATCCCCTTCCCCCATGAATCAAATGAAGCAGAAATTTCACGAAATGAGAAGAAGAAAAGAAAAATTAAAAATCATGGATCAAAAGCCAGGCTCTGATACCAATGAAAGAAAGTAACAGGGGTGGGTTAGTCCCTCACCAAGGGAGTGGCTCATGAAGGAGTCACCACTTAGCATCTCACGGGAGAAGCTCACCATTGATTCTTGGAACAGATAACATTATCATGAATGACCCATAATCCCATTTACATTGGTATTTATACTCCACCCAAGAGTTCACACCTACTTACTAGTTGTCCATGGCCTTGGGCCCATAATGCTTTCTTACATGTAGTCAAAAGTCTTAACTCACTGAACTGATCTGACCAACCCGTAAGTTCCATAGTTAGATCAGGGAAAAGATTGCACTTGGATCATAGAGACCAACGCTTTTTTCCTCATTGAGAGGCACAGCCGTTGATTCTTTTCCATAGAACAATTTTTGTCCGAGATTTACTTCATCTATCGTACCAACAAAATTGAGTCTCAAATTAGGGATCCATCAGTCCAGCCTAACCCCATTGAGTCCCGTGGGTTAGCCAACCGCCCAACCACTGTAGTGATGGGATCCAATTAGGAATTTGGTTAGGTTTTGTCCCGGGTACCAGGGAAAAGAGTTCACAGGCCCCCTAGCCAAATATTCATGCAAACTTAAAACTAGTCACACCACTTACACACCCAATATGAAATTGCATTTTTCACAGAATTAGCTATCTTTAAAAACAATCATTTAATGAAACCATTGTGTCATTGATCACAATCCTCAAAATCTCCGATTGAATTCTTATTTCCAAACATTCTTTCATCGGTGTACCTATGGCATCATTGGCAACCTGAACGCTCACCACCTATCCACTCAGGGGCCTTTTCGATGGTTCCTAGCTCATAGTACTCGACAATATATTCACATATCAAAATGGAATCTCCGTTGAAGATCAGCAAGATCAACCAACGGATCCATATAAAAGAGCCATGGACTCATCCGTTGAGGACCAACAAGGTCAATCAACCCGATCTTTGCCTGAATTCAAAAAACAACTCTTACTTCTTATTCCAATATCTTCCACGATGCACGTGTGGGTATCTTCGGTGACCCAAAGCCCGAGCACGTATGGTCAACACCCTCTAGGATCCTTCGCAGGTCACCTAGCACTTCACTCATAGGCCGCTTCCTTGGTCCCTCATCCACCGTACCGGAAGCTCACCATTTTAATCGAACCGAGGCTGGTCAAGACCTTGGCCGACCTTGCTACGCAAGACGTCCTCCATTGACTCTCCGCCATCAGCAGCTGTTGCAACTATATCAGATTAGGTCTCCACGACCTCATTCACAAGACGGTCAAAATGCTTCCCCAACATTCTTGACATAAAATAATCATTTTAAAAAACAGGTCATAAATACAGTTTCTATAGTGAACTCTCGTCTTTCCACATTGTTCCACATCATTCCTCATTTATTTCATCTGTATTCCCTTTCTCTTCACATCATAATCATTCACATCACAATTCACATGACACCACATCAATTCTCATCCATCACATTCAATTACATCACATCCATTTACACCCATCACATCTCATTCATTCATATCCATCACATTCGTTCATTCATACCACCACATACATTCTCATAACCATCCCATCACATACATTCTATCCACATTATATCACATCACTTTCTGTCCACACCATAACATCTCATTCATACACATCCATCCAATCGTTCACCTCTATGACTACCCACATCTATTCATACATATCTATCACTTCACATCCATATATATTCATGTCACATCACATCATTTTTCATCACATCACATTCCTTCGCACACACATCCACATCACATTCTTTTACATACATTCACATCCATTCTTTCACATACATCCACTCACATCCCATATCATTCATTTACATCCTGATTCACATGACATCACATCTATTCACCTCACATCTCTTCACCCCTATTCACATCACATCCATCCATCCATTCATGCACATCTATCTGATTTACATCACACATCTCATCACATCTATTCACCTCACATCTCATCACCTCTATTCACATCACATCTATGCATCCCTTCATTCACATCACACATCTCTTCACATCTATCTGATTCACATCACACATCTCTTCACATCTATTTACCTCACATCTCATCACCTCTATTCACATCACATCTATTCATCCCTTCATTCACATCTATCTGATTCACATCACACATCTCATTACTTCTATTTACCTCATATCTCTTTTTCTTCCTGAATTATCCTTCTCGAAAAGGGGGTGATATTTCAATTACTAATTTACTGAATTTCATTCATTGAATATTCACTTAACTGATTTCTAAATTAATCACGAATTTCGATGAAGAATAAATTAATCATTTATCTGAATATTTCGACTTCGATAGATTTCTTGAATTTTCTCTTTACAAATGGAGTAAATACGAAATGATAGAATTTTCCCTCTCATAGTATTTACTTATTCATTTATCAAATATTCATGAAAATTAAACATAGAACTAAAGAGAATCGAATTTTGATATAAAAATTCTTTATGCATCTATTTATGCATAAAACCAATTTAATAGGAATAACACTTTTAAAATAAAAAGATTTCCAATATGCATCTTTCTATGCATAGAAATTGAATCTAATGAAAATAACACTTTTATAATTAAAAAAATCCAATATGCATCTTTCTATGCATAGAAATTGAATCTAATGAAAATAACACTTTTATAATTAAAAAAATATCCAATATGCATCTTTCTATGCATAGAAATTGAATCTAATGAAAATAACACTTTTATAATTAAAAAATATCCAATATGCATCTTTCTATGCATAGAAATTGAATCTAATAAAAATAACACTTTTATAATAAAAAATATCCAATATGCATCTTTCTATGCATAGAAATTGAATCTAATGAAAATAACACTTTTATAATTAAAAAATATCCAATATGCATCTTTATATGCATAGAAATTGAATCTAATGAAAATAACACTTTTATAATTAAAAAATATCCAATATGCATCTTTCTATGCATAGAAATTGAATCTAATGAAAATAACACTTTTATAATTAAAAAAAATACAATATGCATCTTTCTATGCATAGAAATTGAATCTAACGAAAATAACACTTTTATAATAAAAGAAAATCCTTTTATACATCTATTTATGCATAAAATAGGAATAACACTCTTAAAATAAAAAGAATTTCTTTTAGAATGCACAAACGGTGGGGATTATCCTTTTTGAATAACATAAAGATAAAACTTATTTCCACAAAATTTAAGAAAATTTTACCATAACCTCCTTTGTATGGCTGACCATTTCTCAATTTTTACATTCTAAATTTACTTTAAAATTTATCCCAAGATGAAATAAAGCACCCTAATCTAATCAATTTTTCACTTCTAGAGAGTACTCAATAGGAAAAGTTTAACTTAATTTATTTGTTTCTCATTTTAGGATAAAGAAAGGCTGAAATTCTTAATGAAGAGAAGGGGAAAGCCTTTACATCAAGGCTTATAATCCATAATCACATTAAAAAGCAAAGAATTCAAAAAACCATAGATTGGAATTTAAAAAAAGTAGAATTATTAACTTACATGGAGTATTGGAGCTTTCCTTTGGCTTGAGGGATTGAGGGTTCTACTCTTGTTTGGATCAAGAGTGGCCACCAATTCTTTGTAGAGGAATTAGTAAAAAACAAGTGGCTCTGGGAGGAGGAGTAGAGTAACAGTGCATAAACACTATTAAGCTTTTACAAAGGGGGGAGGCTTCTATTTATAGGAAAAAGTGAGCCTCAAACCAAGCAAACTGATTCTAGAATTTTCCAGATCAGTTTGGTCAATTTTTGACCATTTTTGGGTCAGTTCAGCTTACTATTTGGAACTAGACTTGAATTAGGAGAGAGGAGAGATGAAATATCTCATTTTATTGATTTAAAATGGAAAGCAATGATGAGAAAAAAGGCACCTCCTTCATGAGGGGGAATCCCCACTCTGAGGTGTCAAAAATCAGTTTTTTAACTATTTTCCTTAGTCCTTAGTCCACTCTTTATCTTATGTGAGTATTTACTCATTTTTGGGGGGTTTTTCTTTATTTCTTCAATTTATCTCCTTGCCTACATTTGGATTAATCTAATTGGTCCCTCAGAACCTTAATCCAAAATTTTTAGAAAATCTAGACCCTTAGGCTAAGGCCTTTTGAGCAGATTATAATTTATTTCTAATGCACCTTAGGAAATTCTTTTTAAACTTCTATTTTGGGAGAATTTAGTTTAATAAGAAAGGATATTTTTCCATCCAAAGATATCTAAAAACTGAGTTATCTCTCTCTAGAACATTTTCTCTCTCTAGGCCAAAACAGAGGTAGAAACAAGATCTTTTATTATTCTGAAAAGGGGATTGATTACGGGGGAAGAAACTGGACATCTTGAGGGGCTAGGGAGGAATCTTACAGGAATTTTCACCATAATTCCACCTAGAAACTTAGGATTGATAATTAAATTGGTAGAAAGAATATTCTTAGATATCTTAGGTGGATAAATAACCAAATTGATATTTACCCAAAATTAGATTAATGGAAGAAGAGTATTTTTATAAAAACTTGATATTCTCATATAGAACCATTTATTAATCTATTATGGTTAGGAAGGAATGAAATTCATAAAGTTGGAATTTTCCTTAAAGTTAAAAGTTCAGTAGATGTTTATCTGAAGAAAATCCTTAGGAATCAAAGTTAGAAGTAAACCGAATAATTTTGGTTGTTGTTGTGGACCACGACTATGAGAGGGGCGGCCAGTAAACTACTTGCCCATCTCTCGAATCTGAATCAGGCAAAAATCTCAATCCCAATTCTTAACACAAAGAATAGACTACCGTTGAATTAGCATCATAGTTTTCCCTTAACCAAAATCACCAAGAATTTAGTTAGAAATTCAGTCAAATGATGGGTAGATTACCCTGATGATGAGAGATCAATGATTCTCATTAAGAAAATCTAGATTAAGGGAAAAGGGTTTTGTGGAACCAATCTCGAACCGGAAATTTTACTTGCATAGAACCTCTATTTTCTTTTAAAGGACTGTTTTACGCCAGAATGCTGGAGGAAGCATTTGGTATGTGTTTAACAAGAGACTCATTGTTACAATAGTTGGCGGGGAGTCGTTGAGGGACGTTGCTCACAAACAAAGCCTGCCGAGGTCTTGACCAGCCTTGGTATGGTTAAAATGGTGCGCTTCCGAACGATGGGCAAGGACCGACGAAGCGGTCCCTAAGTGAAGTGCTAGGACACCTAAGTAGGATCCTAGAGGGTTCTGACAAGGTGATGCACGGGCTCGCGGTTGCTAGGACACCCATGCGTACATCGAGGAAGTACAGATGAACTGAAAGGAATTACTTTTGTGAACTGAATTTTGATATTGGATCTCGTTGGTTGACCAGTTAGTCTTCAACGGAGAGTCCGGATGATATATTTTGTAAAACAATGGACTCAATATTTTGGAGGATTATTATTAGTAATACTATGATTTCATTAAAAGATTGTTTTAAAGATAGCCAAATCTATTAAAAGATTGTTTTAAAGATAGCCAAATCTATTAAAAGATTGTTTTAAAGATAGCCAAATCTATTAAAATATTGTTTTAAAGATAACCAAATCTATTAAAATGGTAATTTCAAATTGGGTGTGTAAGTGGTATGACTACCTTGAATTTTGCTTAAAGCGCCGGCTAGGGAGCTAGGGAGCTCTTTTTCTCAGTACCCGGGCAAAACATAACCAAATTTTTATAAAGGAATCCCACCAATACAATGGTTGGTGTTGAAATATACAAGTGAATAGGGAATGTGTGGGAACAAGCCCTTAGCAAGAGGTTGTAAAAGAGAATCTGTAAATGTGAGAGAACCTATGAAAAGGTGAGAAGTATCTACTGGGAGAGAATAAAGGGTAGCATGAGGAGATTTAGGAGGTGTGGAGATATTCTGGGAAAGAGGTGGAGAGAATCAAGCAAAAGAGGTGGAGTGAATCAAGGAGAAATCAGTGGGATTAGAATGTAAACTCTATAAATTGAGGCATTGGCCTAATGAGAATTTTCTAGTTTTTGAATACCCATGCCTACATTAAGCTATCAGTTAATTACTCACTAATTACGTCTTAATTATCATCTAATCTCTTTGTTAATGATGTTAATTCTAGCATTTGATCCACCATAGCTCATCACATTGCTGCAAATTTAACATGGTATCAGAGCCTAGCCTAGAATCCATCAAATTTATGAGCCCATTATCTTGCTAATTAGGATTAGTAGATGATTAAGAAATAATCATTTTTTTAGTTTTTTTCATCAAGCTCTTTGCACCCCCAGCTAGTGGAGGGGCTTGATCTCCCTCCAAGAGCAACATTAGGGCAAGTGCTTCTAGGCAAGCATAGCCAGCCTCCCCACAGTCCAACCCATCAAATCGGCATGTCAAACCGCCAAGCGAAGCTCACAAAAATCGTGATTTAGCAGGCATCGTTTTTTTGAGGGAAAAATGAAATGTCTTCTTCTCCGGATCAAATTGCTCTAATTCCTCTTGGCCCTAGGGGTTTTCAAGGGTGCTCTACAAGCTGGTGAAGACAGATTTTGATTTGATCAAGTCTACAGTGAGATCCAAGCTCTTCATCAAATTTGCAGAGGTGACTTTGGTAAAACAGAGATTAAGCATTCAATGTTTGGTCAAATCTTGTGTTTCTTGGCTTAATCCTCTACTAGACTAATTGCTATTGATGGCCTTGAAAGGATTTGAGCTCATTTGAACTCTAAGGCCTCAGATCTGGACTCCCGCATACTCTGTTTTCTGCACACAAAATAGAGGATTAATTTGCTAATCAATGATTAATCAACACTAATCAATGTTTTTTGGTGGAATTGAGGGTTCAAATTAACCATTAGGTATCTAATACAGATCCTTATAACTTCAGATTGGAATTTGGAGAAGGTTTGACACTCCAACCATTTCGTGCAGATTTGTTACCCTTGATTTAATGTAATTTTTGGTAAACTTATGCTGATAAATTTGTGGTAATCATCATCTTACATTTACCCCTTGGTTAATGCCTACAAATCACACTCAAATTCAAGATTATTCATAGCCAGAGTTGCATTTGGGAATGTGCATAAGAATGAATGCTATATGCATTATGTATTGGGCACACATGGGTGATTACCTCATTGGGATTAGACACTGCCCTTGTCCAGAATAAGGCAAGAGGTAAGACCTCCCGCATAGATTTGGGTTTGCATTGCATAATGACACAAGATAAACATTAAAAGCCCAAAAGAACTCTCATCACCAATACATTAAAACATGTTGCTCACATGGAGCAAGAACTGACGGTCAAGCTCATGGCCCTAGCCATGAAAGAAGAAGAACATCTCTTTCTAAGAGGAAGATTAACACCGAGAAGAAGAGCTAGACGAAGCATTGAAGGAAGACATGGACGCGTGAAGAGAAGCTGCCACGACAAGAAGACTGAAGACAAGAGAAGATGTGAGGCTCCAAGAAGTGAGGAGCCATGTGAATCTCTGAGAGAGAGAGAGAGAGAGAGAGAGAGAGAGAGAGAGAGAGAGAGGGAGAAACCCCACAACCCAATGTAACCTGTCCCAACAGAGTAAAACCACCTCTGAGCCACCGATGATGTAGGCCATGTAGTAGATGTATGTGTGAGCACTTTAGTCAAGGTCACGGACACTTGTAGTAGCCTTGGACACATAGAGAGAGAGAGAGTGTCAAGGACTATGAGTTTAGGGACTTGAGGCACTGGTCACGGACTATCAAGGAAGAAGGAAACTTGGTATAGGGTCCATGTGTGCTAGGATTATTCACTTGAGGGGAGGTGTGCTAGGCACTAGTCGCGGACTATATCAAGTAAGAGGGAAACTTGGTATAGGGTCCAGGTGTGCTAGAAGTATTCACTTGAGGGGAGGTGTTGAAATATACAAATGAATAGGGTGTGTGCAGGAACAAGCCCTTAGCAAGAGGCTATAAAAGAGAATCTGTAAATGTGAGAGAACCTGTGAAAAGGTGAGAAGTATCTACTAGGAGAGAATAAAGGGTAGCATGATGAGATTTAGGAGGTGTGGAGATATTCTAGGAAGAGGTGGAGAGAATCAAGCAAAAGAGGTGGAGTGAATCAAGGAGAAATCAGTGGGATTAGATGCTTGGATGTAAACTCTATAAATCAGTGGGATTAGATGCTTGGATGTAAACTCTATAAATTGAGGCATTGGCCTAATGAGAATTTTTTGGTTTTTGATTACCCATGCCTACATTAAGATATCAATTAATTGCTCACTAATCACATCTTAATTATCATCTAATCTCTTTGTTAATAATGTTGATTCTAACATTTGATCCACCATAGCTCATCACATTGCTGTAAATTTAACAGTTGGTTGGCTAACCCATGGGTCAAGATTGGATCAGGGGATTCCTACGATACAAATAGTTACGATTAAGTTACGTTAGTTAGAATAAGTCCTAGGAAGGCCCTTGTTCTGTGGGAGGGAATCAGCGGCGGCTATGCCTCATTAAAGGAGGAAAAAAGTGGTGATTCTATGGACCAAGTGCGTCTCTTCCTTGATCTGACCATGTGACTTTCGGGTTCAGTCGGATCAGTTTGGTTAGTTAAGACTTTGACCCAATAGATCAACACTCCCGTTAGATGTTTATCCTGGTGGAATCGCCCATGCCTTTCGAGCAAGGGAGGTTTTTCCGGGCTCGGTTTCGGAGGAACCGCCGGGCTAGTCTCTTGTCTGGATATCCATGGGGGAGGCCCCAAGTGTGGATCCCTGCCCCGCGTGAGAGGGTGACGCTACTTCCGCCACTAGCGCAGAGGGGGCAGGGATCTCACACTAGACTTCGATGCATAGAGGGGTCAAGAATCTCTCATACCTAGCACATGGAAGCTCCACTTGAGTGACATAATTGGTGGTGGAGTGAGCCCCTAGTGGCTTCACATCAAGGAGTTAACCCTCATAGGGTTACATAGTGTATGCCCCGGAAGATCAACCCTTGTATCTTCACTTATTCTTCCCTGATACAAGGTGAGTGTTCATTTCAGTGAACATATTTGGCACCGTTGTTGCCGAGGAAAGCACTTAGCTTAGGGTCCTTCACAATTTCTTCCTAAGCTACAGATCTATGTTGCCCAGACGGAATGCAAATCCACTAGTTGTATGAGCTTTGCATGAGTTTTTTTGTTTGATGTTTGTTATTTTTTGTTTTTCTTTGATCAATGGAGTTTGCAATGGAGCTTAGGGAGCAATAGGAGCTTTAAAGGCTACATAGAATGCAGAAGCAACAAGTAGGTGCTTTAATTTTGCCATTGGTTCTATTGATTTTTTTGGGTTTTCTTCAAGTTCAAGTGGATAGAAATTTGTATGTATCGGGTTGCTTCTTTGAGAAGTGAACGATCTTCCTTCACACAGGTACGGTCTTTCTCTTGTTAGCCATGCCTGTTTACTTCGTGATTTAGAATCTTACCAAATCTACTCCATAAATGGGTGTAATGGGCATTCAAGGAGCATGATAGTTTCACAATTGATTATATGAGGAGAATATTTGATGACAACTGTCAGAGATATGTTGCTTCGGTGCTATTAAGACATGTGACTGTTTGGTTGTGAGTAAACGTTCGTACCTTCACACAGACAAATGTACGTTCCTCCCTAAGTGAGAGCCCATTCCTAAACCAAGCCCATGACCATTCCTCTATGAGTGAATGCCCATTTCCCCTACTACCCACAGCTATAGTCTTTCCAAATCGAATGTCCCTTCCTCTCTAAGAGAACACCCGTTCCTCAGTCTACCCAATGACCATACCCATTTTCTTAGGAACAACTGTTCCTCTACAAAACAAATGCCCATTTCCCCCATTACTCACATATGTACTCTTTTCAAAATTTGAATGCTCGTTCCACTCTGAGAGAACATTCGTTCCCCCAATCCGTCTCCACAGTCATACCCCAATTGCTTTATAAACATCTATTCCCCTTGTCATGAATCCCCATTCCTGAATCCATTTCTGGCGTTTAGCATTTAATTTAGGCCTCTGGTATGTGAAACATGTACATAACATTCAAACCCAAAAAGTTCCAAGTGTGTAGCTGAAGGTTTCTTGTCTGAGTAGGCCTATAAATGAAATTATCCCTTTGACAGCCTTTTTTTAACTTCTATTAAGAATGTACACAATTGTATTAAATTCTTCAACCCAAAAAGAGTTAGGGTTAGATTCTTGCTATTAAGGACACTCCTTGCTATCTCTCATGCCAAAGTCTGATGGTACCCAAGTCAATTGGACAACAAACATCGAAATTTCATACAAGTTCCTTCAAATGCCCTTTGTTATAGCCTTATCAAACCCATCAAGAATGACCACAATTATTGTCAAAGTGAACCTACAAGTCACGTTCTATGATGGCTAAGACAAAAAGGAGGCTTCTCTTCATATCTGGAACCCAAAGAATATTGAAAGGCTTTCTGTACAACCTTCTTTCAACATGAGTGAAATAGTACCTTAACCTTTTTTAGGCACTTTGCATTATTTTTCATTGCCACCATGATGTCATCTACTATGTGCTTAAGGGAGGAATACCAATCCTTTATGACTGGTCAATGTGCATAGAACCCCCACTATCAATAATCTAAGAATCATCATGTGCTGCAACATTAGGTGTCTCACTATACACTTCGTTTTAATGGCAGCAAACAACTCTATTTTTGCAATATTACTAGATCCTTCATGAGTCTTTGGAGTGCCATTCTTAGCATCTGCTTGCTTTTTCTTACATTCTTTGGCTAAATTCCCTTTCTTGTTATAGTAGTAAAAGCAATTAATTGTTTTCTTTTTATTTGACTAGTTAGAATCCTTACCCTTCTTCTTTGTGTTAGTGGATAAAAGATGTTCATGCCACCATTGTGACTCTGCATCCTCATCTCCACATCCTACAGTAATAAACTAAACTCCTCAAATTTGAGAGGAGTAGGCCCAATGCCAACATTAAAAGATGCAATAAAACTATCATACTTAGGCACAACAATAATCTTAAATAGTGAATGAGCAAGATCTAGGAGGAGAGCACACTCATGTTGATTGCACAAGGGTATCTTTGATTCTAGTGAGAAATACCTCCGCCATTTCACCTTCATTCAAGTTCTCTTATTGTTGACACTAATTTTTGAGATTCTCAATACTTGAGGGATTTATAGTCTCGTATGGGCTTTGTTAATGAGGCCCATGCTTCTATAGTTATGGAGACATGTTAAACCACCATGGTCATCACACTATCTTCCATGCTTTTGAGGTGATAGCATAGAGAGAGCATCTGAATCCCTTCCTCTCCAAGCTTATATAAGGTTGGTATGGTACAAGGTTGCCATATGCATCCCTTATTAGTGGAAATGTCAACGCCACACATGATGTCCCAAAGATTATAGGAGGAAAGAATAGTCTTACGCTTGAACTTCTAGGGAGGATAACTAGTGTTGTTAAGATTTCTATGTAAGATCCATGTCCCCACGGCACAACAATTCAGGGGTGCTAGCAGCGGAAGTAGCACTTCTTGCGTAGGGCAGGGTCCCACATTTGAGGCCTCACCCCCCACGGATATCCAGACAAGAGACTAATCCATCGATTATTTCAAAACCGAACCCGGAAAAACTTCCTTTGCTTGGAAAGCACTGGCGATTCCACCGGGATAACTTTTCCCTAATGTAGTCAAAAGCCTTAACTAAATGAGCTCATCTGACCGAACCCGTAAGTCCCATAGTCAGATCAAGGAAAAAGACTGTACTTGGATCATAGAGACCAATGCTTTTTTTCCTCATTGAGAGGCACAGCATCTTTTCCATAGAACAATTTTTTGTCCGGAATTTACTTCATCTATCGAACCAAACAGAAATTGAGTCTCGATTTATACGGATCCATCAGTCCAGCCCAGTCCCATGGGTTAGCCAACCGCCCAACCACTATAGTGATGGGATCCAATTAAGAATTTGGTTAGGTTTTGTCCCGGGTACCAGGGAAAAGAGTTCCCAAGCCCCCTAGTCGGATGTTCATGCAAACATAAAACTAGTCACACCACTTACACACCCAATATGAAATTGCCTTTTTCTCAGCATCAGCTATCTTTAAAACAATCCTTTAATGAAACCATTGAGTCACTGATCACAATCCTCAAAATCTTTGGTTGAATCCTTATTTCCAATCATTCCTTCATCGGTGTACTTATGGCATCATTGGCAACCAGAACGCTCACCACCTGTTCACTTAGGGGCCTTTTCGATAGTTCCTAGCTCATAGTAACCGGCAATATATTCACATAACAAAATGGAATCTCCATGGAAGATCAGCAAGATCAACCAACAGATCCATATAAAAGAGTCATGGACTCGTCCGTTGAGGACCAGCAAGGTCAATCAACCAGATCCATGCCTGGTTTCAGAAAACAACTCTTACTCCTTGTTCCAATATCTTCCACGATGCACGTGTGGGTATCTTTGGCAACCCAGAGCCCCCGAGCACCATATGGTCATCACCCTCTTGGATCCTTCGCAGGTCACCTAGCGCTTCACTCATAGGCCGCTTCCTTGGTCCCTCATCCATCGGCGGAAGCTCACCATTTAAATCGAATCGAGGCTAGTCAAGACCACGACCTTAATCACAAGACAGTCAAAATGCTTCCCCAGCATTCTTGACATAAAACAGTCATTTACAAACAGGTTACAAATACAGTTTTTATAATGAACTCTCGTCTTTCCACATTATCCCTCATCATCAGTCCACATTACTTATTCCACATTCCATTCATATGTGTACTCATTCTCATCCAATCACATCATTTTCCATCTCATCACATCAGATTCATTCTCATCACATATCATTTATTCACATCCCAATTCACATGTCATCACATCTCATCCATTCACTCATATCGATGTCTCATCATTTCACATACACATTTGCATTCATTATTCCACATACACATCCACATTCGTACATCCACATCCATACATCCAATTTCATATTCTCATTCATACATACACATCTATATCCACATCCATACATCCATTTACACATCCACATCCACATCCACATCCACATCCATATCCACATCCACATCCACATCCACATCCACATCCATACATCCACATCCACATTCATACATCCATATCCACATTCCACATTCATACATCCACATCCACATTCCACATCCAATTTCATATTCTCATTCATACATACACATCTATATCCACATCCATACATCCACATCCACATCCACATCCATACATCCACATCCACATCCACATCCACATCCACATTCATACATCCATATCCACATTCCACATCCATACATCCACATCCACATTCACATCCATACATCCATATCCACATTCCACATTCATACATCCATATCCACATTCCACATTCATACATCCACATCCACATTCCACATCCATACATCCATATCCACAATCCACATTCATACATCCATATCCACATCTACATTCATACATCCACATCCACATCCCACATTCACATTCACATTCATATTCATAAACATCCTCGTCCATTCATCAATTTACATTTATCTAATTCATATCACTTCCATCCATCCATTTACATCTATCTGATTCCTATCACATCTCATCACATCTATTCATAGAATGTAAGAGAATTCTAATTTTTTGATGTAAAGATTCTTTACGCATCTATTTAGGCATAAAGACGACTTTAGTAGGAATAACACTTTTATTAAAATCCTTTTATGCATCTATTTATGCATAAATTTAATTTTTAAGGAAAATAACACTTTCAAATTAAAAAAAACCTTTTATGCATTTTACTATGCATAAATTTCATTTTAATGAGAATAACACTTTCAAAATAAAAATAAATCTTTTTATGCATCTATCTATGCATAATTTTAATTTCAATAAAAATAATTCTTTTATGCATCTTTCTATGCATAAAAGCAAAATTGATAAGAATAACTCTTTTGGAATAAAAATAAAATTCTTTATGCTTCTATTTATGCATAAAATCAAAATTGATGAAAATAACTCTTTTGAATTAAAAATAAAATTCTTTATGCATCTTTCTATGCATTTGATAAGAATAACTCTTTTGGAATAAAAATAAAATTCTTTATGCATCTATTTATGCATAAAATCAAAATTGATGAAAATAACTCTTTTGAATTTAAAATAAAATTCTTTATGCTTCTATTTATGCATAAAATCAAAATTGATGAAAATAACTCTTTTGGATCAAAAATAAAATTCTTTATGCATCTTTCTATGCATAAAATCAAAATTGATGAAAATAACTCTTTTGAAATAAAAATAGATTTCTTTATGCATCTTTCTATGCATAAAATCAAAATTGATAAGAATAACTCTTTTGGAATAAAAATAAAATTCTTTATGCATCTATTTATGCATAAAATAAAAATTGATGAAAATAACTCTTTTGAATTTAAAATAAAATTCTTTATGCTTCTATTTATGCATAAAATCAAAATTGATGAAATCACACTTTTGAATTAAAAATAAAATTCTTTATGCATCTTTCTATGCATAAAATCAAAATTGATGAAAATAACTCTTTTGAAATAAAAATAGATTTCTTTATGCATCTTTCTATGCATAAATTCAAAATTGATAAGAATAACTCTTTTGGAATAAAAAAAATTCTTTATGCATCTATTTATGCATAAAATCAAAATTGATGAAAATAACTCTTTTGAATTTAAAATAAAATTCTTTATGCTTCTATTTATGCATAAAATCAAAATTGATGCAAATAACTCTTTTCAATTAAAAATAAAATTCTTTATGCATCTTTCTATGCATAAAATCAAAATTGATGAAAATAACTCTGTTGAAATAAAAATAGATTTCTTTATGTATCTTTCTATGCAAAAAATCAAAATTGATGAAAATAACTCTTTCGAAATAAAAATAGATTTCTTTATGCATCTTTCTATGCATAAATCCAATTTAGTAGGAATTACACTTTTAGAATAAAAGAATTTCTCTTATGCATCTTCCCATGCATAAAAACTAAATCCAATGAAAAAGAACTCTTTCAAAATAAAAACTTTCTTTTATACATCTATTTATGCATAAATTCAATTCTGATGAAAGTCACACTTTTATAATAAAATAATTTCTTTTATGCATCTAATTTATGCAAAAAATCCATTTATGATAAAAATCACACTTTTAATAAAAAAAATCTTTTATGCATATATTTATGCATACAAATCATTTATGCATAAAAATCATTTATGATGAAAATCACACTTTTAATATTAAAAAAATCTTTTATGCATACAAATCATTTATGATAAAAATAACACTTTTATAATCAAAATAACAATTTCAATATACTTCCTTCTATGCATAGAATTTAATTCTAAAGAAAGTAACACCTTTTTAATAAAATATTTTCAGTATGCATTTTTCTATACCTAGGATGAAAAATAACACTTTAAGAATACATATACGATGGGAATTACTCTTTTTGAATAATAAAAGGTAAAACCTATTTTACACAATTTTTAGAAAATTTTGCCATAACCTCCTTTGTATGGCTGACCATTTTTCAATTTTTAACTCTCTAAAATCAACTAGAATTTCACCAAGAGTATTTAAATCATTCTAATGTAAACATTTTCTACTTATTTAAGAAAAACATTATGAAAAATTTGATTTTATCCAATTATCATTCATCTAGGATAAAGAATGGTTGGATTTACTAAAGAAGAGAGGGGAATGCCTTTTTCAATGAGGCACAACATCATAATCATTTTTGAGGGATCTACTCTTGTTTGAAACAAGAGTGGCCACCAATCTTTAGAAGAGGGAAGGTCAAAAACTAATGAATTATGAGTAAATTCACAGTTTTTGGCTCGTGGGAAAAGCAGGGTAACAGTGCAAAAAACACTATTAAGCTTCAACAAAGGGGGAGGCTTCTATTTATAAGAAAAAGTGAGCCTCTAACCAAGCAAACTGATTCTAGAATTTTCCAGATCAGTTTGGTCAATTTTTGACCTTAGGTCAGTTTAGCTCACTTTTTGGATCTAGTTGAAACAGGAGAGAGAAGAGATAAAAATATCTAGTTGAAACAGGAGAGAGGAGAGATAAAAATATCTCATTATTTGGGAGTTTAAAACTCTCCCCCACATGTGAAATAGGCACCTCCTTCATGAGGGGAATTCCTCCATACTGAGGTGTCAAAAATGCATCATTTCTTCTAAATATCTCTCTTTTTTAACTACTAACCTTGTCCTTAGTCAACTCTTCATCTTATGTGAGTATTTACTCATTTTTGGGAAGATTTTCTTTATTTCTTCCATTTATTAGATTCTACCCCACCTAAAAAATGCTAGATGTCCTCATCTCGCAGGTGGAGTATGATCTCTTTCATCGTCTTCTTCTTCTTCAATCACTTCCAGCGTTACTACCTTGGAAGTGGACGGCCGATTTGGGAACAACTCTCTTTGACCTCCCCTATTCTGAGGTGGGGGTCTTGCATTACTTTGGATTGAAACTACAGGTTGGATAGAGGGTCTACTTCTGGGATTTCCCTGATTTTGGCGGATAGAACCCTGATTACTCTGGAAGGAAGGGGCTGGAGTCTGGAATCTTGATCCCTGGTTTCCCTGCCCTGAAAACCTTGATCCAAAAGGAGTTGGGCAATCCATACTGCGATGTCCAAATCCTTGATAGTTATAGTATTTCACTCTCTTGTTCAAGGGTGGAACTTCTGAAGTTGAAATCCAAGGGATTAAGTTTCGGGAAAAGGACATTTCTTCCATTCTGGAACTTCCCATATCCTGGGTTTGACCCTGATGTCTCTTAGGCAGAGGAAGGTTGGAATCATCTTCTAGGAATAAAAACCTTTTGAAAGGTGATGGTGCTGGCTTTGGCGGGACTTTGACATCAAAGGCTTGGCAAAATCCTTCGCCATCCAAACTGCTTTGGCCATGGAAATAGGTTTGGCATTCTTGACTAAAGTATCCAATGGCTCGTTCATTCCCCGAATAAACTTGGCCATCAGCTGCTCTTCATCCAATTGAGGGAAATATTTAAGGAGAAGGGCAAAAGCCTGATGGAACTCTTCAATTGTTCGGCTTTCTTGCTTTAGTTCCAAGAATTTATTCATCTTAGTTTCAAGAAAGCTTGGGGGACAAAACCTCTTTCTGAGGTAAGCCTTGAGATCGGTCCAGGTTTGGGTATTTCGGTCGAGATGGTTTGTCTCGCAGTGATTCCTCCACGCAACCTTGGCCGTTTCCACAATCTTTAACCTAGCGAGAGCCATCTTGCTTCTCTCATTGTAGCCAGTTACATCAAAGTATTCCTCCATGGCCTCAATCCACTTTTCTACAACTTCACCTAACTGTTCCCCTTCACCCTTGAAGGGACCAGGCTGCGAACTATGAAGAGTTTTACGAACATCTAGGTCGAGCTCTTCTTCATCGAGTTGGGGGTTAACATTTCTACCATGAGATGACCTCGATCCATGCTCCTATCAATACAAAAATTCTTGTTAAGTTTCTTTATTTATGATTCTCCGATTTTTGATTCAACTGATTCTGGGGTTCTTTAAATAGGTCGGCTCCCCACATAATCATGGGGTAAAGATACTCATATACAACGCATTATCAAATAACATTTCATTCAGAATATCTCATTCATATCTTAAACACAATAATGGTCCATCAGACTAAATTTTTCTATTTGAACAATCCTCCATGGGGATTTCAATTTTTCAGATTTTTAATTTATCAACCCTTAACTTGATCCACTGATCAAAAGTTAACAGTAGTAATCTGCCAGCACAATCCACTACTCTCATAGGGATTTGCTAAAGTTATTAACGTCATTCCAGTTATGAACATCATCACAGGGACTCGTCCCATTCATCCTCATTGTGGTTTTGCTCGGTTTATTACATTTCAACCAAATTTCAGGAATCATCATTTTTCAATCAGAATCCAAATCAATTCATCAGTTCACAACCAGAATTTAAAAATCATATCAATCACATTCGAATTCATCATCTGGATAGCATTAATGCTTATAATTTCAAGTCTTAGATTTACTCGTATATATTGCCAGTAAAGAGCTGCAGTTATACCCTCGGTATATACGGGTAGTCATGGTCCTTGGAATTATAAGGTAAAGACCATCATATCTTGGCCTCACGCAAGTCAGGGATTCCATGCAATTGTGGTATTTCCATCTGAAGACCCAATTACTAATTTATGAATTTCAGTTCAAATAAAAATTTGTATGAATTTCATCACATAATTCTGATCTTATACTGCTACTTCAAAAAATTTTGACATTTTTGGCTTTTTGGTTGATCCTCATTAGCTAATTAGCTTTGATACCAACTGTAAGATCCCTGTCCCCACCGCGCAACAATTCAAGGGTGCTAGCAGCGGAAGTAGCACTTCTTGCGTGGGAGTGGCAGGGTCCCACATTCGGGGCCTCGTCCCACGGATATCCGGACAAGAGACTAATCCATCGGTTATTCCAAAACCGAACCCGGAAAAACTTCCTTTGCCCGGAAAGCACGGGCGATTCCACCAGGATAACTTTTCCCTAATGTAGTCAAAAGCCTTAACTAACTGAGCTCATCTGACTGAACCCGTAAGTCCCATAGTCAGATCAGGGAAAAAGATTATACTTGGATCATAGAGACCAATGCTTTTTTCATCATTGAGAGGCACAGATGTTGATTCTTTTCCATAGAACAATTTTTTGTCCGGAATTTACTTCATCTATCGAACTAAACAGAAATTGAGTCGATTTATGGATCCATCAGTCCAGCCTAACCCCATCCAGTCCCATGGGTTAGCCAACCGCCCAACCACTGTAGTGATGGGATCCAATTAGGAATTTGGTTAGGTTTTGTCCCAGGTACCAGGGAAAAGAGTTTCCAGGCCCCCTAGCCGGATGTTCATGTAAACATAAAACTAGTCACACCACTTACACACCCAATATGAAATTGCCTTTTTCTCAGCATCAGCTATCTTTAAAACAATCCTTTAATGAAACCATTGAGTCACTGATCACAATCCTCAAAATCTCTGGTTGAATCCTTATTTCCAATCATTCCTTCATCGGTGTACTTATGGCATCATTGGCAACCAGAAACGCTCACCACCTGTTCACTCAGAGGCCTTTTCGATAGTTCCTAGCTCATAGTAACCAGCAATATATTCACATAACAAAATGGAATCTCCATGAAAGATCAGCAAGATCAACCAACAGATCCATATAAAAGAGTCATGGACTCATCCGTTGAGGACCAGCAAGGTCAATCAACCATGTCCATGCCTGGTTTCAGAAAACAACTCTTACTCCTTGTTCCAATATCTTCCACGGCGCACGTGTGGGTATCTTCGGCGACCCAGAGCCCCCGAGCACCGTCGTATGGTCAGCACCCTCTAGGATCCTTCGCAGGTCACCTAGCGCTTCACTCATAGGCCGCTTCCTTGGTCCCTCATCCACCGTACCGGAAGCTGGTCAAGACCTCGACTGACCATGCTACGCGAGACGTCCTCCGTTGACTCTCCGTCAGTTGTTGCAACTTTATCAGTTAGGTCTCCACGACCTTAATCACAAGACGGTCAAAATGCTTCCCCAGCATTCTTGATATAAAACAGTCATTTACAAACAGGTCACAAATACAGTTCTTATAATGAACTCTCGTCTTTCCACATTATCCCTCATCAGTCCACATTATCCCTCATCAGTCCACATTACTTATTCCACATTCCATTCATATATGTACTCATTCTCATCCAGTCACATCATTTTTCATCTCATCACATCAGATTCATTCACATCACATATCATTTATTCACATCCCAATTCACATGTCACCACATCTCATCCATTCACTCATATCGACGTCTCATCATTTCACATACACATTTGCATTCATTATTCCACATACATATCCACATTCGTACATCCACATCCATACATCCAATTCCATATTCGCATTCATACATACACATCTATATCCACATTCATACATCCATTTTCACATCCACATCCACATCCATACATCCACATCCACATCTACATTCATACATCCATATCCACATCCATACATCCACATCTACATTCCACATTCATACATCCATATCCACATTCCACATTCATACATCCATATCCACATTCCACATTCATACATCCACATCCACATTCCATATCCATACATCCACATCCACATTCACATCCATACATTCATATCCACATTTCACATTCATACATCCATATCCACATTCATACATCCATATCCACATCTACATTCATACATCCATACCCACATTCCACATTCATACATCCACATCCACATTCCATATCCATACATCCACATCTACATTCACATCCATACATCCATATCCACATTTCACATTCATACATCCATATCTACATCTACATTCATACATCCACATCCACATTCCACATTCGTACATCCACATCCACATTCCACATCCATACATCCATATCCATACATCCATATCACATCTTCATACATTCATATCCACATTCCACATTCATACATCCATATCCACATCTACATTCATACATCCATATCCACATCCACATCCATGCATCCATATCCACATTCCACATCCACATCCACATTCCACATTCATACATCCATATCCACATTCCACATTCCACATACATACATCCATATCCACATTCACATCCATACATCCATATCCACATTTCACATTCATACATCCATATCCATATTCCACATTCATACATCCACATCCACATCCCACATTCACATTCACATTCATATTCACAATTATCCTCATCCATTCATACATTTACATTTATCTAATTCATATTACTTCCATCCATCCATTACATCTATTTGATTCCTATCACATCTCATCACATCTATTTATAGAATGTAAGAGAATTCTAATTTTTTGATATAAAGATTCTTTACGCATCTAATTAGGCATAAAGACGACTTTAGCAAGAATAACACTTTTATAAAAATCCTTTTATGCATAAATTTATTTTTTAAGGAAAATAACACTTTCGAATTAAAAATAAACCTTTTATGCATTTTACTATGCATAAATTCCATTTTAATGAGGATAACACTTTCAAAATAAAAATAAATCTTTTATGCATCTATCTATGCATAATTTTAATTTCAATGAAAATAATACTTTTGAAATAAAAATAATTCTTTTATGCATCTTTCTATGCATAAAATCAAAATTGATAAGAATAACTCTTTTGGAATAAAAATAAAATTCTTTTTGCTTCTATTTATGCATAAAATCCAAATTGATGAAAATAACTCTTTTGAAATAAAAATAGATTTCTTTATGCATCTTTCTATGCATAAAATCAAAATTGATAAGAATAACTCTTTTGGAATAAAAATAAAATTCTTTATGCATCTATTTATGCATAAAATCAAAATTGATGAAAATAACTCTTTTGAATTTAAAATAAATTTATTTATGCTTCTATTTATGCATAAAATCAAAATTGATGAAAATGATGAAATAACTCTTTTGAATTAAAAATAAAATTCTTTATGCATCTTTCTATGCATAAAATCAAAATTGATGAAAATAATTATTTTGAAATAAAAATAGATTTCTATATGCATCTTTCTATGCATAAAATCAAAATTGATGAAAATAACTCTTTTGAAATAAAAATAGATTTCTTTATGCGTCTTTCTATGCATAAATCTAATTTAGTAGGAATTAGACTTTTAGAATAAAAGAATTTCTCTTATGCATCTTCCCATGCATAAAAACTAAATCTCTCTTTTAAAATAAAAACTTTCTTTTATACTTCTATTTATGCATAAATTCAATTTTGATGAAAGTCACACTTTTATAATAAAATAATTTCTTTTATGCATCTAATTTATGCAAAAATCCATTTATGATGAAAATCACACTTTTAATATAAAAAAATCTTTTATGCATATATTTATGCATACAAATCATTTATGAGATGAAAATCACTCTTTTAATATAAAATAATTTCTTTTATGCATCCATTTTGCATAAAAATCATTTATGATGAAAATCACACTTTTAATATTAAAAAAATCTTTTATGCATACAAATCATTTATGATGAAAATAACACTTTTATAATCAAAATAACAATTTCAATATACTTCCTTCTATGCATAGAATTTCATTCTAAAGAAAGTAACACCTTTTTAATAAAATATTTTTAGTATGCATTTTTCTATACCTAGGATGAAAAATCACACTTTAAGAATACATATACGATGGGAATTACTCTTTTTGAATAATAAAAGGTAAAAATTATTTTACACAATTTTTAGAAAATTTCGCCATAACCTCCTTTGTATGGCTGACCATTTTTCAATTTTTAACTCCCTAAAATCAACTAGAATTTCACCAAGAGTATTCAAATCATTCTAATGTAAACATTTTCTACTTATTTAAGAGAAACATTATGAAAATTTTGATTTTATCCAATATTCATTCATCTAGGATAAAGAATGGTTGGATTTACTAAAGAAGAGAGGGGAATGCCTTTTTTCAATGAGGCATAGCATCATAATCATTTTAGAGAAGACAAAAATCTAAAAAACCATAAAATGAAATAGAAAAGAGAAGAATCTCCAACTTACAAGGAGAATTCGAGAGCTTTCCTTCGGCTTGATGGTTTGAGGGATCTACTCTTGTTTGAAACAAGAGTGGCTACCAATCTTTAGAAGAGGGAAGGTCAAAAACTAATGAATTATGAGTAAATTCACAGTTTTTGGCTCTTGGGAAAAGCAGGGTAATAGTGCAAAAAACACTATTAAGCTTCAACAAAGGGGGAAGCTTCTATTTATAACAAAAAATGAGCCTCTAACCAAGCAAACTGATTCTAGAATTTTTCAGATCAGTTTGGTCAATTTTTGACCATTTTTAGGTCAGTTTAGCTCACTTTTTGGATCTAGTTGAAACAGAGGAGAGATAAAAATATCTCATTATTTGGGAGTTTAAAACTCTCCCCCACATGTGAAATAGGTGCCTCCTTCATGAGGGGAATTCCTCCATACTAAGGTGTCAAAAATGCATCATTTCTTCTAAATATCTCTCTTTTTTAACTATTAACCTTGTCCTTAGTCAACTCTTCATCTTATGTGAGTATTTACTCATTTTTAGGGGGATTTTCTTTATTTCTTCCATTTATCTCCTCCACAATGGAGGGACTTTGACATCAAAGGCTTTGGCAAAATCCTTCACCATTTAAACTCCTTCAGCCATGGAAATAGGTTTGGCATTCTTGACTAAAGTATCCAATGGCTCGTTCATTCCCCGAATGAACCTGGCCAGCAGCTGCTCTTCATCCAATTGAGGGGAATATTTAAGGAGAAGGGCAAAAGCCTGATGGTACTCTTCAATTGTCCGGCTTTCCTACTTTAGTTCCAAGAACTCATTCATCTTAGTTTCAAGAAAACTTGGGGGACAAAACCTCTTTCTAAGGTAAGCCTTGAGATCGGTCCAGGTCTGGGTATTTCGGTTGAGACGGTTTGTCTCGCAGTGATTCCTCCACGCAACCCTGGCCGTTTCCACAATCTTTAACCTGGCGAGAGCCATCTTGCTTCTCTCATTGTACCTAGTTACATCAAAGTATTCCTCCATGGCCTCAATCCACTTTTGTACAACTTCACCTAACTGTTTCCCTTCACCCTTGAAGGGACCAGGCTGCGAACTATGAAGAGTTTTACGAACATCCAGGTCGAGCTCTTCTTCATCGAGTTGGGAGTTAACATTTCTACCATGGCACGACCTCGATCCATGTTCCTATCAATACAAAAATTCTTGTTAAGTTTCTTTATTTATGATTCAATCCGATTTTTGATTCAACTGATTCTAGGGTTCTTTAAATAGGTCGGCTCCCCACATAATCATGGGGTAAAGATACTCATATAGAACGCATTATCAAATAACAATTCATTCAGAATATCTCATTCATATCTTTAACACAATAATGGTCCATCAGACTAAATTTTTCTATCTGAACAATCCTCCATGGGGATTTCAATTTTTCAGATTTTTATTTTATCAACCCTTAACTTGATCCACTGATCAAAAGTTTTGACATTATTGGCTTTTTGGTTGATCCTCATTAGCCAATTAGCTTTGAGACGTCCTCTGTTGACTCTCCGTCAGCTGTTGCAGCTTTATCAGTTAGGTCTCCACGACCTTAATCACAAGACGGTCAAAATGCTTCCCCAGCATTCTTGACATAAAACAGTCATTTACAAACAAGTCACAAATACAAATCTTATAAATGAACTCTCGTCTTTCCACATTATCCCTCATTAGTCCACATTACTTATTCCACATTCCATTCATATATGTACTCATTCTCATCTAGTCACATCATTTTCCATCTCATCACATCAGATTCATTCACATCACATATCATTTATTCACATCCCAATTCACATGTCATCACATCTCATCCATTCACTCATATCGATGTCTCATCATTTCACATACACATTTGCATTCATTATTCCACATACACATCCACATTTGTACATCCACATCCATACATCCAATTCCATATTCGCATTCATACATACACATCTATATCCACATTCATACATCCATTTTCACATCCACATCCACATCCATACATCCATATCCACATTCCACATCCATACATCCATACCCACATTCCACATCCATACATCCATACCCACATTCCACATTCATACATCCATACCCACATTCCACATTCCACATCCACATCCACATTCCACATCCATACATCCACATCCACATTCACATCCATACATCCATATCCACATTCCACATTCATACATCCATATCCACATTCCACATTCATACATCCACATCCACATTCCACATCCATACATCCATATCACATTCATACATTCATATCCACATTCCACATTCATACATCCATATCCACATCTACATTCATACATCCATATCCACATCCACATCCATACATCCATATCCACATTCCACATCCATATCCACATTCCACATTCATACATCCACATCCACATTCCACATCCATACATCCACATCCACATTCCACATCCATACATCCACATCCACATTCCACATCCATACATCCATATCCACGTTCACATCCATACATCCATATCCACATTCCACATTCATACATCCACATCCACATCCCACATTCACATTCACATTCATATTCATAAACATCCTCATCCATTCATCCATTTACATTTATCTAATTCATATCACTTCCATCCATCCATTTACATCTATCTGATTCCTATCACATCTATTTATAGAATGTAAGAGAATTCTAATTTTTTGATGTAAAAATTCTTTACGCATCTAATTAGGCATAAAGACAACTTTAGTACGAATAACACTTTTATAAAAATCCTTTTATGCATCTATTTATGCATAAATTTATTTTTTAAGAAAAATAACACTTTCGAATTAAAAATAAACCTTTTATGCATTTTACTATGCATAAATTCCATTTTAATGAGGATAACACTTTTAAAATAAAAATAAATCCTTTATGCATCTATCTATGCATAATTTTAATTTCAATGAAAATAATACTTTTGAAATAAAAACAATTCTTTTATGCATCTTTCTATGCATAAAATCAAAATTGATAAGAATAACTCTTTTGGAATAAAAATAAAATTCTTTATGCTTCTATTTATGCATAAAATCCAAATTGATGAAAATAACTCTTTTGAAATAAAAATAGTTTTCTTTATGCATCTTTCTATGCATAAAATCAAAATTGATAAGAATAACTCTTTTGGAATAAAAATAAAATTCTTTATGCATCTATTTATGCATAAAATCAAAATTGATAAAAATAACTCTTTTGAATTTAAAATAAATTTCTTTATGCTTCTATTTATGCATAAAATCAAAATTGATGAAAATAATGAAATAACTCTTTTGAATTAAAAATAAAATTCTTTATGCATCTTTCTATGCATAAAATCAAAATTGATGAAAATAACTGTTTTGAAATAAAAATAGATTTCTATATGCATCTTTCTATGCATAAAATCAAAATTGATGAAAATAACTCTTTTGAAATAAAAATAGATTTCTTTATGCATCTTTCTATGCATAAATCCAATTTAGTAGGAATTACACTTTTAGAATAAAAGAATTTCTCTTGTGCATCTTCCCATGCATAAAAACTAAATCCAATGAAAAATAACTCTTTTAAAATAAAAACTTTCTTTTATACATCTATTTATGCATAAATTCAATTCTAATGAAAGTCACACTTTTATAATAAAACAATTTCTTTTATGCATCTAATTTATGCAAAAATCCATTTATGATGAAAATCACACTTTTATTATTAAAAAATCTTTTATGCATATATTTATGCAGACAAATCATTTATGATGAAAATCACTCTTTTAATATAAAATAATTTCTTTTATGCATCCATTTATGCATAAAAATCATTTATGATGAAAATCACACTTTTAATATTAAAAAAATCTTTTATGCATACAAATCATTTATGATGAAAATAACACTTTTATAATCAAAGTAACAATTTCAATATACTTCCTTCTATGCATAGAATTTAATTCTAAAGAAAGTAACACCTTTTTAATAAAATATTTTTAGTATGCATTTTTCTATACCTAGGATGAAAAGTAACACTTTAAGAATACATATACGATGGGAATTACTCTTTTTGAATAATAAAAGGTAAAACTTATTTTACATTTTTAGAAAATTTTGCCATAACCTCCTTTGTATGGCTGACCATTTTTCAATTTTTAACTCTCTAAAATCAACTAGAATTTCACCAAGAGTATTTAAATCATTCTAATGTAAACATTTTCTACTTATTTAAGAAAAACATTATGAAAATTTTGATTTTATCCAATATTCATTCATCTAGGATAAAGAATGGTTGGATTTACTAAAGAAGAGAGGGGAATGCCTTTTTTCAATGAGGCATAACATCATAATCATTTTTAGAGAAGACAAAAATCAGGATTATGCTCAATCAATCTCTGAAGGGAGGCAACACTTCTGTGTAGCCGGTGCGCTCAGCCTCTCTAGTATGCGTGTCTCCTCTCTCTGATAAGGGCACTAATCTGCTTAAGGCCCATCGACACTAACTGTGCCCGCGATTCCGACTCCAACTGAGTCCGAATCCAAATCTGCTCAATTTGCTCAGCCAAGTTCTCATCAATCTGTACATTCTCTGGGATACGCATCGACTGGGAGAATCTCCTATCCCCCTCAGAGAGAACCAACAAAACTGGCGCATGATCTGACATACAAGTACCAGCAAGAATCCCCACACAGAGCCTCCTTTGTCCACAAGTAGATCACTAGCATACATCCTGTCAATCCGGGAGAGGTTCATGCTGCCAATCCACCAATCTGAACGAGAAAAGAGGAGACTACCTCACTCCCGTGCAAAGCCCTCAAAATGCCATACATCAACAACCCTCAATGTCATACATAATCTCTCCCATGCTGCAAGCTCTGTGCCATGAACAGTGGTCTGGCTACTACCACCACATCTGTCCTCAAGTGCTTCAATCATGTTGAAGTCACCCCCAATACACCACTCATCAGCTCAAGGCAAAGCAACATCAATCTGTGTCCAAAACTCTGCACGAGCACTCTCATGATTCGGGGCATATAGGTTCAGGAGACCAAGCCTGATCTCTTCCCACTAAAAAATCATCCACTGTGCTCTGCCAGGAATAATAATGCCTCTGTCAATGATGGCAGCCTACCAAGTATCCGCAATAGACATACATACTCCCCCCTGAATACCAGAGGATCCAAATGATGCTGACCAAAACACCTCAGAGTGTCTATGCATAAGATGACCACAACGCCGAATGCGGCTCTCTGACAAATGATGTTCCTACAACATAAGAACATCCACTGGACCACCAGTCAAGCAGCACATCATCTCCTGGCGCACACGCCCACGGTAAAATTGGAGCCTCAAGCCCCTGTACATTCCATGAGATTATCCTCATGGGGACTGCGAGAACCAAGAGGCGGCCGCTGCAGCCTCTAGCCAAGCAATCTTGGAGATAGGTTTGGACGGAGAGAAATCTGAGTCCAAACGGCCCCTAAATCCTGAAAAGTGGCCTCTCAAGGCCTGTCTCAAGCAACTCCAGGTCTCAGTGGCCAACGCTCTGGCAAGATCATGTGGAACCTCATCCTCATGTACATATACATAGCCTGGAGTCATCCTGGAGTCCACAATCAAATACATGACAATATGTCACTCAGTGGCCTCTGGTGAGCCTGGCACCACCATAAACTTAGCCAAATCCCAGAAGTAAGCAAGCAATTCCATGCACTCCAACTCTCCAAGATGGTGTGAAAATTCAATGATCTGTGCACGCATGAATCGCATAGCAGCTGATATAGTCCAATCTATCTGTGAACTGCCACAAAGTGGGAAGGAGAAGGCCACTGCCAAGTCAATGGCTATTGCCCCACGTGAGGCAAGAATCGCTACATGCACCCTCAGACGAGTAGCTGACCTGCTGTCATCAAGTTCACCAAAGTGTCTAGTGAACTCATACCCAAACCTCTCGCCCTGCAGCAGGTGATAGTCAAAAGAAGCTAAATCTAGGCGGAATAGCAGCCATGGGGGAAGTACTGATCACCACTGGGGGACAAGGAGAGGAGCTACCCTCTTCCGTAGCTCTGCTCGCCAAGAAGGAGCTTTGTAAAGACCGTCGAGCACTGCCAGGAGGTGTGGGAGCCTGGCCAGGGGGAGGGGTAATCGTGGGCGTGGTGTGAGGAACAACTGGAGGGGAGAAAGTGGGTGGATGAAGGTCAGGTGAAGGGGCGGAAGCAGGCGAGGGATGCGGGTCAGTAGAGGAAGGGGGAGAATGTGGGCGGGAGGAAGAAGGTGGAATGGTGGTGGCAGAGGGTGAAGAGGATGAATGGCCGCCCAGACCTGTAGGCTCCTCCTGCGGCTCTCTCTATGGATGACAAGTCGACATGCCCTTCAAGGAGTCCCCAGTTAGCTCCTCCTGAAGGACACTAATTTGGTTCCCTGTGGGAACCCACTGCTGTTGCAGGGCATGCCGTCCTCGTGGGATAGCTGTCTCTCTCTCAACAGTAGGATGACGGTGCCGAGTAACTCTCTGCCAATCAAGACGAGCCCGTGTTGTCTTCTCTGGGTCGCCTGGCTGGCCTGAGAACTCTTGCCCAGCCATCTGGGTATTTGTCGTCTCAGAGTCAGTGCCCTCGATGTCTGATGTGGGCCAGAAGCCTCCTGTGCTGTCGCTCTAGCCTATCTGGACTCCTGCTGGGCCTGTTGTTGCTGAGCTTGCCTCTGAGTGCACCTAGGGCAGGCCTTCACTAGATGTCCTACCTGGTGGCAAATGAAGCACTGGTTCGGGAGGCCACAGTATTCCACCTTCTAAGCCAACCATTCACCTGCCAAGGTGGGAAGCTGTATCTCCGTCTCGGTAGGCTGAGCCGGGTCTGAAACAAGAACTCTCACAGAAGGAAGACCTGCTGCCTTGGCAACCACCAAGGCTGCCGTGGGAGGTGACTCGATGTACATCCCGAGGGCCTTCCCAATCTATGGCAAGAGGTGTAAGTACTCCCTGCGGAGTCCCAGTAGACAAGTTGTCACTGGAAATCCCCTCTCCTCCTTCAGGATGAAAGAGGAGGAGGTCTCTGCTACTGGATCAAAGCCATGGATCCACGGTCAAAAATGAGCCCTAGAGGAGCGCAAAGCCAATGGAGACATCTGTAGAATGCGTGCGGCTGCCTCCTGGGACTCAAATTCAATCTGGTAGAAACCACGGTCGAGCGAGCAACTGTATATCAATGATTTTGCCCACATTAGTGAGCAACAGCTTTGAAGAAGATCTCGCAGTTCACCGTGCCGCGGCTGCCGATGATGTTTCCAATGACGGAACATTGTTGGAGTCGCTCAATCTCGGTGATGAAGCCCACTCTCTCCTGGTCGGTGAGAGAGAGTCGAACAGCGGAGGCATCAGGGGTGGGCGAGGGGGCTTCAGCAGTTGCGAAAAGGATGTCTCCGCCATTCGTATCTGCTGTTGAGAAAACATGGTGCTCATGCTAGATCAAGTGTGTAGAGGAGAGGGACTCACAAAATACAAGAAAAATATCTTGCTTATTAAGTTGTTTATGAATACAACTAGGCCTTGCTCTATATAAAATGCCTCCTAGCTTCACCTTTAAATAGGTGAGCTAGTGGACCTTAAGTCTCTTCACACACACACCCTTCTCTTCCCCTTCTACATAACCTTAGTCTTTTAATACCCTCCCTCAATACCAACTATGAAAGAATTGGAATAGGTGGTATTGGACATAGGTTGCCTTTATAACATTAGGCATACAAGGATGTCATGGTGGTGTGGTTATCTAGGATTTACAACTATGTTCTTAGAACCTTAGAGGCTAATACAATGATGCCATCTAAGTCTTTATTAGATGTCGATGAAGATGTACACCTCAATGATGGTGGACCCCACTCTTTGTGCTTGCTTGACTTTTTGTACTTGACATGCTTTAGACATACTTGCCATTGCCATGCTTTCCACCTTGACCATTCTCACACAATGATCAAAACAAGGCTGCCACCCTTGCTTAAGTGGTTTGCACATAGATGTTCCTTCAACATGCTTGATGCTTCCTTGAATACCATACCTCCTCCATGGGCAATGAGGGCCTTCCTTCTTCGAGTAATGGTTATGAGGTAGATTTATATGGGAAAGGAAAAGGGAGGGTCTTACCACTTGCCTTATGGATTGGTCAAGGGCAGTGTCTACTCCACAATTACAACAAAAGTTTTTGTGCATGTTGGTTACATGATACTCATTAGGGTTTGAAGGTACAAGCTTAATGAAAGTGAATAAGTGGTTGAGGTAAATGCTCAAACCAATAAGGTACATCATCCTTGGCTCAAGAAGGAGAGGGCATGGCTCATAATGTTGCCAATGCCTCTTACAAAGACAATGCCAAGAGATGTTTAAAATCATGACAAACAACAAGGTAGAGCACTTAGTGATGCTATGCTTAACCTTATAACTCATCTTAGAAGATGAAAATGTTGAATATGCAGCGGGAATAACATGCCTTGGGCTTGGGAAATGAGAGCATATGGCTTATGACATGCCTATGCCTCTTACAAACAAGAGCCTTAAGGGTGATATACACAACAACATTAAAGATAAGCACATGTGCCCAACTTTAAACCACTCAAAAATTGAGTTTGTTGATGAAAAACCAGAAATCTTCAACCTCTTTGGCTTATGGGATGAAGACAATGGTTCATGGTTGCACCATTTCTCCTTGGAAGCTTTGCCAAGGTAAGCATAGAAGCGGGTTGACGATGAAGATTTATAGTGTGACACTTATGGTGTGTGCCCGGCCTCCAATGTTGATGAAGAAGAGCCTCCTTAGTGTTAAAGACCTCCTCCTTTGATGGTTAAGACCACATTAGTGTTAAGCAACACTTTGTTTGGTGATTAAGATCACCATTAGTGTTTAAAAAACACAATTAGTGATTAAGAGCACATTTCTAGCATCTAATGACACTTGTAGTGGTGATTAGATTCACCATTAGTGTTTAAAAACACTTTAGAATAACTCCCCTTTGTTGGATTAGAAGTTTCATTAGTATTAATCCACTATTAGTGCTCATAAGCACACTTTGAAAAGCTTTGAGAACTTGAAGATGAAGAGGAAGCTTGATGACGTGATGAATGAGACTTATGATGTCTCATATGGTTGGCCACCACTTAAAAATCAAGAGAAGGATCAGCAACAAGCTCTCACGACATCACTTGGGTGATTAGAGCAAAGAGGGAAGGATTAGAGTAAGAAAAAAAACAAATTTGAAGCTTTAATGGAGAGCTTCAAGAACTTTGAAGGAGGCAGCCCTGGTTTTTCTATTGTAGCCGGCGAATGGAGCAGCCATTGGAGATGAAATTTGAGGTGTAGCTCCTAGACACATTGGGCTTCAAAAGACCTCAACTTCCATAGCCTATAATGGCCTACAGGCGGCGTATATCTGTACGGCCAGCTGCACTGCAGAAAACTGTGTCGGGCTACACCGGCGGCAACGCCACGGGCGAGAAGTAGACAAATCCAACAATTGATGGTACGAATGTGTGCGCCTACAAGTCTACTTCACTTCCCATGTTGAGAGCTCGGCGAGTTATGGTCTCCTCGAGCTGCTAGAGCTCCTCCACCAGCAGAGGGTTGAGGTCCACAAGGAGAAGATAAGAGAAAATAAAGATTTTTGACCTATTCTACACCACAAATGTGACCTACTCAACCAAAGTTCTAGATACCATGTTGAGAAAACGTGGTGCTCATGCTAGATTAAGTGTGTGGAGGAGAGGGACTCACAAAATACAAGAAAAATATCTTGCTTATTAAGTTGTTTATGAATACAACTAGGCCTTGCTCTATATAAAATGCCTCCTAGCTTCACCTTTAAATAGGTGAGCTAGTGGACCTTAAGTCCCTTCACACACACACCCTTTTCTTCCCCTTCTACATAACCTTAGTCTTTTAATATCTGCTTGCTGCTGCTGACAAGAAGGAGAGAGAGGAGGCAAGAGGGAGGAAGAGAGTGGAGGGGGGATCATCGCGAAGCAGCAGGCGCGGGCACTCGTCTTCAAGTTTCACGCTTTTATAATAAAAATAATAATCAATATGCATCTTTCTATGCATAGAATTTAATTCTATTAAAAATCACTCTTTTATAATAATAAAAATAATCAATACGCATCTTTCTATGCATAGAATTTAATTCTATTAAAAATCACTCTTTTATATAAAAAAAATCAATATGCATCTTTCTATGCATAGAATTTAATTCTATTAAAAATCACTCTTTTATTAAAAAAAATAATCAATATGCATCTTTATATGCATAGAATTTAATTCAATTAAAAATCACTCTTTTATAATAAAAAAATAATCAATATGCATCTTTCTATGCATAGAATTTAATTCTATTAAAAATCACTCTTTTATAATAAAAAAATAATTAATATACATCTTTCTATGCATGAATGAAAATGACACTTTTAGAATATATAAACGATGGGGATTACTCTTTTTGATTAATAAAAGATGAAATTTATTTCACAAATTTTTAAAAATTTTGCCATAACCTCCTTTGTATGGCTGACCATTTTTCAATTTTTCTAACCTTAATCTACTTAGGAATTATCCCCAATTGGTTTAAGGCATTCTAAACTAATCAATTTTCACTTTTAAGAGAGAAACAATATGAAAAGTTTAATTCCAACAATTAGATCACTTAACTAGGATAAAGAAGGGCTGATTTTAAGAATGAGAGAGGGGGAAAGCCTTTCCAAGTCTAAGGCATAGTATCTGTTTATCATTTTAAGATAACAAACAATTTAGAAAACCATTAAAAGAATAAGAAAAAGTAAGATTTCTTACTTACATGAAATTCTGGGAGCTTTCCTTTGGCTTGATGGTTTGAGGGATCTACTCTTGTTTGCAACAAGAGTGGCTACCAATTCTTTAGAAGAGGGAATGGTAAAAAACTAGTGAATTATTAAGAAATTCAGAGTTCTTGGCTCTTGGGAGGAGTAGAGTAACAGTGCATAAAACACTATTAAGCTTCAACAAAGAGGGAGGCTTCTATTTAAAGGAAAAAGTGAGCTTCTAACCAAGCAAACCGATTCTAGAATTTTTCAGATCAGTTTGGTCAATTTTTGACCATTTTTAAGTCAGTTTAGCTTACTTTTTGAAACTAGACTTGAATTAGGAGAGAGGAGAGAGGAAATATCTCAATTTTTGATAATTTTAAACTCTACCACACATGTGAAGTAGGTGCCTCCTTCATGAGGGGGGAATTCCCATTGTGAGGTGTCAAAAATCCATTTTTTTTAGTAATTCCTTCGGTCCTTAGTCCACTCTTCATCTTATGTGAGTATTTACTCATTTTTTGGAGGGATTTTCTTTATTTCTTCTATTTATCTTCTCCACACATTTGGATGAATCTGATTGCCCCCTCAAAACCTTAATTTATTTTTTTTAAAAATCTGGACCCCTAGGATAAGGCCTGTTGAACAGATTATACTTGATTTCTAATGTACCTTCTGAAAATCTTTTTGAACTTCAGTTTCGGGAAAACTTGTTTTAATAAGAAGAGATATTTTTCCATCCAAAAACATTCAAAATGTGAATAACCTCTCTCTAGAATATTTTCTCTCTCTAGGTCAAAATAGGTAGAAACAAGATCTTTTATATTTCTGAAGAGGGGATTGATTACAGGGGAATATACTGGACATCCTAAGAGACTGGGGAGGAATCTTACAAACAACCCACTGCAACCAACTCCTTCTCCCTCTCCCTTGCTGTCTCTATCCCTCTCTCTCCCTCTCCCTCTCTGTCTCTATCCCTCTCTCTCTCCCTTTTCCTCTACACACACACACACACACACACTCCCCTCCCCTCTCTCTCTCTCCATCTCTTTCAGTCCACACCCCTATGCATGCTCTCTTCACCTTTGTCTATCCTTCTCCCTCTCTCTTTCTCTACCTATCTCCACCTGTCTTATGCTCATTGCTCTGCCATCCTACTATAATGTCTCTTCTCCTCTACAATGCATCTCTCTCTCCCTCTCCCTCTCCCTCTCCCTCTACACACTTTCTCTCTCTTTACATCCTTCTACATGCACTCTCATGCATGCGCTCTCCACCTATGTCTATCCTTATCCCTCTCTCTCCCTTATTGCTACGATCTCCACCGTACCGGAAGCTCACCATTTAAATCGAACCGAGGCTGGTCAAGACCTCGGTCGACCTTGCTACGCGAGACGTCCTCCGTTGACTCTCCGTCAGCTGTTGCAACTTTATCAGGTAGGTCTCCACGACCACATTCTCAAGACAGTCAAAATGCTTCCCCAGCATTCTTGACATAAAACAGTCATTTACAAACAGTTCACAAATACAGTTTCTATAATGAACTCACATCTTTCCAGATTGTTCCACATCAATCCATATTACTTAACCCAAATCCAAATCATATGAGTATCCATTCTTGATGACCAGATACATCATTTTCCATCCCATCACATCAAATTCATTCACTTCACATAACACCCATTCCTATCTTTCTTAATTTACATTACGTCTCATTACATCCATTTCTCATTACATCTCATTCGTTCACATCTTATATTATTCATTCACATTTTGATTCACATGACATCTCATCTCATCCATTCGCTCATATCGACTTCATATCCATTCACATACATATTCGCATTCATTATTCCACATACACATCCACATTCACATCTACATCCATACATCCATTTTCACATCCACATTCATATATCCACATCCACATCCACATTCATACATCCACATCCACATACTCACATCCTCATATCCACATCCATATCTACATCCATACATCCATTTTCACATCTACATTCATACATCCACATCCATATCTACATCCATACATCCATTTTTACATCCACATTCATACATCCACATCCACATCCACATCCACATTCATACATCCACATCCACATCCACATCCATACCTACATCCATTTTCACATCCACATTCATACATCCACATCCATATCTACATCCATACATCCATTTTCACATCCACATCCACATCCACATCCACATCCATACATCTATATGTCCACATCCACATCCACATTCATACATCCACATCCACATCCATATCTACATTCATACATCCACATCCATATCTACATCCATACATCCATTTTCACATCCACATTCATACATCCACATCCACATCCATACATACATACATCCACATCCACATCCACATTCATACATCCACATCCACATCCATACCCACATCCACATCCATATCTACATCCATACATCCATTTTCACATCCACATTCATACATCCACATCCATATCTACATCCATATATCCACATCCATATCTACATCCATACATCCATTTTCACATCCACATTCATACATCCACATCCACATCCATACATCCATACATCCACATCCACATTCACATCCACATCCACATCCATACATCCACATTCATACATCCACAACATCCACATCCATACATCCACATTCATACATCCACATCCACATCCATATCTACATCCATACATCCACATCCATATCTACATCCATACATCCATTTTCACATCCGCGTTCATACATCCACATCCACATCCATACATCCATACATCCACATCCACATTCATACATCCACATCCACATCCACATTCATACATCCACATCCACATCCATATCTACATCCATACATCCATTTTCACATCCACATTCGTACATCCACATCCACATTCATACATCCATACATCCACATTCATACATCCACATCCACATCCACATCCACATCCACATCCATACATCCATACATCCACATCCACATCCACATTCATACATCCACATCCACATTCATACATCCACATCCACATCCACATCCATATCTACATCCATACATCCATTTTCACATCCACATTCATACATCCACATCCACATTCATACATCCATACATCCATATCCACATCCACATTCATACCTCCACATCCACATCTACATCTACATCCATTTATAGAATGTAAGAGAATTCTAATTTTTTGATATAAAGATTCTTTACACATCTAATTAGGCATAAAGATAACTCTAGCAGGAATAACACTTTTATAAAAAAAATTTATGCATCTATTTATGCATAAATTCAATTTTAAGAAAAATAACACTTTCGAATTAAAAATAAACCTTTTATGCATTTTACTATGCATAAATTCCATTTTAATGAGATTAACACTTTTCAAAATAAAAATAAATCTTTTATGCATCTATCGATGCATAAATTCAATTTCAATGAAAATAATACTTTCGAAATAAAAATAAATCTTTTAACAAAAATTCAATTTCAATGAAAATAATACTTTTGAAATAAAAATAAATCTTTTATGCATCTTTCTATGCATAAAATCAAAATTGATAAGAATAACTCTTTTGGATTAAAAGTAAAATTCTTTATGCATCTATTTATGCATAAAATCAAAATTGATAAAAATAACTCTTTTGAAATAAAAATAATTTTTTTTATACATCTATTTATGCATAAAATCAAAATTGATGAAAAAAACTCTTTTGGAATAAAAATAAAATTCTTTATGCATCTTTCTATGCATAAAAACCAAAATTGAAGAGAATAACACTTTTGGATTAAAATAAATTCTTTATGCATCTTTCCATGCATAAATCTAATTTAGTAGGAATTACACTTTTAGAATAAAATAATTTCTCTTATGCGTCTAATTTATGCATAAAATCCATTTATGATACAAATCACGCTTTTAATATAAAAAAATCTTTTATGCATATATTTATGCATACAAATCATTTATGATGAAAATCACTCTTTTAATATAAAAGAATTTCTTTTATGCATCTCATTTATGAATAAATTCCATTTATGATGAAAATCACGCTTTTAATATAAAAAAATCTTTTATGCATATGTTTATGCATACAAATCATTTATGATGAAAATCACTCTTTTAATATAAAAGAATTTCTTTTATGCATGTAATTTATGCATAAATTCCATTTATGATAAAAATCACGCTTTTAATATAAAAAAATCTTTTATGCATACAAATCATTTGTGATGAAAATCACTCTTTTAATATAATAGAATTTTTTTCATGCATCTAATTTATGCAAAATTTTCATTTATGATGAAAATCATGCTTTTAATATAAAAAAATTATGTTTATACATACAAATCATTTATGATAAAAATCACTCTTTTAATATAAAAGAATTTCTTTTATGCATCTAATTTATGCATAAAATCTTTTATGATGAAAATCATACTTTTTTAATAAAATATTTTTAGTATGTATATTCTTATACGTAGGATGAAAATTAACACTTTAAGAATACATATATGATGGGAATTACTCTTTTTGATTAAAAAATAAATAAAACTTATTTTACACAATTTTAGAAAATTTTGCCATAACCTCCATTGTATGGCTGACCAGTTTTCAATTTTTAACTCTCTAAAATCAACTAGAATTTCACCAAGGGTATTTAAATCATTCTAATGTAAACAATTTCTACTTATTTAAGAAAAATATTATGAAAAACTTGATTCTATCCATTAATCATTCATCTAGGATAAAGAATGGTTGGATTTACTAAAGAAGAGAGGGAAATGTCTTTTTTCAATGAGGCATAACATCATAATCATTTTAGAGAAGACAAAAATCATAGAAGCCATTAAAATTAAGCATAAATGGGAATTTATGTATTTCCTTACTACCATTCATCAATTAACTTCAATAGCATTAAAAAGCCATTCCAATTAAGCTTCTCAAGCTAGAGAGGGGTTGAGAAGAGAGAAACATTGAGAAATTATGGAAAAAGATCAAAATTCACACTTATCTTACAAATTGCTTGATTCTTTGATCACGGTAGAGGCCCCGAACCAATCAATTGGTTTGGTATGTTGATGGAGCCACCAATGGAGATTGAAGAAGGAGGGAAGCTCCAATTTCTTCAATTTGGGGAGAATTTTAGAGAATAGTAAAAATTATCATTATTTCAGCATAATTCTAGCATAGTATAATTCTCCTATTTTTTACAAAGGGCTCAGGTTCTATTTATAGGAGAGGGACGCTCTAACCAAGACCAACTAATTTCTAGAATTTTTCAGATTCAGTTTGGTTGAATTTGGACCTAGTTTGGTTCCTTTTTTATTCGGTTTTGATTCGGTTTGATCCAAGAGAGAGGAGAGATAAAATATCACATTATTTTTGAGTTTAAAACTCATTCAAGCATGTGAAGTAGGCGTCTCCTTGAGGGACTCCCCTTCCTTACACATGTGTCAAAATGGAATCATTATACCCAAAATATCTCATTTTTTTAGTAATACTCATAGTTTTTTACTAATAACACTTGTACATAGTCAACTCTTCATCTTATGTAAGCATAGTATTCTTCCATTGATTCGATCCACTTCTCCACAGTCTCGCCCAAGTTTTTCCCTTCACCCTTGAAAGGTCCAGGCTACAAACTATGAAGAGTTTTACGAACATCCAGGTCGAGCTCTTCTTCATCGAGTTGGGGGTTAACATTTCTACCCCACGACGACCTCGATCCATGTTCCTATCAATACGAAAATTCTTGTTAAGTTTCTTTATTTATGATTCAATCCAAATTTTGATTCAACTGATTCTGGGGTCCTCTAAATAGGTCGGCTCCCCACAGAATCAAGGGATAAAGATACTCATATAGAACGCATTATCAGTTAACAATTCATTCAGAATTATCTCATTCATATCTTTAACACAATAATGGTCCATCAGACTATTTTTTTTTCATCTGAACAGTCCTCCATGGGGATTTCAATTTTTTCATCTGAACAGTCCTCCATGGGGATTTCAATTTTTCAGATTTTTAATTTATCATCCCTTAACTTGATCCACTGGACAAAAGTTAACAGTAGCAATCTGCCAGCACAATCCACTAGTCTCATAGTGATTTGCTGAAGTCATTAACGTCATTCCAGTTATGAACATCATCACAGGGACTCGTCCCATTCATCCTCATTGTGGTTTTGCTCAGCTTATTACATTTCAACTAAATTTCAGGAATCATCATCTTTCAATCAGAATCCAAATCAACTCATCAAGTTACAACCAGAATTTAAAAATCATATCAACCACATTCAAATTCATCATCTGGATAGCATTAATGCTTATAATTTCAAGTCTTAGATTTACTCGTATATACTGCCAGTAAAGAGCTACAGTTATACTCTTGGTATATACGGGTAGTCACGGTCCTTGGAATTATAAGGTAAATACTATCATGTCTGCCTCAAGAAAGTCAGGGGTTCTATACAATTGCGGTACTTCCATCTGAAGAACCAATTACCAAATTATGAATTTCAGTTTGAACATCAAATCGTATGAATTTTATCACACAATTACAACCTTTTAGTGCTTCTTGATAAATTTTTGACATATTTGGTTTCTCGGTTGATCCTCATTAACCAAATAGCTTTGATACCAACTGTAAGATCCCTGACCCCACTGCGCAATGAATTCTGGGATGCTAGTAGCACTTCTTGCGCGGGGCAGGGTCCCACACTCGGGGCCTCGCCCACGGATATCCGGACAAGAGACTAATCCATTGGTTTTTCACAAACCGAACCCGAAAAAACTTCCTTTGCCTGAAAAACATGGGCGATTCCACCAAGATAACTTTTCCCTAACGTAGTCAAAAGCCTTACCTAACTGAACTGATCTGACCGAACTCGTAAGTTCCATAGAAGTCAGATCAAGGGACAGATTGCACTTGGATCATAGAGACCAACGCTTTTTTCCTCATCGAGAGGCACAGCCGTTGATTCTTTTTCCATAGAACAATTTTTGTCTGGGATTTACTTCATCTATCGATCTAAACAGAAATTGAGTCTTGATTTACGGATCTATCAGTCCAGCCTAATCCCATCCAGTCCCATGGGTTAGCCAACCGCCCAACTACTGTAGTGATGGGATCCAATTAGGAATTTGGTTAGGTTTTGTCCCGGGTACTAGGGAAAAGAGTTCCCATGCCCTCTAGTCGGGTGTTCATGCAAACATAAAACTAGTCACACCACTTACACACCCAATATAAAATTGCCTTTTTCTCAGCATCAGCTATCTTTAAAACAATCCTTTAATGAAACCATTGTGTCACTGATCACAATCCTCAAAATCTCTCGTTGAATCCTTATTTCCAATCATTCCTTCATTGGTGTACTTATGGCATCATTGGCAACTAGAACGCTCACCACCTGTTCACACAGGGGCCTTTTCGATAGTTCCTAGCTCATAGTAACCGGCAATATATACATATAAAAATCAAGATGGAATCCTCGTTGAAGATCAGCAAGATCAACCAACAGATCCATATAAGAGAGATATGGACTCATCAGTTGAGGACCAACAAGGTCAATCAACCAGATCCATACTCGGTTTCAGAAAACAACTCTTACTCCTTGTTCCAATATCTTCCACGACGCACGTGTGGGTATCTTCGGCGACCCAGAGCCCGAGCACCGTATGGTCAGCACCCTCTAGGATCCTTCGCAGGTCACCTAGCGCTTCACTCATAGGCCGCTTCCTTGGTCCCTCATCCACCGTATCGGAAGCTCACCATTTAAACCGAGGCTGGTCAAGACCTCGGCCGAGACCTTGCTACACGAGACGTCCTCCGTTGACTCTCCGTCAGCTATTGCAACTTTATCTCTCCACGACCACATTCTCAAGACAGTCAAAATGCTTCCCCAGCATTCTTGACATAGAAGAGTCATTTACAAACAGTTCACAAATACAGTTTCTATAATGAACTCACATCTTTCCAGATTGTTCCACATCAATCCATATTACTTAACCCAAATCCAAATCATATGAGTATCCATTCTTGACCAGATACATCATTTTCCATCCCATCACATCAGATTCATTCACCTCACATAACATCCATTCCTATCTTTCTTAATTTACATTACGTCTCATCACATTCATTTCTCATTAAATCTCATTCGTTCACATCTTATATTATTCATTCACATTCTGATTCACATGACATCTCATCTCATCCATTCACTCATATCGACCTCTCCCACTTGAAAAATGCGAGATGTCCTTATCTCGCAAAGTGGGGGTAGTCCTTCGCCAACTCTTCTTCTTTCTCCCAGATGGCGTCTTCTAGAGGGAAGAACTTCCACTTTACTAAGAATTCTCTAAGGACTCTGCTCCTAAGGATCTTCTCCCGAACGTCAAGGATTTCCTCAGGTTGGAGTACCATCTTGCCTTGAGTTGGAGAGATCAATTGCTCATCATCAAGCACGTGATTCAGGCTAGGTACACACTTCTTAAGCAAACTGACATGGAATACATCATGTACCTTGAGATGGGGAGGCAGAAGAAGTTTGTAGGCTAGATCACCCACTTTCTTTATGACAGCATACGGCGCAAGAGAGCTTCTTGTACTTCCCTAAGGATAAGGAAATTCTTTTTGATCATACTCGAATGAAGACCATATCTGATTCTTCAAACTCTCTCTCAGATCTCTTTTTATGTGCATACTACTTTTGCCTGTCTTGGCCTGCCTTTATATCTTTACGGATTGATTGCATCTGCTGGTCCATGTTATCAAGCATTTGTTTGGACATTTCCACTATGATCAATGGGTCAGACCAAGTCAACGGTGTAAAGAAATCTTGTCCATACAAAGCTTTGAAAGGACTCATCCCAATGCTCCGATGGATAAGCATTGTAAGCAAATTCGACTAGATGCAAATGACTTGACCACTTCTTGGGTTCCCTACTGTATGACCGAAGGATATCTTCTATTACTACCATATGTTTCAGGAAGATAGGCTGTGTTGAGATCCAAGAAAGTTCCTACTGCTACAAAGAACACAATCCAAAATTTGGATGTGAATTTGGGATCTCTGTCACTTACTATCCTCCTGGGTAAACCATGCAATATGAAGATCTCCTTAAGGAAAACTCTGGCAACATCCACTGCAGAGAGTATGTTTCTTTCACTGGAATCAGATGGGCAACTTTGGTTAGCCTGTCAACTACCACAAAAATGGAGTTGTAACCTGATTGCACTAAAGGTAATCCAGTGACAAAGTCCATACTAATGCATTCCCACTTCATCTGTGGAATGTCTAGAGGAGGCTGCAGTTTCCCTAGCATCTTGACTCTCTTTGCCTTGACTCTTTGGCACATCAAGCATTTCCTTACATGATCCAGTACATCCTTTTTGAGTCCTGGCGAGAAGAAGCTTTTCTTCACAAACATATAAGTTTTTATAAACATTGGATGTCCAGCTATTAGGCTATCATGGGCTTCTCTCAGAAGTCTTCCCTTTATTCCCGCATCATTGGGGATACATAGCCAATTATTAAAATACATGCATCCTTTATCCAGTTTGTATCCAAGAACTCGACTCATTTCCTGAGGAGTCTTGCTTTCTTGCATCAGAAGAGAAGCAATAGGGGCAAAGAATTTGTCCTACAAGATTTTCTCCTTTGCTTCATTGATCAATGGATTTGACACCACTGTTATTGCAAGCGAGGAGGCTTTTTTGCTGAGCGCATTTGCAACCACATTTTCTTTCCCCGGTCGATACTTTATTTCAAAATCATCCTGCAGGGTCTGCATCCATCTCCTTTGACGCATGTTGAGATCCCTTTGGGTGAAGATCCACTTCAGACTTTGATGATCTGTCATCAGAAGAATCTTTGTCCCAAAAGATAATGTCTCCACAACTTTAGAGCATACACTATTGAGAGTAACTCCAAGTCATGGAGGGCATAATTCCTCTCGTGTAGAGTTTTTTAGATTCATAGGCCACTGCATGACCTTCCTGCATTAGAGCACCGCCTAAGGCAAATCCACTGGCATCAGTAACTACCTCAAAGGGTTTGGTAAAATCTGGCAATTTAAGGATAGGGTCCAATTATGTATTGATTCATAATTTCTCTATGAAATAATTGGATCATTATATCCAATTATGGATTGATGCATAATTTCTCTATGAAATAAATATCATAAAAGCAATAAAAAGCCATTATTTTGGCCTCAAATTAGACAAGCATAGAAATTACTTTTGGATTAGAGAAATGCTTCATGAGAAGCTTCATTTCGATTTAGAATAGGTCATAGGAATGACCTTTCTTTTGGGGGGAGAAAGAAATGCTTAAAAACCATTAAAATTGAGCATAAATGAAAATTTATGTGTTTCTTTATTACAATTTATAAAAAAACTTCAATAGTAATAAAAAGTAATTCAAATTAAAGCTTCTCAAGCTTGAGAGGTGTTGAGAAGAGAAGCATTTGGAGTTTTAATAAGAAAAAGACAATAATCCACATTTTACCTTCTAATTTACTTAGTAAGTTTTTCACTTCCCCCTTCACCCCCAGCCAGTGGAGGACTCCATTCTCCTTGCACACATAACATTAGGCTAAGCCCTTTTAGGTACTTATAGTAGACTCATAGGGCTACACACACCTTAAATCTTGTGGGCTAATTCAGCGCAGAACTACAGATTTTTGCAGATTGAAGGGCGCCATTTTTCTGAGGAATTTTTGCCATTTCTACTTCATCAGGTCAAATCCTTCTAATTCCTCCTAGCCCAAGGGGTAATCAAGCATGCTCTACAAGAGTTCCCATGCCCCCTAGCCGGCACTCATGCAAAATACAATTTAGATACACCACTTATGTACCTGATATGAAATTACCTTTTACAGATTCAGCTGTCTTGAAAGCAAACTTGAAATGAAACCATAGTTTTACTAATCATAATCCTCCAAAACATCCAGATCCAATTTCCAACGCTCAGAAAGAGGCAAGCTATTTATGTCGTTAAGATGAATCCGGTAGACATAAAATGCAAGGCTAAAGAACCAGAGTGGTTAAGTGAGTATGCAGATGTGTTCTCTGAAGAGCTGATTGAGATGCCTCCGACGACTCGCAAAGTAGATCATGAGATCGAGTTAACCCCAGAGCTCAGCGAGTAGCCCAGTGTGCATACAAAATGCCACTCCCTGAAGCCATAGAACTTAAGGAGCAGTTAAGACAACTGTTAGAGAGCAGGGATTGTCAGACCCAGTGTTTCACCTTGGGGTGTGCCTGTTCTCTTTTAGAAGAAGAAACATGGAACGTTAAGACTCTGTATTGATTATAGAGGATTGAATTAACAGTTAAGAATAAGTATCCTATCCCTAGGATTGATGAACTTCTAGGTCGGTTAAGTGGGACCCAAATATTCACAAAGATAAATCTCAAATTTGGGTATTACCAAATTAGAATCAAATAACTGGACATCCCAAAGACAACATTCAACACTCGCTATAGGCATTATGAGTTCAAAGTCATGCCGTTTGGATTGACTAATGCCCCGACGACGTTTCATCATCTTATGCAGGATATTCTTAGAGAATACTTGGATGATTTTGTTCTTGTCTTCTTTGATGAGATCTTGGTATACTCAAAGAATGCTGTAGATCATGAAGATCATGTGCACAAGGTCCTGGAAATCCTAAGGAAGCACCAAATTTGCTAATCAGTGATTAATCAGTGCTAATCACTGTATTTTGGTACAATTGAGGGTTCAAATTAACCATTAGGTATCTGATACAGATCCCTATAACTTCAGATTGCAATTCGGAGTTGGTTTGATACTCCAACCATTCCGTACAAATTGGTTACCCTTGATTTAGTGTAATTTTTGGTGATTTTATGCTGATAAATTTGTTGTAATCATCTATTAAACACCAGATTGAGTTGTAAAAGGGTAAACACTGCCCTTGAATCTTGAAATTGGATCAAGAGGTAAGACCCCCTTCACATCACCATGAGTTCAGCACAGGAAATAGCCAAATTTAATGGGGAGCAGTTTTATACATGATGGCAGACGAAAACCATGTATTTGCTGATGAGAAAAAATCTGTGGGGATTAGTTGAAGGGAGAGATGAATGCCCAGAGAGAGGGAAAAATGAGTGGAAGAGCAGGAATGAAAAAGCATTGGGACTTATTGCACTCACTTTAAATGATGAAATCATTCATCACATCACAGGGATACAATGGGCAAAACATGCATGGGATGAACTCAATAAATTATTTGGTACACAAAGAAATGTGCCCAATACATAATGCGTATAGCATTCATTCTCATGCGCATTCCAAATGCAACTCTGGCTGTGAATAATCTTGAATTTGAGTGAGATTTACAGGCATTAACCAAGGGTTAAATGCAAAATGATGATTTTCACAAATTTATCAGCACAATTTTCCCAGAAATTACATTAAATCAAGGGTAACCAATTTGTACGGGATGGTTGGAGTATCAAACCAACTCCAATTTGCAATCTGAAGTTATAGGGATCTGTATCAGATACCTAATGGTGAATTTGAACCCTCAATTGCACCAAAATATAGTGATTAGCACTGATTAATCATTGATTAGCAAATTAATGCTCTGTTTTGTGTGCAAAAAACAGAGTATGCGGGGAGCCCAGATCTGGTGCCTTCCACTTCAAATGAGCTCAAATGCTTTCAAAGGCATCAATAGCAATGAGTCTAGTAGAGGATTAAGCCAAGAAACACAAGATTTGACTAAATATTGAAAGCTTAATCTGTGTTTTACCAAAGTCACCTGCAGATTTGATGAAGAGCTTGGATCTCACTATAGACTTGATGAAACTCAATTCTATCTTCACCATCTGAGGATAATAGAAATCAAGCTTAGTTTAGAGTAATATCGGCATAGTTTAGTTCACAAATAATAATACAAAGGAATGAGGGTCTATTTATAGGAGAGGGAGGCCACTAACTGAGTCCAATAGAGTTCTAAAATTTTCTAGTTTCAGTTTGGCTGGATTTGGACAAGTTTTGGACCAGTTTGGCTCCCTTTCTGATTTGGTTTGATTTAGGAGAGAGGAGAGATAAAAATATCCTATTAATTTTGAGTTTTAAACTCATCCAAGCATGTGAAGTAGGCGCCTCCTTGAAAGTCTCCCTTTTCCTTACACATGTGTCAAAAATGAATGATTACTCTAAAATATCTCATTTTTTTATTAATACTTCATAATTTTTGACTAATTAACCTAGTACTTGGTCAACTCTTCATCTTATGTGGACATTTACTCATTTTTGGGTATTTTCTTTTATTCTTTGGATTTATCTTATCTTAACATTTGGATTAATCTTATTGATCCATAGGAACCTTAATTGGACCATAATCAAAAAAATTCAAAAATCTGGACCCTTAGGCTAAGGTCTTCTGAATCAATTTTAATTAATTCCCATTGCACCTTGGAAAATCTATTTTGATTTTCTATTTTAAGGAAACATTTTGTTATCCAAAAATATCCCAATATTGATTTACCACTCTCTAGAAATTTTTATCTCACTAGGCAAAACAAGGAAAATGATATTTTCTTATATTCAGAAACATAGAATGATTACAAGGGATTGAAGTAGAGGCTTATTTGATATTCAGGCTGAGAAGGAATCTTACATCCTCTCCCACTTGAAAAATGCGAGATGTCACTTTACTAAGAATTCTCTGAGGACTCTGCTCCTGATAATCTTCTCCCAAACATTAAGGATTTCCCCAGGTTGGAGTACCATCTGGCCTTCAGTAGTCAGAGAGATCAATTGCTCATCATTAAGCACGTGATTTGGGCTAGGTACATACTTCTTAAGCAAACTGACATGGAATACATCATGTACCTTGAGATGGGGAGGCAAAAGAAGTTTGTAGGCTAGATAGCCCACTTTCTTTATGATAGCATATAGCGGCCCACAGTATCTAGGCGAGAGCTTCTTGTACTTCCCAAAGGATAAGGAAATTCTTTTTGGTTGTACTCAAATGAAGACCATATCTGATTCTTCAAACTCTCTCTCAAATCTCTTTTTATGTGCATATTGCTTTTGCCGTCTTGGGCTGCCTTTATATTTTTACAGATTGATTGCATCTCCTGGTCCATGTCATCAAGCATTTGTCTAGACATTTTGACTCTGATCAAAGGGTCAAACCAAGTCAATGGTGTAAGGCAATCTTGTCCATACAAAGCTTTGAAATGACTCATCCCAATGCTCCGATGATAAGAAGCATTGTAAGCAAATTCAACCAGATGCAAATTCGACCAGATGCAAATTTAACCAGATGCAAATGACTTAACCACTTCTTGGGTTCTCTGCTCTGCAGCATGACCGAAGGATATCTTCTATTACTTGATTCACCCTTTCCGTGTGACCATCTCTTTCGGGATGATAGGCTGTGCTGAGATCCAAGAAAGTTCCTATTGCTTCAAAGAACGTAGTCTAGAATTTGGATGTGAATTTGGGATCTCTATCACTTACTATCCTCCTGGGTAAACCATGCAATCTGAAGATCTCCTTAAGGAAAACTCTGGCAACATCCACTGCAGAGTATGTTTCTTTCACTAGAATCAGATGAGCAACTTTGGTTAGCCTGTCAACTACCACAAAAATGGAGTTGTAACCTAATTGCATTGAAGGTAATCCAGTGACAAAGTCCATACTGATGCATTCCCACTTCATCTGTGGAATGTCTAGAGGAGGCTGCAGTTTCCCTAGCATCTTGACTCTCTTTGCCTTGACTCTTTGGCACATCAAGCATTTCCTTACATGATCAAGTACATCCTTTTTGAGTCCTAGCCAAAAGAAGCTTTTCTTCACAGACATATAGGTTTTTATAAACCCTGGATTTCCAGCTATCACGCTATCATGGGCTTCTCTCAGAAAACATTTCTTTACTTATACAACAGGGAATTTTTCTCCAGAAAACATTTCTTTATTTATATAAAAGTTACAATATGTACATAGAGCAGCTCAGCTCCAGAATTCAAAATCTCCTCGGGAGATGCATAAGACGATGATACTAGTGGGCCATAGCCATGCCCTAATACAAACGTTCACTTACTGACAAGGGAGATTTTATCTTCTCCTTAGGAATAAAGCAACTAAGGAGTCTGTAGACTTGGCATGAAAGTCTAAAATTCCGAGGCGTTGAATGATATAGAATGACACCATGCACCATTTTCAGCTTTAACAGAATCATTGCCAATGAGAGGTTCTGCCTCAGCATTGCATGCCGGTTGCAAGAGGCATGGTCATACTGCCCTGCAAACCACTTATGCTGCTGTCTCTCCACTGGGTTAGGAAAATATAAATCCTCGAAATGGTGTGTGAGCCTTGCTCGGCTTGTTCGAGTTAAAGCGGAAGAGATGACATGCTCAAAGGCGAAGGCAGTCATGTCTTGTGAGTGACTAGGTGAGGTCGGGAATACCAGATAAGTATGAAACTTTCATCTATAAAAACAATTTCTTTGATTAAAAATTCTTCATTAAACAAGCTTACAAAATGAAAGTACATTATGAAAAATGCTTTTTCTACATTTATTATTATCAATTTCTGATAAGAGTTTGTTTATCCTTATTATTAGCTTTCAACAAGGCTCTAATACCAGTTGTGATGTCCCCGCCCGCCTGCTCCGGGACTCCTGTCACAGTGGCGAAAGCAAGAGTATAACAAATACTTGGTCTCATATTTGTATTTCTATAGCTATTGATGTACCCTACCATGGCCCACATTGCCATCTTGTACACATCCACTACAACACAACTTGCCCGTAGTGATGCTTGTTTGTGTCACTATAGGCATCACTTCAGGCATTGCTTATGTGACTCCAGTAGGGATGTATGGCTATCACTTAAGTGTTGTAACTGCATTGCTTAGGCAATGCCTGCTAGTTGGGTGTCACTTAAAGACGATTGTGAACGATGACATGCAACGCATAAGTGGCGTGAAATAGACGCCACTAAGGGGAAAAATCTTTTAACTAGGAGATTACTCTAAGGAGTCAAGTCTTGACTAAATTAAACTGATCTGACCAAACCTGAAGTCATATGGTCAGATCAAGAAGAGACTTACACTTGGTCCATGGAATCACCGCTTTTTTCCTCATTTTCGAGACACAATCGATGATCCCCTCTCACAGAACAAGGTCTTCTCAGGATTGAAACTGATTAACATAACTAATCGTATCTAGTTGTTTCTCAGGCATCCTCCAATCCAGCCTAACCCCATCTGGCCCATGGGTTAGCCAACCACCCGACCACTGAATTGGTGGGATTCCTTTATAAAGATTTGATTGGGTTTTTGCCAAGGTATCGAGGCAAATAGTTCCTAGGCCCCCTAGCCAATAGTGATTCATGCAAAAATCAAATAGGCATACCACGTACACACCCAATGTGAAATTGCCATTTATAACAGATTCGACTGGCTTTAAGACAATCCTTGAATAAAATCATAATATTTTCGATCATCATTTTCCAAAATTCCAAGTCCATTGTATTACAAAAATGCATCCTCTGAACTCTCCGTTGAAGACCAGCCGGCCAACCAAAAACGAGATCCAGCATCAAATTTTTGTTCCCAAAAACCTTTCCTTTTTACCAATCAGATAACTTCCTCGACATACGCCTGGGTGTCCTAACTGCGAGCCCGTGCATCACCTGGTCAAAACCCTCTAGGATCCTCCTTAGGTGTCCTAGCACTTCACTCAGGGACCGCTTCATCCGTCCTCGCCCATCATACCGGAAGCGTACCATTTTAACTGTACTGAGGCTGGTCAAGACCTCTGCAGGCTTTGCCGCGGGCGACGTTCCTTGACGACTCCCTGCCAGCTGTTCCAACAAACCTCCTCTTAGAAAAACATAAGCCAAATGCTTCCTCCAACATTCTGGCATAAAATAGTCCTTTGAATGAAAAACAGAGTTTCCAATGTAAGAGAGATTCCAATTTGAGATCGGTTCCAAAGACCCTTTTTCCAATTTGAGATCGGTTCCAAAGACCCTTTTTCCAATAATTCCCAGTTTCATAATGAGGATCCTTGATCTCTCTTGAGGGTAATCTACCCGGCATTTTATCCATTAATCCAACTAGATTCTTGGTGAGATTGGTCAGGGAAAAACTAGATTAGTTCCGGTAGTCTATTCTTTGGATTAAGTAAGTGGAATTAGTCACAAAGTTTTTGTCTGATTCAGTTCAAGAGAAGGACAATTAGGTTTACTGTCCAACCTCACATAGTCTAACTAAATTCATTTAGTTTAGTTCTACCAGGATTCCTTTCAACTAAACATCTAGTTTTTGGGTAAATATCCATTTAGTGATTTTACCAATTCTAATATCCAAGATATTCTTTTTCCCGCATAAATTCTCAACCTTAATTCATTAGGTATAATTATGATGGAAGTTTATCTTTTGATATTAGAATTTAATTCAAATCCATCTTTTCTCAAATATCATGGAAATTCATGGAAATTCATCTTTTCTCAAATATCATGGAAATTCATCTTTTGATATTAGAATTTAATTCAAAACCATCTTTTCTCAAATATCATGGAAATTCATCTTTTAACTAAAATATCAATACCTATTTTTTTGAATATACTTGAAATCCTTCTTTTTCTCATTTCAATGAGTGCAATCCAATTATCATGGGAATTCCTCTTTTTCATAAATTAAATCTATTAAAATTCTTCTTAAAATCACATAAAAATAACCATTAACTCCTTTAAGCTAAAAATTTCACTTTTCTCATCTAAACATTTGAATTCCAATATAGTGGGAATTCCTCTTTTATCATTTAAACTTATCTATGCAAAAAAGATAAATTTAACTAAATTTTTCTCTTAAAATTTAAATAAAAATCTCCATTAATTCCTTTGCACTAGGAATTACACTTTCTTCATTTAATTAATTGGATTCCAATATGGTGGGAATTCCTCTTTCATCATAAAAATTTATCTATACAAAAAGATAAATTTAACTATATTTTCTCTTAAAAATTAAATAAAAATCTTCATTAATTCCTTTGCACTAGGAATTATACTTTCCTTATTTAAATATTTGAATTTCAATATGGTGGAAATTCCTCCTTCATCACATAAAAATTTATCTATACAAAAAGATAAATTTAACTAAAATCTTTTATAAAATATACATTATTTTAGCATTCTAATTTTTTTTCTCTAAATCATTGGAATACATGGATTTCCAATGTCATGGGGATTACTCTTTTAACATAAAAATAAATTACTAGATGTTCCTCTTTTTTCTAATTTACTAATTATGCATAAACATAAAAATCAATTTCTCCATGATTACAATGAGAATCATTCAATTAATCTAGGATGATAATTCCTAGAATATGGTAGGAAGTCCTCTTTTCATATTATGAATGAAAATATTTTATGTGTTTATTTTACAGAAATTTTGCCATAGCTCCGCTGCTATTACTGATAATTCTCAATTTAATTGAAAGAATGAAGTTTAATATTATTGATATGATTAGAATGACCACTAATTGGATCATTATATCCAATTATGGATTGATTCATAATTTCTCTTTGAAATAAATATCATAAAAGTATTTAAAAGCTATTATTTTGGCCTCAAATTAGACAAGCATAGAAATTACTTTTGGATTAGAGAAATGCTTCATGAGAAGCTTCATTTGGATTGATAATAGGTCATAGGAATGACCTTTCTTTGGGGGGAGAGAGAGAAATGCTTAAAAACAATTAAAATTAAGCATAAATGAAAATTTATGTGTTTCTTTATTACAATTCATAAAAAAACTTCAATAGTAATCAAAAGCCATTCAAATTAAAGCTTCTCAAGCTTGAGAGGGGTAGAGAAGAGAAGCAGTTGGAGTTTTAATAAGAAAAAGATAATAATTTACTTGATTCTTTGATCACAGTAGAGGCCCCCAACCAATCAATTGGTTTGGTATGTTGGAGTCACCAAGGAAGATTGAAGAGAGAGAGAGAGAGAAGCTCCAATCTCTTCAATTTTGTAGAGGTTTTTAGAGGATAATAGAAATCAAGCTTAGTTTAGAGTAATACCGGCATAGTTTAGTTCACAGATAAAAATACAAAGGAATGAGGGTCTATTTATAGGAGAGGGAGGCCACTAACTAAGTCCAACTGAGTTCTAGAATTTTCCAGTTTCAGTTTGGCTAAATTTGGACATGTTTTGGACCAGTTTAGCTCCCTTTTTTATTTGGTTTGATTTAGGAGAGAGGAGAGATAAAAATATCCTATTAACTTTGAGTTTTAAACTCATCCAAGCATGTGAAGTAGGCGCCTCTCGGAGAGATCAATTGCTCATCATCAAGCATTTGATTCAGTCTAGGTACATACTTCTTAAGCAAACTGACATATGGAATACATCATGTACCTTTAGATGGGGAGGCAAAAGAAGTTTGTAGGCTAGATCGCCCACTTTCTTTATGATAGCATACGGCCCACAGTATCTGGGAGAGAGATTCTTGTACTTCCCTAAGGATAAGGAAATTCTTTTTGGTCGTACTCAAAATGAAGACCATATCTGATTCTTCAAACTCTTTCTCAGATCTCTTTTTATGTGCCTACTGTATTTGCCTGTCTTGGACTGCCTTTATATCTTTACGGATTGATTGCATCTGCTGGTCCATGTCATCAAGCATTTGTCTCGACATTTCGACTCTGATCAAAGAGTCAGACCAAGTCAACAGTGTAAGGAAATCTTGTCCATACAAAGCTTTGAAAGGACTCATCCCAATGCTCCGATGATAAGAAGCATTGTAAGCAAATTCGACCACATGCAAATGACTTAACCACTTCTTGGGTTCCCTGCTGCTACAGCATGATCGAAGGATATCTTCTATTACTTGATTCACCCTTTCTATCTCACCATCTGTTCCGGGATGATAGGCTATGTTGAGATCCAAGAAAGTTCTTATATTGCTTCAAACAACGCAGTCTAGAATTTGGATGTGAATTTGGGATCTCTGTCACTTACTATCCTCTTGGGTAAACCATGCAATCTGAAGATCTCCTTAAGGAAAACTCTGGCAACATCCACTACAGAGTATGTTTCTTTCACTGGAATCAAATGGGCAACTTTGGTTAGCCTATCAACTACCACAAAAATGGAGTTGTAACCTGATTGCACTGAAGGTAATCCAGCGACAAAGTCCATACTGATGTATTCCCACTTCATCTATGGAATGTCTAGAGGCTACAGTAGCCTTGGCATCTTGACTCTCTCTGCCTTGACTCTTTGGCACATCGAGCATTTCCTTACATGATCAAGTACATTCTTTTTGAGTCCTGGCCAGAAGAAGCTTTTCTTCACAGACATATAGGTTTTTATAAACCCTCGATGTCCAGCTGTAAGGCTATCATGGGCTTCTCTCAGAAGTCTTCCCTTTATTCCCGCATCATTGGGGATACATAGCTGATTATTAAAATACATGCATCCTTCATCCAGTTTGTATCCAAGAACTCGACTCATTTCATGAGGAGTCTTTCTTTCCTGCATCAGAAGAGTAGCAATAGGGGAAAAGAATTTGTCCTGCAAGATTTTCTCCTTTGCTTCATTGATCAATGGATTTGACACCACTGTTATTGCAAGCAAGGAGGCTTTTCTGCTGAGCGCATCTGCAACCACATTTTCTTTCCTAGGTCGATACTTTATTTTAAAATCAATCTCCTGCAGGGTCTCCATCCTTTGACGCATGTTGAGATCCCTTTGGGTGAAGATCCACTTCAGACTTTGATGATCTGTCATCAAGGTAAATCTTTGTCCCAAAAGATAATGTCTCCCACAACTTTAGAGCATACACTACTGAGAGTAACTCCAAGTCATGTACGGCATAATTCCTCTCATGTGTTCTGAGTTTTTTGGATTCATAGACCACTGCATGACCTTCCTGCATTAGAGCACCACCTAAGGCAAATCCACTGGCATCAGTAACTACCTCAAAGGATTTGGTAAAATCTGGCAATTTAAGGATAGGGTTTGTTACTAAGGCTATCTTCAGCTTGTCAAAGGCACTATGACACATTGCAATCCACTGAAAAAAGTGTACTTTTCTTGAGAAGGTTAGTTAAAGGGGATGCTATCTATCTGAGCATACCTAGGTATAAAGATCCTATACCATCCAGTTAACCCTAGGAATCCTCTGACTTCCTTTACTAACTTGGGTTCTGGCCATTCAACTACTACTTCTTATAGCGGGGTCAGGAGAAATCCCATCCTTTGACACTATGAATCCCAAGTATCCAACCTCAACAGAGAAGGAACACTTGCTCTTCTTTGCAAAGAGTTGGTGTTTCCTTAGGATTTCTAGGACTTTGTGCACATGATCTTCATGGTCTGCAGCATTCTTTGAGTATACTAAGATGTGGTCAAAGAAGACAAGAACAAAATCATCCAAGTATTCTCTAAGAATATCTTGCATAAGACGATGTCACCGGGGCATTAGTCAATCTAAACGGCATGACTGTGAACTGATGAAAAATAGGTAGAGGGAGAGGAGACACACACACAGGAGCAAACCCTAATATATATTGCAAACCCTAACCATAGAGGGAATCCATCTCCCTTCTCACACAATGCATAAAGCCATAATCCATAATACTGAACACACACACAGCTAACCCTAGCTAATGTCCACACACTATGACCAGCTGGATGCGGTCATTTATGTCTCACACATGCTGCTACCTAACATGCCAGCACATAGTGCAGCTAGCACAAGCTGACATCGAGCTTGAATCTCAACAGCCCCTCTCAAGCTCATGATGTACTGCCATAGATGAAGATGTAGATGAGCTTGGGCTATCAAAGCTCTCAACACTCCCCCTCAAGCTCATCCCACGTACTCCCAACATTGTACAAAAGTACTCAAACTTCTCCCTGCTAAGTGGCTTTGTAAAGATGTCGGCCACCTGCTCTTCAGTCTCCCTGCTAAGTGGCTTTGTAAAGATGTCGGCCACCTGCTCTTCAGTCTTCACATACTGTAAATTCATTGTACCATCCAGCACTTTCTCTCTGACAAAATGATAACGGACCTCTATGTGTTTGGTCCGTGCATGAAAAACTGGATTTTTGGCCAACTGTATGCTGCTCATGTTGTCACAATGAATGACAACCTTGCCATCAATAGGCTCACCCAAATCAGCCACCACCAAGAGACTCTTTAACCACACTCCTTCACATGTAGCAATGGTTGCACCCCTGTATTCTGCCTCTGTAGTACTAGATAAAGCAACAGTAGGTTGCTTCTTGCTACTCCAACTCACCACTGCACTTCCAAATGTAAAGGAATAACCACTAGTAGACCTCCTGTCATACGAGCTACCTGCCCAATCTGCATCTGTGTAGCCATGTATATCCAAGCCTTTACCATGCTCATAAAGAAGACCATAATGTGCAGTGGTCTTTACATATCGCATAATGCGTCTCACAACATCCAAATGAGGTTTTTTGGGGCTCTACATAAATTAGCTTACTAGCCCCACAGCATAACTGAGATCCGGGCATGTGATAGTCATGTAAATAAGACTACTAACCATCTTTCTATACATAGATGGATCATCCAACTCCTCACCAAAATCAACCCATAGCTTTACATTCTGCTCCAAAGGTGTACTCATTGGCTTACACCCTGTCATCCCATATTTTGCCAACATATCCGATGCATATTGGCATTGCACTAACCATGTACCTGCATAGTCTTTGATCACTTCAATTCCAAGAAAATATCTCAATTCACCCAAGTCTTTCATACCAAACTACCCACTCAATGCCTTCTTTCACATGCATAACATATGTAGCATGATCTCATGTGACAATCAAGTCATCCACATAGATGACAATCAAGTCATCCACATAGATGACAAGTAAGACAATCCCATGATCTGTTTTCTTCACATAGAGTGAAGAATCTGCTGTGGAAACCTGAAATCCAAGGGAGATAAGATATCGGCTCATCTTATCACTCCAAGCACGAGGTGCTTGCTTCAAACCATATAATGCTTTCTTTACATGAGTGGGATACCTTGGGTGTATATATCCTTCTGGCTGTGCCATATAAACTTCCTCTTGTAGATCACCATTTAGAAATGCATTTTTCACATCCATTTAATGCATTTCCCAACCATTTGCTGCTGCAGCCATAGCAATGACTGCTCTCACTGTTCCCATCTTTGCAATTGGACTAAATGTTTCATCGTAGTCCAAGCCTTGGGTTTGTGCATAACCCTTAGCTACCAATCTTGCTTTATGGCGTTCAATGGAACCATCTGACTTGCATTTCACTTTGTAAACCCATTTGCAACCAATGACATTTTTGCCTTGTGGTAAGACAACCAAGACAACCAAATCCCATGTTTCATTTATGAACCAATGCGTCCATCTCAACATCCATTACCTTCTCCCATACATGCTTCCCAATAGATTTTGTATAGCATGTAGGCTCCACATGCTTCACCAAAGAGGTCATATATGCATAATGCATAGCAAAATCACGATATGTCAACCTGTCAACTGGATACCTGACCCTTTGGGATCTACGCAATGCATGCGGATCACTTTGAACACCTGTCACTCTAGCATGTGGAGGCACATATCTATCCTGCCTTGCACCGGGTGTGCGTAAAACTGATATGCCAAGTTCCTCATCCAAACTCTCTAAACTTGACGACTCATAGCCTGCAATGCTAATTCCTTCAACTTTCTTTTTCCCTTTATTCACAGCACTACTCCTAGTGCTCAGACTCTCATGTCTCAAGCATCCTAACCATGGACGTATAGTGCTACTCTCAGACTCTGCTGGCCCAGACATAGAGATAGAACTTGCTTGTGGCAAGTTCACATGCACATCAGCATCAAGGGAATCAATGACACCCTCATCCTTTGCTTCAACTAACAAGTTCATCAAACACCACATCTCGTGAGATAACCACTTGCCTAGTTTGTGGATTGTAACATTTATATGCCTTGCGATCCTGTGCATAACCAACAAACACACACTTTTCTGCCTTAGGATCCAACTTCCTCCTTCTCTCGTCAGGCACATGTACATAAGCTATGCACCCAAACACTTTGAGGTGTCCAATGTCTGGCCTAAAACCTGTAAGCCGCATCTCTGGCGTACTTCCATGTATGGCTGCTGTGGGTGTCTTATTAAGTACATACACCACTGTGGCTGCTGTGGGTGTCTTATTAAGTACATACACCACTGTGGCACATGCTTCTGCCCAATAATAATCTGGCATGCTCTTTTCATTGAGCATTGCCCTGGCCACATCACAAATGACTATATTCTTCCTCTCAGCAACACCATTTTGCTGAGGTGTATACCTACAAGTTAACTTGATACTCCTTCCTTTCCATTTCACATTATGGATCTATTGTCTCAACTGAGACTTGCGAGCACTAATGTCTGTATCAAAAAGCTTTACCAATGTATCCCATGCATCCTTGGGATTCTCAGCATCATGTATATGTATAAGTATAGCATCTGAGATACATATAGACAGATAATGCAAAACTTTGTATGCTCATTCTGACCATTGCTTTTATGAGCTACAACCTGCTGCTGTGTAGGTTGTCGGGGTAGTTTTGGCTCTGGCTCCACACCTGTAATAAGATTCCAAAAACCTTTTCCCTTCAGAAAGCTTTTGATCCTGTACTTCCATGCCTATCCAATTTTTCACCCACAATTTGTACTGGGTTGTCTGACATATTTGCTCAATGCAAATGCACCTTCCGCACACATCCAAATCTGTAAACAAGCCTTCCTTAGCTTAGCCACACTCTAATAAGTGTTCCAGATACTCCAAAGTAGTCAACAAACTTCACGTTTGATGTAGAAAATCAAGCTGATTGCATCCAAAATGAACTGGCAAACGCAGTCCAAGATACCCTGTTTTGGCGCGCTTTCCAAGGCTTCAAATTGCAATGTAGTGGTTCAATAAAGTGTGGATAACTTGCATTGACACCTAAACAAGCTCAATGTTGTATATCAACACCAAGGTGCATACATATCAACTTTGTCAAACCTCCTTCTCTGTTTTAAGAAAAACCAGAAAAACTAGTAAAAACCAGTAGAGTAGAATTTCTCTAATTTCTTCAATGCTTGTCCAAATTGGGAGACCAGGTATTAATTATCTTAGCAATGATGTCCACTAACTCCATGTAAAATAAATTAGGCCAATTGTTTAAGATGAGAGAGTAATTAGTCGATTAATCACTCTGTTTCACTAAACACAGTAGACAGCTTGTTTAATTAGCTCATTTCCAGCTCCATAATTCATAATTTCTCCAACCAATCATATAGCAACCTCCTCACTTGTGTGTATCACAAATTTGCTAAGCCAATTTTGAAGTTAATCAATCAAATAGCTTGTATTTGACCTCCTCTTGCAAAATTTCAACAAAATACTCTGTTTCTGCAATGCTGTCTTCGCTGCCTGCTCTTGAGGGAATTTGAGATGATTGTTGTGGTAATTGAGACCATGTATAGTTGCCTAACACTCCAAGGCATGTGTACAACCCATCAATTGTCTAATTTTTGCAAAAAACTAGGTTTAATTTCATCAAAAATTGACCTCTCTTCTCGGTTTTGTGAGAGCTTCAAAAACAGTAATTTTCAATCACTCAAATGCATCATACTTGCTCCAAATTCATTGTAGGGATTGCACATGAGTTGCCAATACATTCCCATTTGCCAGATACATGTTTCTTTGTCAGATTTGCATCCATTTTCATAATACATCACCGCTTCCAAGCTCCAATGGCAAAAAACCAGAATTTTTTTGCTTTGGGCAACCCTAATTTGCCTTGTTTGTGCTTGAATCACCTGCAATCTGCTCAAGGGTGTTTAGTAGTCCTTACCCGATAGGCCAAGCTCTCAGATCTGATAGAAATCGGTGTGCTCCAAGCTTCACAGCATCAATGGCAAGCTTCACAGCTTTTCTTCACAGCTTCTTCTCCCTCTTCTCTCACTCACTCATAAACCCTAATAGAGAGCACTAGGCTCTGATACCATGATGAAAAACAGGTAGAGGGAGAGGAGACACACACACATGAGCAAACCCTAATGTATATTGCAAACCCTAAACATAGAGGGAAGCCATCTCCCTTCTCACACAATGCATAAAGCCATAATCCATAATACACAACACACACTATTATGTGTTGTGTCCACACACAACTAACCCTAGCTAATGTCCACACACTATGACCAGCTGGACGCGGTCATAGTGTCTCACGCATGCTACTACCTAACATGCCAGCACATAGTGTAGCTGGCACAAGTTGACATCGAGCTTGAATCTCAACATGAACTCATAATGCCCATAGCGAGTATTGAATGATGTCTTTGGGATGTCCTGCTCCTTGATTTTGATCTGGTAGTACAGAGCCTTTGTAAACATTTGGGTACCACTTAACCGATCCAGAAGTTCATCAATCCTAGGAATAGGATACTTATTCTTAATTGTTAATTGATTCAGTCCTCTGTAGTCAATAGAGAGTCTTAACGTTCCATCTTTCTTCTTTTTAAAGAGAACGGGTGCACCACCCCAAGGTGATACACTGGGTCTGACGAATCCCTACTCTAACAGTTGTCTTAACTGTTCTAACAGTTGTCTTAACTGTTCCTTAAGTTCTATGGCTTCAGGGACTGGCATTTTGTATGCATGCTGGGCTACTAGCTGAGCTACGGGGGTTAATTTGATCTCATGATCTACTTCACGAGACGGAGGCATCTTAGTCAGCTCTTCAGGAAATAGATATGCATATCACTTAACCACTCTGGTTCTTTAGCCTTGCATTTTATGTCTACCGGATTCATTTTAACGACATACAAAACTTGCCTTTTTTTGAGCCCCTTTAATAATTTGGAAGTCGACTAATTGCAGCACTGGGGATCCAAAAATTCCAATTCCTTGAACTTTATTCCCGTGAAGGTCAAGGGATTTCAAGAAGGATAAAAATTCAATGGTTCTTGCCTATACATGTCTTTGTGGCATGTTTCAATACAATGGAATTGGAGAGGACAAGAACGATGTGGCTTAATAGAAGACTATCTATGACTGATCTGGACACTGTACTTGGAGAAGGATGAAGTACCAAGGAAACTTTTCATATTGGCGACAATATCAGTTGTAGAGTAAGCCCAAATTCTATGTCTATCTCATACCAACTATGTCGTCAATCCCTAGTTTTGGGCTATGACTATAGGAGATGGAAAAGCAAGCTTGGTAGTTGGGTCCCTTTGGATTCTGAAGAGAATTGTCCAGAGTTTGAATTTAACATCATAGTCCATCCATTCATAGATCCTAGGAACCTTATAGTAACATCAAACTGGAGACTACAACATGTAAGAGAGTCGCTTGAGTTTCTGGACAAAACATCACCTGAATATAGATTCAAAGTAGATGATATTGTTGTCAGTATAAGGATGGAGAGTGTAACCTCATGCATCACATGTCTTCCCCCAAAAAAAATTGTATTTGAGCCACTTGCAAGGGCAAGTTTGTTAAGCTGAAAAGGATTTCTCCAATAATGTAATCAATATATTCTGCTAAATTTCGTCTTGACTTCTTCACAAAAATGGTCAACATATTGTTCGCAACACAAAACAAGGTTTAACAGTTGAATATCAAATTGTTGATACTGAATTTAAGTACAAAATATAGTCCCAAAAAGGGTGTGTTCATATGGACAAAATGAACAAAACAAAAGCCAATTTGTGGAATCACTCAACAAAATCAACTTTTCTTTTGGCATGGGATGACCCTGGACTCTAGAGAATCTTTCTCTCTTCTGTTTGCTTTGATCAAATTTGGCTGATTGAGGTTCAAGTTCCGGTGTTTTGAGCTCTTGAGGTGTTGGAAAGGAAGACTTTGCAATGGATTCCTCAACTCTGGTAAGTTGGGCTCTTCTCTGAGATCTTTAGGTGTTAGCGAGGGAGATTTGGCAGTGGGGTCTGGTTTTGGAGAAGGTTCTTTGGAGGTTGGCTTTGGAGACTTGGCAGTCTTCTTGGGGGACATGAAAAAGAAATTGAATGGAGAGCCAACATTTTCCCTCTTACTTTCTTTGTTGGATGAACGACGCTTCTGAATTTTAAATTTCACTGGTGAGTGAAACGGAAGACCTTTAGTAGCACTCTTCTCTTTGACAGGGGTCTTCTCTTTGACAGGGGTCTTCTCTTTGATTGGGGTTTTCTCTTTGACAGGGGTCTTCTCTTTGTGATAGGAGTCTTCTCTTGAGCTGGTGAAGAGCTCTTCTCTTTAGCAGGAGGGCTAGGGGTCTTCTCTTTTCTTTAGCAGGAGGGCTAGGGGTCTTCTCTTTTCTTTAGCAGGAGGGCTAGGGGTTTTCTCTGTAGCCTAAGGGCTCTTCCCTTTAGAATGGGTCTTCTCTGTAGTAGTGCTCTTTTTCCCCTTGGAAGATCTGCTCTTAGTAGGGCTCTTCTTTCTTTCCTTCTTCTCTCTGGCAGAGGTCTTTTTCTTTTTGGATGAGCTATCCTTGACATGGCTTTTCTTCTCCTCCTTTTTTCTTTTCTTTGAAGTTGTACCCTTGGCTCCTTTCTTAGGTGGAAAGGGGGAATCAGGATCAACTGGATTGATAGATCTTTCCAAAACCATAGACACTGCCTTCTCCCTTACCCAACTTACCCAAGAATCTGGATATTCATGTAACTAAGGCAAAAGAAAATGATAAAATTTCTTAATATGAGAAAGTCACTAAATGTATTGACCCAATCAATCAATGCTATCATTACATGAACTTACAGTAAGTGTTGTCATTCTAAATCCTGACTCAAGATATCTCCAAGCATTAGCAAGCACCATCCATCCACAAGATGTTGAGTCTTTCTGCAAAGGAACTTTCTGATTGTAGTACTTAAAATCTTCAAGTTTGTAGTCTTCATAGGTGGAACCTAGGAAACTCAAGATAAGTTTGGCAGCACTGCAAGCATAAAATATTGAGGGTCAACCAAACAATTGAAAACTTACAAAATATTGCTCTAGAACATAAACCATGGTAAAGTTGATTCTTACATTTTACTTCTCCCATGAATGGATACTAAAGAATTCATAAATATTACATCTCTATCCAATATATTGAAGATAATAAGACTCCAATGGCCTCTGTGATAAGATGAATACTGCAATTAGTTTTGTGAATATTGTAATGATGGACAAAAGATAATTGAGTGTGAGTCTTACACTTCAACATAAGGGTATACAATGTAATTGTTGCATGTCAGCATATCAAAGTTATTTAGAAAACTTGCAAGATCCCCTTGCCTATTGAAAAGGCACTGTGTAACAAGGGGATCAAGAATGGTCACTTGCATAGCCATTGAGTCAGGAAGATCCCTCATAAGACATCTGGAGACATAAACAAAACATATCAATAAAATATGGAATCTGAGAAATTCATCAAGAAAGCAAAAGGAAATCCACACAAACCTCAGACAGATAAAGAGGAATGTGTTACATATCTCAATATTGTGATTCACAAGCATACTTGTGTCTTCAGGGGCAATGTCACAATAAACCTCATCCTCTCCATGCATGGAGACATCTACTACCATTTGACCTGTTACATTCTGATAAAGTTGTAAATTGGATGCATGAAGAATTTCAGCTTGCTGAGAAAGAATGGCATCCTCTGTAATCTTCTCCTGCTCTCTCTCTTTCTCCACTTCTTCTTTAATATCGTGAGCTTTTCTTGTACTATAAGTATGCAAAACATCTTTAATAACAACTAATTGTTTGGGTTGTCTTGCTGGAGGAATATTTAGAATTTCAAGCCCTCATATCTTGACTTGGAATGGGTTCCAAAGCTTTGTCAAACTTGTATCTAAGTCTGGACACAAGCACAAAATCTTTGCTCATGAGAGTGATCCTATGAGCAAATGCAGCAGCAATGTATCCATCATTCATAAAGTCGATCAAAATCTTCGCTCATGAGAGTGATCCTATGAGCAAATGCAGCAGCAATGTATCCATCATTCATAAAGTTGATCAAAAAATCCTCAGCAGCCTCTTGAAGACACATAAGGGCCTGTGACTCCCATCGCACTTTATCAAGATATGTGTTTCTCATTTTGCCAATTAACCTTTCTGATATGTCCCTGACAACCCGCATAAATGCCAGTCGAGGGATGAGAAGATTAGTAGATTTCTGTGCCGCTCTGATCTCTCTTAGTGACTTCACCTGATAGTTTAATCTCTTTCTTAGTGACTTCACCTGATAGTTTAATCTCTTTCTTGCTGTTGCCCTAGCACGAGGCTTTGGAGGAGGCTTTTCTTGTTTTTCATTGACAACTGGCTTTTTGGAAGATCCTGGTTTGTCTTGAGCTTTTTCAGTCTCCAAAGGGACGTAGACTTTCCTAGCAGTCTGTTTTGTCCTCGCCATTGAATTTTAAGAAAAAGAAGAGAACCCGATCAGGGTGATTTGTGAGTTGAGATAAAAAAACTAACAGTGGCCCGAACTAAGCGATGGGGCGGATCCAAATTGGTTGGATTAGCTCTATCGCTTGATTTGGACTATACCCAGAACTAAGCGATTTGGCTTGATTTAGGCGTATGCGGAACTAAGCGATAATATATTGAGGCTCTATCACTTAATTAAGGGGTAGCCGGAACTAAGCGATGAATAGCTTCCAAAAGGATTGGAATAGCTCAATCGCTTGATTCCAGATATGTCCAGAACAAAGTGAAAATGGAGATCGGCTCTATTGCTTGATTCGGGGTATGGTCAAGTGATAGGGAAGGATCCGAAACCAAGCGATGAAGAAGGTCCGATTTTTTTGGATGAGCGTTATCGCTTGAATCCATGACTTAGCGATGAGAAGGATCCGAGATGTTCGGATGAGATCTATCGCTGGATATGGGTGAGAAGGGTAAAAGAAGATTCCGGGAATTTCGGAGGAGCAATTTCGCTTGATACCGTGTCCTTTCTTCTATATCAATGAGAAAGATTTTATTCCTTTGTTCTTCAATGTCTCTTCAATATCAAGGAAGACTACTGTATTGCAGCAATTTCAGAAGCTTGTGAGGTGACCAAAGACTTTATTGATACAGAAGTAGAGTCAAAGGAAGAGTTTTTGGCACTTGATTTGCAAACATCTGACAACTCATTTATCCCTGCTCCTGATGCACTTGCCTTGTGCCTTAAAAGAGTGGATGAGGAGAAACCTTCCCTTAGAGATGAGGATTTTGAGAACAGGCTTATTGAGTTAGGTGTAGAGTCTTTTGGCAGAGATTTCAAGCTTCAGGTAGATTCTGATAAAGTGGAAAGGGTTGGCTCATGCAACTTGATGAAAGACAAAGTAGTAAGTGAGGATGAGTTGTAGAAGGTAGTTTCCTTTTAATCTTTTGCAAAATGTTATTGTGATTGTAATTTTTTTAAAGTGAGGTTTTTGTCTTGCAGATTGAATTGCTTGATAAGGATGATTTTCTAGGAAGAGCTAAAGGTAGCAGAGTGAAAGCTATAGAGACTAGGTCAAGAAGGCCTTCATCTGCTCTCATGCACTACTTACCTACATTGGATAAGGCTGTGTTCTGTGCATTCCACATGAACTTCTCTGAAGATGCTGAGTTGCCAATATTTGCCTTGAAGGTGTTGTCAAGGTTCATGGGATACACTCCCCTTCAAATAAATGCTAACAAGGTCTTGCTTCTAGAGAGAGCTGCTACTCTTAGAATCTTTGGATATGCTGCAGGTTTCAATGCCTCAAGAGCAGGATACTTTCTTTGCTACTCTAGCTATGCAGCTGCAGCAGCAGCTGAGGAGTCAGATATCAATCTTCTTGGAGGTTATAGAAGGAGAAAATTTTTGAGATACAGAGGTGACATGTCAAATAGTCCCAAGAGAATCAAAAACTAATGTACACACAATATTTTGCAAGGCTGATTATAATTCAGCAAATATTTTATAAGAGGTACAAAAGTGTTGGTAAATCATTAGTCTCTATCTTGAGGTGTTTGTGTAGTTTTAGATTGTGGGTTCTTTGATCTCATCCTTTGTAATTGCCTCCTGTAGAACCAATTGAATAATTCTTTAAGTGCATTGCTTCTTCTTTGACCACCTCCTCTTGTGGTACATCTGAAAAAGGAAGTTCTTGCTTTGATAGTGAGACTTTTCCATTCCTTGTGTGTTCCATGTTGCAAGGGGTCCTTCTATAGCAAAATATGGTCCATGCAAGTAAAGAATATGCTACAAAGACAATTCTTTGTTAGTAAATTTAAGAAATTACACTTTAATTTTAACTGTTTTGATAAGTCTGAACACTCACCAAGTAATAAGTTATGTCTTTTTCTCCCCAGGCATCTATGATAGCTTTTATTAAAAGCTTTATTGCTTTTTTGAAATCATCTGCATAAGTATTTGAACCAACTTGTTGTCTTAGGACTTTGAAAAAATTGTCGAGTTTTTTCCAAACTTCTATATGTTTGTTGGCTACATCTGGTCTACTTTTGACATTTGTGGTAATGACACATAGATGTTTCCAGCAGTTCCACATTGCATTGACTTGTTTGGTGTCATGGTTGCTCAAAAATCTTCTTGCTTTTGCTCCTCCCATTGAAACATCTTGCAGAACATCACCTGTACCTCTAGAAAGAACAGGATCTTTTTTAAGATGCACTTCGCCACCATGGAAACCCATTTGAGAGAGCAAGGCTTCGCATTTTTCTATGCACTCATCTGCAAGTTTAGTCGGCTTAATAGAATATGCATAGTCCAGATGAAGTCGGAGAAATTTGTCCAAGATTCTTATCTCTGCATGCAATGTACATATATGCACATTTTTTAAATGTATTGGTAGAATTGGATCCCAAATTTTAATAGAAGTTGGATAATCGACAACATTCACATTATTTCTGGATGGTGGTTTTCCAATCTCATTTTCTGCAAGCCATTCTCTTGTCCCTATACTTGCCATGCAATAAAGGCATGGATATTTGGTATTTGCTCCTCACATACACCAAACATACACTTCAATGCCTTGAGGTCGGCACTCAAATGCCATTCCACAATGAAATCACCTATGTCGTCTACATGAAGGTGTTCACCTACATTTTGGCTCTGAATAACTGAAGGAATGTCTGTATGTGAAAAGAGCCACTTTAATGTTTCATGACTCTCTACTGGCACATGAGCTGATCCAATCCACCATAGCTCCATTTCTGATTGAGTTTTGTGGTATGGAGAATCAAGCTTACCTTGACTATAGTCCAATGCTTTGTTTTTTGTCTCTCATATGGCATTGTTCCCTCAATATAGAAATACTCTCCGAAATGTTTAGAAATTTCCTCATTTAACAGAGTTCTATATTTTCCAACATTGTGAGGTCTAGGCAACCCAAAAGCTTTGATTTTGTAATACTTAAGGACCTTGAACCAGGTTTTAGAGATGGCTCTGTATCCCTTTCTACTCACTCCCACTGTGTCACAAACTTCTTGCATTTGGGAAGGCTGGACCAATAAGTCCATATCTTTTAGTAGATGTTGAAAGACTAGTTTTTTTTTAGTTTGATTTTCAGGAAGTTTCAAAAGTTTCAAGATATCCGACCTATTCATAAGCTCATTCAAAAATCTTACCCTTTCCTGAGCATTAGACATGTCAAATCCTAGAAGGGTAGTAACATGATCTCTTACAAGTTTTAACCTTTTTTCCCTTTGTCCAGATCTCTCTGTCAAATTAACTACATCCCGCATTTGTTTTACTCGTGCTCTTAACCCTATTGGAGTTTCTTTTAAGGTTTTCAATTGATCATTTTCTTGTTTCAAAGACACTATTTTGTTTTCAAGTTCTATAATTTTTATTGCATTCAAAGATAAAGTATTTTGAAGATATGTAATATATTCTGCATAATTAATATGTGATTGAGATAGTCTTGAACTATAACCAAGTAAGCCATCCACCCCATCACCAACAAATCTAATCAAATCATGTGGTGTGTGAAAAGAAGGATACCTTCCTGTTCTGGGATCCGGTGGATATAGACTTCCATCTGTCCCCATAGGTCAATATGCTTCTTTCCTTCGTTGCGAAGATGTTGAGCTTCATTCGCACATGAAAGGGGTCTTTGGTAGACACTCCGTGTAGTTGCATACTCTTGGTTGAGCTTGATATTCAAATGAAACTTACGATTAGATGTATCACTCATTACTAACAGAGCTAAAAATATTAGCAGAGCTATTAGAAGATGAGAGACACAGAAGAATGAGAATGAGATGTAGCTTATGAAATTCTTAGAGAAGCAGAGGAGTGAAACTAAGAATAAGCTTGTGAAATTTTTTGAGGAATGGATGAGAGCGCGCTCGGAGGGAATGGTCACTCAAAAGTAAGAGAAATAAGTATGTGCCGCGAAGTCACTAAAAGAGAAATAAGTATTTGCCGCGAAGTCACTAAAAGAGAAATAAGTATGTGCCGCGAAGTCACTAAAAAAGGACAAATTTCGAGACGAGCCATTAAAGAGTAGCATGAAAACGATATATTTTTTTAGATTTTAAAATATGTACTTAGATACGTGTTCAATCACATAGATACGCTTTAAATATCCAAAACGGCCAAATTTGGAGCCGTTTTGACCGTCAATGTTCTACTAATTAGCAAGTTAGCGAATTCCTTACACAGCCCATTTTGAGACGTTTTTGGCCCTAATGGTACATAGAGCAGCTCGGCTCCAGAATTCAAAATCTCCTTGGGAGACGCATAAGACGACGGTACTGGGGGCCATAGCCATGCCCTGATACAAACGTTCACTTACTGACAAGGGAGCTATTATCTTCTCCTTAGGAATAAAGCAACTAAGGAGTCTGTAGACTTGGCCATGAAAGTCTGAAATTTCGAGGCATTAAACAATATAAAATGACACCATGCACCATTTTCAGCTTTAACAGAATCATTGCCAATGAGAGGTTCTGCCTCAGCATTGCACGCCGGTCGCAAGAGGCATGGACATACTGCCTTGCAAACCACTTATGCTGCCGTCTCTCCGCTGGGTCAGGGAAATAAAAATCCTCGAAATGGTGTGCGAGTCTTTCTCGGCTTGTTCGAGTTGAAGCAAAAGAGATGAGATGCTCAAAGGCGAATGCAGTCATGTCTTGTGACTGGGTGAGGTCGAGAAAAGTTTCCAATGCAAGAGAGATTCCAATTTGAGATCGGTTCCAAAGACCCTTTTTCCAATAATTCCCAGTTTCATAATGAGGATCCTTGATCTCTCCTGAGGGTAATCTACCTGTCATTTTATCCATTTATCCAACTAGATTCTTGGTGAGATTGGTCAGGGAAAAACTAGATAAGTTTCGGTAGTCTATTCTTTGGATTTAGTAACTGGAATTGGTCACGAAGTTTTTGTCTGATTGAGTTCGAGAGAAGGACAATTAGGTTTACTGTCCAACCTCACGTAGTCTAAATTCATTCAGTTTAGTTCTTCCAGGATTCCTTTCAACTAAACATCTAGTTTTTGCGTAAATATCCATTTAGTGATTTTACCAATTCAAATATCCAAGATATTCTTTTTCCCACATAAATTCTCAACCTTAATTCATTAGGTAGAATTATGATGGAAATTCATCTTTTGATATTAGAATTTAATTCAAATCCATCTTTTCTCAAATATCATGGAAATTCATCTTTTAACTAAAATATCAATACCATTTTTTTTAATATACTTGAAATCCTTCTTTTTCTCATTTCAATGAGTGCAATCCAATTATCATGGGAATTCCTCTTTTTCATAAATTAAATCTATTAAAATTCTTCTTAAAATTACATAAAAATAACCATTAATTCCTTTAAGCTAAAAATTCCGCTTTTCTCATCTAAACATTTGAATTCCAATATAGTGGGAATTTCCCTTTTATCATTTAAACTTATCTATGCAAAAAGATAAATTTAACTAAATTTTTCTCTTAAAATTTAAATAAAAATCTCCATTAATTCCTTTGCACTAGGAATTACACTTTCTTCATTTAATTAATTGGATTCCAATATGGTGGGAATTCCTCTTTCATCATAAAAATTTATCTATACAAAAAGATAAATTTAACTATATTTTCTCTTAAAAATTAAATAAAAATCTTCATTAATTCCTTTGCACTAGGAATTATACTTTCCTTATTTAAATATTTGAATTTAAATATGGTGGGAATTCTTCTTTCATCATAAAAATTTATCTATACAAAAAGATAAATTTAACTAAAATCTTTTATAAAATTACATTATTTTAGCATTCTAATTTTTTTCTCTAAATCATTGGAATACATGGATTTCCAATGTCATGGGGGGATTACTCTTTTAATATAAAAATAAATTACTAGAAATTTCTCTTTTTTCTAATTTACTAATTATGCATAAACATAAAAATCAATTTCTCCATGATTACAATGAGAATCATTCAATTAATCTAGGATGATAATTCCTAGAATATGGTAGGAAGTCTTCTTTTCATATTATGATTGAAAATATTTTATGTGTTTATTTTACAAAAATTTTACCATAGCTCTGCTACTATTATTGATAATTCTCAATTTAATTAAAATAATAAAGTTTAATATTATTGATATGATTAGAATGACCACTAATTGGATCATTATATCCAATTATGGATTGGATTCATAATTTCTCTATGAAATAAATATCATAAAAGTATTCAAAAGCTATTATTTTGGCCTCAAATTAGACAAGCATAGAAATTACTTTTGGATTAGAGAAATGATTCATGAGAATCTTCATTTGGATTGAGAATAGGTCATAGGAATGACCTTTCTTTGGGGGGAGAGAGAGAAATGCTTAAAAACCATCAAAATTAAGCATAAATGAAAATTTATGTGTTTCTTTATTATAATTCATAAAAAAACTTCAATAGTAATCAAAAGCCATTCAAATTAAAGCTTTTCAAGCTTGAGAGGAGTTGAGAAGAGAAGCATTTAGAGTTTAATAAGAAAAAAGCCATTCAATAGTAATCAAAAGCCATTCAAATTAAAGCTTTTCAAGCTTGAGAGGGGTTGAGAAGAGAAGCATTTGGAGTTTTAATAAGAAAAAGATAATAATCCACACTTTACCTTCTAATTTACTTGATTCTTTGATCACAGTAGAGGCCCCCAACCAATCAATTGGTGTGGTATGTTGTAGGAGTCACCAAGGAAGATTGAAGAGAGAGAGAAGCTCCAATCTCTTCAATTTTGTAGAGGTTTTTAGAGGATAATAGAAATCAAGCTTAGTTTAGAGTAATACCAGCATAGTTTAGTACACACATTCCAATTGAGTTCTAGAATTTTTCAGTTTCAGTTTGGCTCAATTTGGACATGTTTTGGACCAGTTTGGCTCCCTTTTTGATTTGGTTTGATTTAGGAGAGAGAGGAGAGATAAAAATATCCTATTCATTTTGAGTTTTAAACTTATCCAAGCATGTGAAGTAGGCGCCTCCTTGAAGAACTCCCTTTTCCTTACACATGTGTCAAAAATGAATGATTACTCCAAAATATCTCATTTTTTTATTAATACTTCATATTTTTAACTAATAAACCTAGTACTTGGTCAACTCTTCATCTTATGTGGGCATTTACTCATTTTTGGGTTTTTTCTTTTATTCTTTGGATTTATCTTTTCCCAACACTTGGATTAATCTTATTGGTCCATAGGAACCTTAATTGGACCATAATAAAAAAAATTTAAAAATCTTGACCCTTAGGCTAAGGTCTTCTGAATCAATTTTAATTAATTCCCATTGCACCTTGGAAAATCTATTTTGATTTTCTGTTTTAAGGAAACATTTTTTTGATATTTGTAGAATTTATTTATCTACAAATATCCCAATATTGATTTACCACTCTTTAGATATTTTTATCTCACTAGGCAAAATAAGGAAAATGATATTTTCTTGTATTCAGAAACATAGAATGATTACAAGGGATTGAAGTAGAGGCTTATTTGATATTTAGGCTGAGGAGGAATCTTACATCCTCTCCCACTTGAAAAATGCGAGAAGTCCTCATCTCCCAAAGTGGGGGTAATCCTTTGCCAACTCTTCTTCTTTCTCCCAAGTTGCGTCTTCTGGAGGGAAGAACTTCCACTTTACTAAGAATTCTCTGAGGACTCTGTTCCTGAGAATCTTCTCCCGAACATCAAGGATTTTCTCAGGTTGGAGTACCATCTGGCCTTGAGTCAGAGAGATCAATTGCTCATCATCAAGCACATGATTCGGGCTAGGTACATACTCCTTAAGCAAACTAACATGGAATACATCATGTACCTTGAGATGGGGAGGTAGAAGAAGTTTGTAGGCTAGATCGCCCACTTTCTTTATGGCAACATACAGCCCACAGTATCTGGGAGAGAGCTTCTTGTACTTCCCTAAGGATAAGGAAATTCTTTTTGGTCATACTCAAATGAAGACCATATCTGATTCTTCAAACTCTCTCTCAGATCTCTTTTTATGTGCATACTGCTTTTGCCTGTCTTGGGCTACCTTTATATCTTTACGGATTGATTGTATCTGCTGGTCCATATCATCAAGAATTTGTCTGAACATTTCAACTCTGATCAAAGGGTCAGACCAAGTCAACGGTGTAAGGAAATCTTGTCCATACAAAGCTTTGAAAGGACTTATCCCAATGCTCCGATGATAAGAAGCATTGTAAGCTAATTCGACCACATGCAAATGACTTAACCACTTCTTGGGTTCCCTGTTGTAGCATGACTGAAGGATATCTTCTATTACTTGATTGACCCTTTCTGTCTGACCATCTGTTTTGGGATGATAGGCTGTGTTGAGATCCAAGAAAGTTCCTACTGTTTCAAAGAACGCAGTCTAGAATTTGGATGTGAATTTGGGATCTCTGTCACTTACTATCCTCCTGGTGGGTAAACCATGCAATCTGAAGATCTCCTTAAGGAAAACTCTGGCAACATCCACTACAGAGTATGTTTCTTTCACTGGAATCAGATGGGCAACTTTGGTTAGCCTGTCAACTACCACAAAAAATGGAGTTGTAACCTAATTGTACTGAAGCTAATCCAGTGACAAAGTCCATACTGATGCATTCCCACTTCATCTGTGGAATGTCTAGAGGCTGTAGTTTCCCTGGCATCTTAACTCTCTCTGCCTTGACTCTTTGGCACATCAAGCATTTCCTTATATGATCAAGTACATCCTTTTTGAGTCCTCGCCCCAAAAGAAGCTTTTCTTGATCACAGACATATAGGTATTTATAAACCCTCGATGTCCAGCTATCAGGCTATCATGGGCTTCTCTCAGAAGTCTTCCCTTTATTCCCGCATCATTGGGGATACATAGCTGATTATTAAAATACATGCATCCTTCATCTAGTTTGTATCCAAGAACTACACTCATTTCCTGAGGAGTCTTACTTTCCTGCATCAGAAGAGTAGCAATAGGGGTAAAGAATTTGTCCTGCAAGATTTTCTCCTTTACTTCATTGATCAATGGATTTGACACCACTGTTATTGCAAGCAAGGAGGCTTGCTGAGCGCATCTGCAACCACATTTTATTTCCCCGATCGATACTTTATTTCAAAATCAAACTCCTGAGGGTTTGACGCATGTTGAGATCTCTTTGGGTGAAGATCCCCTTCTGACTTTGATGATCTGTCATCAAGGTGAATCTTTGTCCAAAAGATAATGTCTCCACAACTTCAGATCATCCACTACTGAGAGTAACTCCAAGTCATGGTGGTGGACGGCATAATTCCTTTCATGTGTTCTGAGTTTTCTGGATTCATAGGTCACTGCATGACCTTCCTACATTAGAGCACCACCTAAGGCAAATCCACTAGCATCAGTAAAACTACCTCAAAGGGTTTGGTAAAATCTGGCAATTTAAGGACAAAGTTGGTTACTGAGGCTGTCTTCAGCTTGTTAAAGGCACTCTGCTTTTCTTGAGAAGGTTAGTAAAAGGGGATGCTATCTGAGCATACCTAGGTATAAAGATCCTATACCATTTGGTTAACCCTAGGAATCCTCTGACTTCCTTTACTGACTTGGGTTCTGGCCATTCAACTACTGCTTGGATCTTAGCGGGGTCAGGAGAAATCCCATCCTTTGACACTATGAATCCCAAGTATTCAACCTGGTCAACAGAGAAGGAACACTTTCTCTTCTTTGCAAAGCGTTGGTGTTTCCTTAGGATTTACAGGACTTTGCGCACATGATCTTCATGGTCTCTGCAACATTCTTTGAGTATACTAAGATATGGTCAAAGAAGATGTAAATTCCCTCCCCAGCCTCTCAGGATGTCCAGTATCTTCCCCCCTCTTCAGAAATATAAAAGATCTTGTTTATACATGTTTTGGCCTAGAGAGAGAAAATATTCTAGAGAGAGGTTATTCAGATTTTGGATATTTTTGGATGGAAAAATATCTCTTCATATTTAAATAAGTTCCCCCGAAATAGAAGTTCAAAAAGATTTTCAGAAGGTGCATTCGAAATAAATTATAATCTGTTCGAAAGGCCTTATCCTGGGGATCCAGATTTTTTAAAAATTTTAAATTAAGGTTTTGAGGGGCCAATCAGATTCATCCAAATGTGTGGAGGAGATAAATGGAAGAAATAAAGAAAATCCCCCCAAAAATGAGTAAATACTCACATAAGATGAAGAGTTGACTAAGGACAAGGTTAATAGTTAAAAAAAGGTTGACTAAGGACAAGGTTAATAGTTAAAAAAGAGAGATATTTAGAAGAAATGATGCATTTTTGACACCTCAGTATGGGGGAATTCCCCTCATGAAGGAGGCGCCTATTTCACATGTGGGGGAGAGTTTTAAACTCCCAAATAATGAGATATTTTTATCTCTCCTCTCTCCTGTTTCAACTAGATCCAAAAAGTGAGCTAAACTAACCTAAAAATAATCAAAAATTGACCAAACTAATCTGGAAAATTCTAGAATCAGTTTGCTTGGTTAGAGGCTCATTTTTTCCTATAAATAAAAGCCTCCCCCTTTGTTGAAGCTTAATAGTGTTTTTTGCATTGTTACCTTACTTCTCCCAAAAGAGCCAAAAACTGTGAATTTACTCATAATTCATTAGTTTTTAACCTTCCCTCTTCTAAAGATTGGTGGCCACTCTTGTTTCAAACAAGAGTAGATCCCTCAAACCATCAAGCCAAAGGAAAGCTCTCAAATTCTCCTTGTAAGTCGGAGATTCTTCTCTTTTCTATTTCATTTTATGGTTTTTTATGATTTTGTCTTCTCTAAAATGATTATGATGTTGTGCCTCATTGAAAAAAGGCATTCCCCTCTCCTCTGAAGTAAATCCAACCATTCTTTATCCTAGATGAATGATTATTGGATAAAGTCAAGTTTTTCCTAATGTTTTTCTTAAATAAGTAGAAAATGTTTACATTAGAATGATTTAAATACTCTAGTTGATTTTAGAGAGTTAAAAATTGAAAAATGGTCAGCAATACAAAGGAGGTTATGGCAAAATTTTCTAAAAATTATGTAAAATAAGTTTTATCTTTTATTATTCAAAAAGAGTAATTCCCATCGTATATGTTTTCTTAAAGTGTTATTTTTCATCCTAGGTATAGAAAAATGCATACTAAAAATATTTTATTAAAAAACTGTTACTTTCTTTAGAATTAAATTCTATGCATAGAAGGAAGTATATTGAAATTGTTATTTTGATTATAAAAGTGTTATTTTCATCATAAATGATTTCTATGCATAAACATATGCATAAAAGATTTTTTTAATATTAAAAGTGTGATTTTTATCATAAATGATTTTTATGCATAAATTAGATGCATAAAAGAAATTGTTTTATTATAAAAGTGTGACTTTCATCAGAATTGAATTTATGCATAAATAGATGTATAAAAGAAAGTTTTTATTTTAAAAGAGTTATTTTTCATTGGATTTAGTTTTTATGCATGGGAAGATGCATAAGAGAAATTCTTTTATTCTAAAAGTGTAATTCCTCCTAAATTGGATTTATGCATAGAATGATGCATAAAGAAATCTATTTTTATTTCAAAAGAGTTATTTTCATCAACTTTGAATTTATGCATAGAATGATGCATAAAGAAATCTATTTTTATTTCAAAAGAGTTATTTTCATCAATTTTGATTTTATGCATAGAATGATGCATAAAGAAATCTTTTTTTTATTTCAAAAGAGTTATTTTCATCAATTTTGATTTTATGCATAGAATGATGCATAAAGAAATCTATTTTTATTTCAAAAGAGTTATTCTTATCAATTTTGATTTTATACATAGAAAGATGCATGAAGAGTTTTATTTTAAATTCAAAAGAGTTATTTTCATCAATTTTGATTTTATGCATAGAAAGATGCATGAAGAATTTTATTTTCAATTCAAAAGAGTTATTTTCATCAATTTTGATATGATGCATAGAAAGATGCATAAAGAATTTTATTTTTAATTCAAAAGAGTTATTTTCATCAATTTTGATTTTATGCATAAATAGAAGCATAAAGAATTTTATTTTTATTCCAAAATAGTTATTCTTATCAATTTTGATTTTATGCATAGAAATCATTTATTTTTATTTCGAAAGTATTATTTTCATTGAAATTAAATTTATGCATAGATAGATGCATAAAAGATTTATTTTTATTTTGAAAGTGTTATTCTCATTAAAATGGAATTTATGCATAGTAAAATGCATAAAAGGTTTATTTTTCATTCGAAGGTGTTATTTTCCTTAAAATTGAATTTATGCATAAATAGATGCATAAAAGGATTTTTATAAAAGTGTTATTCCTACTAAAGTCGTCTTTATGCCTAATTAGATGCGTAAAGAATCTTTATATCAAAAAATTAGAATTCTCTTACATTCTATAAATAGATGTGATGAGATGTGATAGGAATCAGATAGATGTAAATGGATGGATGGAAGTGATATGAATTAGATAAATGTAAATGGATGAGTGGATGAGGATGTTTGTGAATGGATGAGTGGATGAGGATGTTTGTGAATATGAATGTGAATGTGAATGTGGGATGTGGATGTGGATGTATGAATGTAGATGTGGATATGGATGTATGAATGTGGAATGTGGATATGGATATGGATGTATGGATGTGAATGTGGAATGTGGATATGGATGTATGGATGTGAATGTGGATGTGGATGTATGGATGTGGAATGTGGATATGGATGTATGAATGTGGAATGTGGATATGGATGTATGGATGTGAATGTGGATGTGGATATATGGATGTGAAATGTGGATGTGGATGTATGGATGTGGAATGTGGACATGGATGTATGAATGTGGAATGTGGATGTGGATGTATAAATGTGGATGTGGATGTATGAATGTGGAATGTGGATATGGATGTATAGATGTGGATGTGGATGTATGAATGTAGATGTGGATGTGGATGTGGATGTGGATGTATGGATGTGGATATGGATGTATGGATGTGGATGTGGATATGGATGTAGATGTGGATGTGGATGTGGATGTGGATGTGGATGTGGATGTATGAATGTAGATGTGGATGTGGATGTATGGATGTGGATGTATGAATGTAGATGTGGATGTGGATATGGATGTATGGATGTGGATGTGGATGTGGATGTGGATGTGGATGTATGGATGTGGATATGGATGTGGGTGTATGGATGTAGATATGGAATGTGGATGTATGAATGTGGATGTGGATATGGATGTATGAATGCGGATGTGGAAATGGATGTATGGATGTGGATGTGGATGTGGAAATGGATGTATGGATGTGGATGTGGATATGTATGTATGAATGTGGATGTTGATGTATGGATGTGGATATGGATGTGTATGTATGAATGTGGATATGTATGTATGAATGTGGATGTTGATGTATGGATGTGGATATGGATGTGTATGTATGAATGCGGATATAGAATTGGATGTATGGATGTGGATGTACGAATGTGGATGTGTATGTGGAATAATGCAAATGTGTATGTGAAATGATGAGACGTCGATATGAGTGAATGGATGAGATGTGATGATATGTGAATTGGGATGTGAATAAATGATATGTGATGTGAATGAATCTGATGTGATGAGATGGAAAATGATGTGATTGGATGAGAATGAGTACACATATGAAGGGAATGTGGACTGATGAGGGATAATGTGGAAAGACGAGAGTTCATCATAGAAACTGTATTTGTGACCTGTTTGTAAATGACTGTTTTATGTCAAGAATGCTGGGGAAGCATTCTTGACCGTCTTGTGATTAAGGTCGTGGAGACCTAACTGATAAAGTTGCAACAGCTGACGGAGAGTCAACAGAGGACGTCTCGCGTAGCATGGTCGGTCGAGGTCTTGACCAGCCTTCGGTTCGATTTAAATGGTGAGCTTCCAGTACGGTGGATGAGGGACCAAGGAAGCGACCTATAGGTGCTGACCATATGGTGCTCGAGCTCTGGGTCGCCGAAGATACCCACACGTGCGTCGTGGAAGATATTGGATCAAGGAGTAAGAGTTATTTTCTGAATTTGGGTGTGGATCAAGTTGATTGACCTTGCTGGTCCTCAACGGATGAGTCCATGACTCTTTTATATGGATCTGTTGGTTGATCTTACTGATCTTCCACGAAGATTCCATTTTGTTATGTGAATATATTGCCGGTTACTATAAGCTAGGAACTATCGAAAAGGCCCCTGAGTGAACAGGTGGTGAGCGTTCTGGTTGCCAATGATGCCATAAGTATACCGATGAAGGAATGATTGGAAATAAGGATTCAACCAGAGATTTTGAGGATTGTGATCAGTGACTCAATGGTTTCATTAAAGGATTGTTTTAAAGATAGCTGATGCTGAGAAAAAGGCAATTTTCATATTGGGTGTGTAAGTGGTGTGACTAGTTTTATGTTTGCATGAACATCCGGCTAGGGGGCCTAGGAACTCTTTTCCCTGGTACCCGGGACAAAACCTAACCAAATTCCTAATTGGATCCCATCACTACAGTGGTTGGGCGGTTGGCTAACCCATGGGACTGGATGGGGTTAGGCTGGACTGATGGATCCGTAAATCGAGACTCAATTTCTGTTTAGTTCGATAGATGAAGTAAATTCTGGACAAAAAATTATTCTATGGTGGAAAAGAATCAACGGTTGTGCCTCTCAATGAGGAAAAAAGCGTTGGTCTCTATGATCCAAGTATAGTTTTTTTCCCTGATCTGACTATGGGACTTACGGGTTTAGTCAGATGAGCTCAGTTAGTTAAGGCTTTTGACTACGTTAGGGAAAAGTTATCCTGGTGGAATCGCCCGTGCTTTCCAGGCAAAGGAAGTTTTTTCGGGTTCAGTTTTGGAAGAACCGATGGATTAGTCTCTTGTCCGGATATCCATGGGGGCGAGGCCCCGAATGTGGGACCCTGCCCCACGCAAGAAGTGCTACTTCCGCTGCTAGCACCCCTGAATTGTTGCGCGGTGGGGACAGGGATCTTACAGAAGACAAGAACAAAATCATCCAAGTATTCTCTGAGAATATCCTGCATAAGACAATTGAATGTCGCCAGGGCATTAGTCAATACAAACGGCATGACTATGAACTCATAATGCCCATAGCGAGTATTGAATGCTGTCTTTGGGATGTCCTGCTCCTTGATTCTAGTCTGGTAGTACAGAGTCTTTGTAAACATTTCGGTACCACTTAACTGATCCAGAAGTTTATCAATCCTAGGAATAGGATACTTATTCTTAATTGTTAATTGATTCAGTCCACTGTAGTCAATCAATACAGACTCTAATGTTCCATCTTCTCTTCTTTTGAAAGATAACGGGCGCACCCCAAGGTGAGACACTGGGTCTGACGAATCCTTGCTCTAACAGTTGTCTTAATTATTCCTTAAGTTGTATGGCTTCAGGGATTGGCATTTTGTATGCACGCTGGGCTACTGGCTGAGCTCCGAGGGTTAATTCGATCTCATGATCTACTTCACGAGACGGAGGCATCTCAGTCAGCTCTTCAGAAAATACATCTGCATACTCACTTAACCACTCTGGTTCTTTAGCCTTGCATTTTACGTCTACCGGATTCATTTTAACAACATACACAACTTGCCTTTTTCTGAGCCCTTTAAATAATTTGGAAGCCTTGACTAATTGCAGCACTGGAAATCCAGAAATTCCAATTCCTTGAACTTTATTCCCGTGAAGGTCAAGGAAAGAGATGGTTCCTTTGTGACAATGAATGTCAACCTGGTTCTTTTGGAGCCAATCCATTCCAAGGATTCCGTCATATATTCCCAGGGGTAGGACTCTAAACTGGCACTCTGTTACGTTCCCATCTAAGCTAAACTGAATAAGGTCAGTCTCAAGGTGAGTAAAAAGAATCTTTCCACTGGCTAATTCCACTTGCATAGGTTTCCCTGATTTTTGATTTAGGACTAATTTACGTAGACATCCTCGGGAAATAAAAGAATGAGTACTACCTGAATCAATCAAAAGCTTGAATTTCTTTCCCTGGTACTCTGCTAGAGTCTCGAGGACTGAGAATTGACGGTTATTCCCCTGATGCTCAATTGACGACGGTTATTCCCCTGATGCTCAATTGACGGTTATTCCCCTGATGCTCAATTGCTGCATAGATCTGTCCTTTCTCTTCCTCCAATTCCTCAGCTATGGTGACTGCTCTGGCTGCTGCAGTCTGACGTGGAACTCTCTCTCTTTCGTTACTCCAATTATGGGAGGGAGTTCGGAGACTGCTTTGCATGGAGGCTGCAGGCTGAGCTGGCACTCTTCTGGGGTTACCCTGATTATGGTGCTGGGGACCCTGATTGGGGACTGATATGAAGGAATCTATCTCGGAACTCTAGGACCCTGGCTTCCTTGGCCCATAGAAGAAGATGGGCAATCCTTGAGCTGGTGCCCAAGTCCTTGACATCCGAAGCATCTGTTCTCGCTTTGAAGGTCTTCCCTTTGCATTCTAGAGAGAGCCGGAGTTCCTAAGAATGTACTTCGGGGGGAAAGGTCTTCCTTCATTTCTAAAGCTTCCCGTCTCCACATTCTGGTTAGGACCTTGGTGTCTCTTTGGAGGCGAAAAGTTGGAAGAACTTCCCGGTGTTTGAAATCTCTTGAAAGATGAGGGAGCTGGCTTTGGCGGGACTTTTACGATGAAAGCTTTGGCAAAGTCCTTCACCATTCTGACAGCTTCAGCCATGGACACTGGCTTGGCATTTTTGACCAGTGTGTCCAAGGGTTTGTTCGTTCCCCGAATGAACCTGGCCATGAGTTGCTCTTCATCTAGAGGTGGTGAATATTTGAGTAGAAGAGCGAAGGGCTTCCTCGATGGTTTTGCTCCCCTGCTTTAGCTCTAAGAATTCGTTCATTTTGATTTCCAAAAATCCAGGGGGACAAAGTCTCTTTCTCAAATAGGTTTTAAGGTTGTTGCAGGACTGAGTATTTTTATCCAGACGGTTGGTGTCACAGTGGTTCCTCCATGCCACCCTGGTTGTTTCCACTATCTTCAACCTGGCAAGAGCCATTTTGCTCCGCTCATTGTAGCCTGGGATGTCAAAATATTCTTCCATGGCTTCCACCCATTTCTCCACATCCTCGCCCAGGTTCTCCCCTTCTCCTTTGAAGGATCCTGGCTGAGTCCTATGAAGAGCCTTGCAAACATCAGGGTCAAGCTCATCATCTTCAGAGAGAGGGTCTCGCTGACGGCCACGGTTTCTATCCCCGCCCCGCGCGAGAGGCCGACACTGCTTCTGCCGTCGGAACCCTGGAGGGGGGATCTCACAGAGTACATCAACCATAACAAAAGGCCCTTCCAAAAGTGGCTCAGAAGATTTGAAGAAATGGCAATGAAATCTGGACACTTCCTAAAGCTTGACAAGAAGAAAGTATGCAAGCTCAACAGAGGTGCCATTGGCCATCGCTTTCTATCATGGCTGGCCTACTTTGTTTTCTTCCTTTCATAAGGAGAGGAGGAAGAGGAGGTCAAAATGCCGCAACTGCGCCTGGGAGGATTCATCCATGACAAGGAAGAGCCTCAGAGTGTAGCACACACAGGTGTAAGTGAAAACCTGATCATTGCACAACAGTTTCCAGGGCTCGCAAAAAATCCGTGCACTTTGAGGCTAGTGGAAGTGGCACAACAATTGAAGATGAAGATGACTCTGTCCCCCTTGTTGAGATAGAGATTGACTCTCTATGTATGGTTGTGGTAGGGGGAGAGCTTTTCATTTTTTTGCATGATATTGAAAAGTCATGTGGCCTTTGCATGGATGAGTGCTTGAGCATGCTCAAGGTGAAAGCAGATTCCCCATTGGATGACTCTAATACAAGCAACGTGGAGGAGAACCCCCTCCCACTCACAGACTCGGTGGAGACAGTGGTCATTGCAAATGTCACCAAGGAGTTGTTCCAAGCAACGCAACAAAGTGTCTCCCGCAAAATCGTGCCTTGGACACCAACTCCAATACAAAATATCGACGATTCCAAGTCCAACATTGACTTGGAGCGAAAGGCTGATGCAGACAAGGATGATAAGCAAGAGAACATGCTAGAGATGGACAGTTATGCTATGCGGGGTGGGGGAACGTGTGCTACTTTTTTATAAAAAAAACCTTTAAATTTTAGGAAAAAACCTACAAAATTTTGAGGTTGAAGGTTTTTTGAATTGTTGGGAAAAATGTTTTCTACAAACACTATGCCTATTGCTTGAAATAGTCCACTGTTTCGCTCTTCCACCTCCACCTCCAGCTCCACACCTACCACACAAGACAATATGGCACACAAGAAAGGAAGGCCAGAGGGGTGCAAAAATGGCATGTACAAGGCCCCTGTACACAGCATTTTTGCACCCCTCTAGCCATCACGACTTTCCTACTCTTAACCCCATTTGAGATACCCCAAGCCCTTCGTGATGAGAGTTTATCCAGAATTGACACATCTTACTAGAAAAACCATGTGGGCCGCCAGAAGGGTGCGAAAATGGCCATTGCACACCGCACCCTTCTGGCCCTTTATTGAAACGTGATGAAAGCACATACACACTTAAATAAAATAAACAATAGCAAGATAAAGTACACATCGACAATTGCAAGATGTACACATTGACCATTGCAAGATGTACACATCAACAATTGGAAGATATATCACACAAAAAATTCATTAATATAAAAAATTGAGATACATCATTGAACATTCCTCATTTTTCGTTCCCCTTTTCTCCACAAATATGGCGAGCCAACAATTGCATATCCTTTACCCCATTATTGTGACCCACATTGCATGGATGGCGCACAAGTTGGTGTCCTCAAATAGATTTACAAGATATGCTTCAGTGGCTTTCTGCAAGGCCTCAAGAGCAACCGACTACATCCGACATTACATCTTCTATTTTCATAAAATTGCTTTGCACGTTCGTGAGAAAGGCGCCCTCTGGGATGAGAAGCTCTATGGACTTCTAGTAGTGCCGTATCTCCTGGAAAGCCCTGTTGTACCCTGAGCGTCTCCTACGGGCGAGGCCACGAGGAAGATGTTTGACGGGACGTGCTTGTCGATAGGCAAGGTTTGTAATAGGTCGACTTTCTTCTGTTTCTTTTGGGGGCCGATGCTTCTTCCTCTTGCTCCCCTTATTGATGTTGCTCCTGCTGTTGCGTGGTGATGCATGGTGGATCAAAGCACATCATTTTTTTCATTATCTAACTACAGAGAGCACGAGCCACCACGTGACACTTTAGTAGAGGTCGACCTTTATTTATACAAGAAAATACCGTCATTTGAATAACCCTTAAAAAACCCTAATTTTAAGAGGTCACTCACGCGTGCGAACAAATTGTACACATGCTAAATGCATGATGTCGAGCTGCATGGGGCATCATTCAAATAAACATTCACTGGAGACAATATTGAAAAAATCAACCAACTTTTTTATTGGTTCGGAAGGGTGCGAAAATAGCCTGTTCGGCCACCTTACACAGTGTATTTTTGCACCCTTTTGGACACTTATCACAAAGCATCAAAACACATGAACATGTGGAATCCAAAGCATGTCATATTTTAAAAATTAACATCTTTTGACTTCTTCGAGTATTACAAAGCATCGTAAATCTTTGGGATACAATTCAAGTCATAAAAAAAACTATATTTAAAGGTATTACAAAGCTTCCTCGCTACCAATCAAACCTAGCAAGGAAAGTATATCAATCTAACAAAATTAATAATGATGCATGACTTCACGGTCCTCGAAACCAAGGGGTACTCCAAAAACTACAACAAAATTTGCACCAGACTGTCGGTGCTCTGCAATGTTTCTAGCAAACTGTAACGCCCTCGTGCGGTCTACCTTGTGGTATGGAGGGGTCATTACGTGGCCTCCCGCTCGTCAGCATGGAAAACTGAACCCTGCTGATACTACATGCAAAAATAAAATTATCGATCCGGGCTGTAAAGTTGTGTAAATCCTTGACTTCTAGCTCTTGGGCTGAGAGGGCATCCTCATCAGGTTGGTGGGGCCTCGATAGAGAATACATATCATGCGAGTTCGGAAGCAGTGATTGTGCTCATGATGAGGAGTTAAGTGCTTATGTGCTCTCAAAGTGTTTGTACAAAATGGACAAAAAGAGAGAGGGTGCTCATTTATAGTGACCAACGTAATCATTGGGTTTGTCTAGCAAAGGGAGTGAGCAATGAAGATGTAAAATGCAGGATTGGGGATTTCTACCACATCAAACGATACACTTTGCATTGCAGCATGGGAAAAGAAGAAGACTGCGGATGGTAATGTTTCATTCAAATTTAATGAGTTCAACATTTTTGTTGAAATGCGAAAGCTACGAAAGGCAATGATATTGTTCTATAGGTTGCCTTCTGGATGTAAGTAGGTTTTGTAACATTGCACACATTAATTCTGTGTTTATTTATGGGGAACGACTTAACATTTTGTTTAATTTTCATGTTTTATAGGTTCCAAGGTCTCCTTCGTGTGCTGAAGTTGGACGAGTGTCAGATTGTGATGAAGGGAAGAAGGCTAGAGAGAATAAGTATCATAATCATGAACCACGCTATGGCAAAAGCCTTTTAAGTCTCCATTTGCCTACCACTGTTTGCAGAAGGGCCCGATGATGAGGGAGAGAGCACAGTTGATTTTTAAGAGCAAGGGAATGATAATATTTCACACACTAAACATGTTCAATCAGAGAAAGATATATGGTGGTTAGGATTATTTGAGGTTCCCAAGGAGACACACGAGGTGCTAACATGGGTATTTGAGAGGTTGCCTTGGGTTAGTGATGTGATAAAGTCACAAATAGGGGGTGAGAAGCTAGATGTTGATGGTTTAGGGAGCTTTGATGTTGACTGGCATCTTGGTGGGGATCTGAAGATAATAAAGTGTATGCTAGGTTGCACTCAAGGTGCAAATACAGCTCACCCATGCCCTTTTGTGCATGCATGGATTAAAACAAAAAACCAAGAAGAAACATAGGGGGACGGCCAATGCTGAAGCAGAATGCGAGGAAACATGAAATTACTGAGGGAGAGTGGGACAGTGGTGTCCTTTTATCACCTTTGTTGCCGCCTCCAAATAGGGACTTAAGGGATAATAGCTGGAACCCCATAATTCCTTTCTCTCTTAGGAATGTTCACTTTTGTACTTTGCATGCTTTCATGTGTATCTTTGATCGCCTCTTAAAGTGTCACATAGACTATGCGTTCACTATGCCTGGTAAAACTCGATAGGATGAGGTGATTCCTAGAGTAGAGAAGATTTTAAATGACATTGGTTGCCATGTGTTAAAATTACAGCAATGTGATGAGCTATGGTGGATCAAATGCTAGAATCAACATCATTAACAAAGTCTTTAGATGATAATTAGGATGCGATTAGTGAGTAATTAACTAATAGCTTAATGTAGGCATGGATAATCAAAAACCAACGAATTCTCATTAGGCCAATGCCTCAATTTATAGAGTTTACATCCAAGCATCTAATCCCACTGATTTCTCCTTGATTCACTCCACCTCTTTTGCTTGATTCTCTCCACCTCTCCCAGAATATCTCCACACTTCCTAAATCTTCTCATGCTACCCTTTATTCTCTCCCAGTAGATTCTTCTCACGTTTTCATAGGTTCTCTCACATTTACAGATCCTCTTTTTACAGTCTCTAGCCAAGGGTCCAACACCTCCCCTCAAGTGAATACTCCTAGCACACCTAGACCCTATACCAAGCTTCTCTCTTACTTGATAGTCCGCGACCAGTGCCTCAAGTCCCTAAACTCATAGTCCTTGACACTCTCTTCTCTATGTGTCCAAGGCTACTACAAGTGCCCGCGACCTTGACTAAAGTGCTCACACATACATCTACCACGTGGCCTACATCATCGGTGCTCAGAGGTGGTTTTACTTTGTTGGGGCAAGTTACATTGGGTTGTGGGGTCTCTCTCTCTCTCTCTCTCTCTCTCAGAGATTTTCACATGGCTCCTCACTCTTTGGAGCCTCACATCTTCTCTTGTCTTCAGTCTTCTTCTCGTGGCATCTTCTCTTCACGCATCCATGTCTTCCTCTTCTTTCAGTCTTCTTGTTGTGGCAGCTTCTCTTCTTGTGTCCATGTCTTCCTTCAGCTTTTCTTCTTGGTGTGGGTCTTCCTCTTGGAAAGAGATGTTCTTCTTCTTTCATGGCTGGGGCCATGAGCTTGTCCGTCAGTTCTTCTTGCTCCATGTGAGCAACATGTTTAAATGTTTTGTTGACAGCTCTTTTGGGCTTTTGATGTTTATCTTGTGTCATTATGCAATGCAAACCCAAATCTATACGGGAGGTCTTACCTCTTGCCTTATTCTGGAGGACAAGGGCAGTGTCTGATCCCATTTTTACACTGATATAATGTGCCCGATACATAATGCATATGGCATTCATTCTTATGCACATTCCCAAATGCAACTCTGGCTGTGAATAATCTTGAATTTGAGTGTGATTTGTAGGCATTAACCAAGAGTTAAATAAAAAATGATGATTACCACAAATTTATTAGCATAATTTTACCAGAAATTACATTAAATCAAGGGATTAAATCAAGGGTAACCAATTTATACGGAATGGTTGGAGTATCAAATCAAGGGATTAAATCAAGGGTAACCACTTTGTACGGAATGGTTGGAGTATCAAACCAACTCCGAATTGTAATATGAAGTTATAGGGATCTATATTAGATACCTAATGGTTAATTTGAACCCTCAATTGTACCAAAATACAGTGATTAGCATTGATTAATCAGTGATTAGCAAATTACTCCTCTGTTTTGTGTGCAGAAAACAGAATATGCGGGGAGCCCAGATCTGAGGCCTTAGAGTTCAAATGAGCTCAAATCCTTTCAAGGCCATCAATAGCATTTAGTATAGTAGAGAATTAAGCCAAGAAACACAAGATTTGACCAAACATTGAATGCTTAATCTCTATTTTACCAAAGTCACCTGCAGATTTGATGAAGAGCTTGGATCTCACTGTAGACTTGATCAAATCAAATTCTGACTTCACCAGCTTGTAGAGCATGCTTGCAAACCCTAGAGCTATGAGGAATTAGACCAATTTGATTTCATGAAGTAGAAATCACTAATTTTCTCCAAATAAAAGCGCATCTACAAATCGCGCTGCCGATGTTCTGCGCTGAATTCGTTCAATTTCTTTGGGTTGTGTGTAGGTCCTTGAGTCTACTATGAGTACCTAAAAAGGCTTGGGCAATGGTTGAGCCTACAAGGAGAGGGAGCTCCTCCACTGGCTTTGGGGGTGCAGAGGTTAGTTGAAAAATAACTAAAAAATTGATTATTTCTTAATTATCTACTAATCCTAATTAACTAGATAATGGGCTCATAAACTTGATGGATTCTAGGCTTGGCTCTGATACCATGTTAAAATTACAGCAATGTGATGAGCTATGGTGGATCAAATGCTAGAATCAACATCATTAACAAAGTGATTAGATGATAATTAAGACGAGTAATTAACTAATAGCTTAATGTAGGCATGGATAATCAGAAACCAACAAATTCTCATTAGGCCAATGCCTCAATTTATAGAGTTTATATCCAAGCATCTAATCCCACTGATTTCTCCTTGATTCACTCCACCTCTTTTGCTTGATTCTCTCCACCTCTCCCATAATATCTCCACACTTCCTAAATCTAATCCAAGCATCTAATCCCATTGATTTCTCCTTGATTCACTCCACCTCTTTTGCTTGATTCTCTCCACCTCTCCCAGAATATCTCCACACTTCCTAAATCTTCTCATGCTACCCTTTATTCTCTCCCAGTAGATTCTTCTCACCTTTTCACAAGTTCTCTCACATTTACAGATTCTCTTTTTACAGCCTCTAGCCAAGGGCTTGTTCCCGCACACACCCTATTCACTTGTATATTTCAACACCATGGGGATAACACGGAGATACGAGTTAACCAAAAGACCTCTGGAGTTTCACATATGGTTTTTCAAAAGGTATCAATGAGTGGAGGCAAGGCGAGAAGGTTTCTCCAGAAGCCTTTCAACAAACGGGACAAGGTTTAGAGAAATGCAGATAGGCAACATGTCAAGGAAGGTAAAAATGTTCCTGCAAAGGGATGGGAGCTATGGAAAGACCTTTGTACTTGTACTACTTTGGAGTACTTGGATGCAAACATTGTTGTTTTGCGTGAGCAAGTGTGGGAAAATTGCAATAAGGTAGTGCGATTGATGAGTCAAAGCACCACAACAGTGGAAAACCGCAAACAATTTCAAGCAGAGTTGCAAAGCTTCATTGAAGCTGTGGTTTGCACATGGGGTGAATTGAATATTGTGCATTATATGGTAATATAATGCTTTTAAAGGTTTTGCAAAACAAATGTCTTCTTCTAATGCACTTTTCATGAATGGTGGTTTTGTTTGGTATCTGTAGCACATCTTGTACGCTCATGGAGCGTATTTCATGAAAGCCTATGGCTCTCTTGACATGTGGAGCACCCAAGGAATGGAGAAAAGTCATTACCATGAAAGGGGACTTTATTTCAAGAACACAAGACATGGGGGTGGCAGGACTCGATCAAACTATCTCAAAGAAATTTTTGATTGGTTCTTCCGTTATACCTTTGGAAGAAACCTTTCAAGGGAGAGGGCTCAAATGTCTAAATTGGCTTGAATTGCCAAAATGAAAAGTAAGGGTCAGAAAACAGCAAGGTGGAGGGCAGGGACAAGACTTGCATGTCATGGGGCATGGAGGGTTACACGTAGGAGAGTTGGTAACGTATGGGTCCCTATAGACTTGAATGAGGCCTAGGATTGATGTGTAACTGATCTATAGGGATATTATCTATCGAATGTAATCAGGTGTTATAAATGAGAATGCAAATGGTTCTTTTTTGCCAAATATGGAACCATGTTATCTTTTGTGTTAAAAACCCATTTTTCTGGTGCGTGATATTTCTCTAAAAACTAGGGTTTGGTGTTGTTTGGTGGCAGAGGAATACTCTAAAAACTAGCAAAATTACATTGACATTACACAAGTGCTAGAGAATAAGAAAAAGGAGCCATACCGCACTGCTTGAATTCTCCGCTTTTTACGAGCGCCCCCACAACGACAAGTGTTTCAATGTGGTTAAGTGGCCTCTTACGCTCCCTAACTCCAATAGGGGTGCTTTTCATGTGGGGGATGGTCTACGTAAGCTTTTTCACACACGCTGCTCTCTCTCTTGATTTACACCCTCAAGCTCCTTGATTTTCGCTTGAGCTTGAAGTACGCCTTAGTGTACACTAGCAAGGTTAACTTGGAGCATATGCAACTATGATGACAAGTAGAAGACTCTACCAGTGTCAGTTGTTGCTAATCTCTTGGAGTTAGCTGAGGATCCCATTCTCACCATCTCCCACATACTGAATAAATGATGGTAAGTCTCTGAAAGTGAGTGGGTAATACGCTCTTGGGTCAGCTAGGTATATATGCACATCAATCCATAGATCCACATTAGTGTGACCCCCTTGTCTATGTACATTCCTCTCCTGTTCTGTGAGATAAACCTTGCCCGAAGTTGCATACTCTTCCAACACCCGCGCATACAAATCCACCTTGCGTTGATGCAATGTCACATTAGTGTTAGTGGTTTCATGTAATGCCATGCTTAGAAGGAGTTGATAGTGGAAAAGAAGAGGAAGACCTTAAGGTCACAGTAGAGAGAGAGAGAGAGAGAGAGAGAGAGAGAGAGAGAGAGAGAGAGAGAGAGAGAGAGAGGACTTGAGATTAAAGGGAGTGAGTGCATGCCATAACCTTCCAAGCACTTGAGATTAGAGAGAGGGAAGATGCAATCACAGAAGAGAGAGAGAGAGAGAGAGAGAGAGTGTGCGTGTGTGTGTGTGTGTGTGTGTGTGTGTGTTTGCAAGCCATTATGTAAGATTCCTCCCCAGCCTCTCAACATGTCTAGCATCTTCCCCTGTAATCAAATCCCTCTTCAGAAATATAAAAGATCTTGTTTCTACCTAGAGAGAGAAAATCTTCTAGAGAGTGGTAATTCATCTTATTAAAATAAATTCCCCTAAATAGAAGTTCATCTTATCTCATCTTAAAATAAATTCATCTTATCTCATCTTAAAATAAATTCCCCTAAATAGAAGTTCATCTTATCTCATCTAAAATAAATTCATCTTATCTCATCTTATTAAAATAAATTCCCCTAAATAGAAGTTCAAAAAGATTTTCAGAAGGTGCATTAGAAATCAAGTATAATCTGTTCAAGAGGCCTTATCCTAAGAGTCAAGATTTTTTTAAAATTTTAAATTAAGGTTCCTATGGACCAATAAGATTCATCCAAATGTAGGGAGGAGATAAATGGAAAAATAAAATAAAAATCTCCCAAAAATGAGTAAATACTCACATAAGATGAAGAGTTGACTAAGGACAAGGTTAATAGTTAAAAAAGAGAGATATTTAGAAGAAATGATGCATTTTTGACACCTCAGTATGGGGGAATTTCCCTCATGAAGGAGGCGCCTATTTCACATGTGTGGGAGAGTTTTAAACTCCAAATAATGAGATATTTTTATCTCTCCTCTCTCCTGTTTCAACTAAATCCAAAAAGTGGACTAAACTGACCCAAAAATGGTCAAAATTGACCAAACTGATCTGGAAAATTCTAGAATCAATTGGCTTGGTTAGAAGCTCACTAGTACTATCAAAGATGAGCACCGTTTGACTCCATGTGGTATTTATCGATGTGTTCAATCTGATTTGTGAAGGGGCATCTAGAGAGCTCACTTCATCGAAGAGAGGGTTATTTCTCACCAGCCCACCCAAGCGTAGGTGCATGAGAATATAGAAGTACTGTGCAAAGCCCTTTGAGAGGAACGGTCGTACGCTTGTGAGCGAATGAGCATATGCTCTTCAATGAGAGAAGGAATGGATGTTCGGCATGGCGTGTGCTTCGAGGAAATTGAGATGGAATGGGTGTTTGCTTTTGGTGAGGAAGTGAACAGACATTCAAAATGAGATTGTAAAATGGAATGGGCATTCGCTTCAAGGGGCAGGAAGGAATGACAGGCATTCGCTTTTGGTGGTGAGGAAGGGAACGGATGTTCGGAATGATATTGCAAAATGGAATGGGCGTTCGCTTCAGGGCAAGAAGGAATGGGCATTCGGGATGAAGCTGATTGGAATGGGTTGCAAGTTGATGCTGTAGGTGTTTGCTTCAAGATGGGCATGGGCATTCGCTTCAAGATGGGAGAAGGAACGGATGTTCGAGTTTATGGGCTGCATGGAACGAACGTGGCAACCTGCAAAAGGGAAACTCGAATGGGTGTTCGCTCCAGGATGAGGAGCAAACGGGCATGCGCTTCGGAGTGTACGGCTGTGGCATTGTCAAGTAGGGAATTTTCAAATTTGACTGGCTTATTGATATGACAGCAACTCTCACAGTACAAAATTCTCCTAATTTAAATGCACTTCAATGAACATAAGGCCCAATTAAATGCAATTAAACTAGTTTTAGTGCTCTTGCTAAATTTAGGTAAAAAATATGCTAGATTTGGGTTATAGGTAGAAGGAACGGGCATGGCAGAGTTGGAACGGGCGTGATGTTCGCTTCTCAGAGCAGCCTGGCAGAATGCAATTTTACTTAGGAACCTCTCTAATTTTAGTAGCTGATTCAGGCACCTTCCCAAGGTTTTTTGATGTTTTTGTTTTTACAAGGAGCTAGAGCTAGTCGAGATCTAGCTACTTATTGATACCTACAATGCATAGTTTAAGCTAATGGATTGAGATTAAATGAATGATTAAATGAAAATGTAGACATGAAGAAAAAACATGAAAATTGAAAATTTCTTGAATGATGAGGGAAAATAAGGGCACTTACTTGCTTCTCCCCACTCTCGATGAAGACTCAAATGCTCCGATGCTGCCCAATCAGCGATCCAAACTCCGGGTAATCTCCAACAAAACACAAAACAAACAATGTTAATCAACCAACCGGTGGATTTCACTCCAACCGGGAAAAATCAAGCTCTAGCTAATGAATCAAGTAGAGGAACCTAGGCCAAATGCCACATGGCACCAAAGATGTTAATGGGTTAACATGCTACCTCACAAGCACAAGAGAGAAGAAGAAGAGAGTGCATGCAAGGGTCAAATTTGGTGATTAGCACTTGGCCAACCCTATTAGGGTTAAATCCCCAATGTGAGGCCACTAGGGGCTCACTCTACACTCTCTTTGTGTCACCCAAAGAGAGATCCAAGCAGGCTAGGTAGGAGCAAGAGGGAAGGAGCTATGGAGAGCTCAACCTCTACCTCATGCCAATTGTATGCAAATAAGACTAGGCAAAGAGCAATGAGAAGGGAGTGAAGGAGAGAAGGGAGAGCAACACCATTCCTATTCACATACACTAACAATCACAAGCAAGCAAGCCACCATAAGCTGAAGAGAGAGAGAGAGAGAGAGGGAGAGAAGGCAAGACTCAATTGAGACAAATGGGATTGTCCCTTTTCATATTTCATAAAATGTCTTATATACATGAGCTCATATTTACAATGTCCAGTCACCCAATTACAAATGGGGGCCCAAAACTAGTCTTCCTAGTTTAACTAGCTCTATGTACATTATTTTCTTATGACCGGCATTACACAAGCTATAAGCTCGGTCATCCCATGTCTCTTTTACAATTAGTGCTTAGTGTGGTTAGAAAAAGAGGAATTACAAAGGAAGTATAGTAGCTGCGTGGTCATGTTAACCAGAGTGGTTAACATACGAGCATGGAAAAACTGACATGACATGGCTGGCAAACACAATGAAGGCTTTGGAATGGGCATACCCTTTGAGAGGAACGGTCGTGCAGATATGGAACGGCCGTGGCACTATTAGACTTAAAGATTTTTTTTTAGTTTTTTCAAGGGATTTCAGGGAATTTAAGGCTGCAGGTCTGACAACGACCCACTATATTCTCTGACAATTCAGTTATACCTACTTGGTTGAATGTAATTGAATGCTCTTTATGCCCATTTAATGCAATTATTTTGTTTTTGATGTAAATTGCCACATTTAAGGCTATAGATATTCCTAGATTTGGCTAGTGAGAATGGAACGGGCGTGGCACAAGTGCCACGACCATGGCTTGTAAAGGGAATGGCCGTTCGCTTCTTAGAATTGCCAGAAGAATGTGATTTTTGCTAGTTTTTCCCTCAAATGCTTGCTAATTCAAATATCTTTCCACTAATTTTTTGGGTTTTTGATTCAATAGAGAGCTAGAGCTAGAGTCTCTAGCTATCTATTAATGTCTACAATGCTTAATGAAACTTAATTGGTTAAGATTAATTTGTTGATTAAGCTAAGGTGCAAACTTGATGAGAAAAGAAGAAAAAATCAAAGAGTTGCATGAATGTCAAGGGCAATGTTTGAGCACTTACTTGCTTCTCCCGCACTTGGTGAAGATCTCAATGCTCCAATGCTTGATCGACCTCCATTGCTCCATAGAACAAGCTCAAAATCAAGCAACCAACCAGTGCATTTGCACTCCAACCAGGCCAAATAAGGACTCTAGCAAATGAACAAGGTGGAGGACCCTAAGCTAAATGCATTCCTTGCTGACAGTGGTGCCAAAGATGTTAAACCTAACATACTACCTTGCACACAAGAGAGAGAGAGAGAAGAGAAGAGAGAAAACATGCAAGTCGAGTCCGGAGAATTACACTTAGCCAACCCTAATGAGGGTTAACTCCTTGATGTGAAGCCGCTAGGGGCTCACTCCCCACCTCTACTTGTGTCACCCAAGTAGAGATTCAATAGCTAGGTAAAGAGAAAGAAAGAGGGAGCTATGGAAAGCTCAACCTTCATCGCATGCCACATGCATGCAAGAGGGACTTGGTAGAGAGCAAAGAGAGGGAGAGAAGGAAAGAAGCTAGAGTCTCACCATCCCTCTACAAGCACACACCAACAATCGAGCATGCAAGCACAACAAGCAAGCATACAACCACAACCACAAGCTCATAAAAGAGAGAGAGAGAGAGAGAGAGAGAGAGAGAGAGAGAGAGAGAGGAAAGACTCAAATGAGAATAATGGGATTATCCCTTTTCATATTTCATCAAATGTCTTATATACAAGAGCTCATAGTTACAATGGCCACCTGCCCATTTACAATTGGGGGCCCAAAAATACTCTTCCTAGCTCTATGTGTACAACTATTCCTCACATGACTGGCATTACACAAGCCGTAAGCTCGATCATCCCATGTCTCTTTTACATTAAGTGCTTTGCGCGGTTACGAAAGAGGAGTACAATAAGCGTGGCCATGCTTGAAAAGTAATGTTAACCAGAGTGATTAACAATTTCAGTTGCCCCCTAGAGCTTGTAAGTGACAATGGACCACATTTAATTAATGAGGTAATCCAATTACTCTTATAAGAATTTCTTATCACTCATAGAAAGTCCTCCCCATATTACCCATAAGCTAATGGCCAAGCTGAAAGCAATAACAAATTTTTGTGTGCCATTCTAACCAAAAGTGTGGAGGCCAGTCCAATGATTGGGAACAAAAGTTGTCGGCAACACTCTGGGCCTATAGAACTTTCTACAAGGCAGCTACCAATGCCACCCTCTTTAGTTTAACCTATGGTATTGAAGCAGTTATGCCCATGGAGTTCTTAGTCGTCCCAAGCTTACATATTGCTATACAAGAGAAACTCATAGGGAACATCTTAGGCTATTGCCTTTTTGAGCTTGAAAAGCTCGATGAAACACGCTTTCTAGCTGTATATAGCATGATTGCCGAAAAGCTAAGACGTAAACAATGGTTCAACAACCATCTAAAAGATAAATAAATGAACGAGGGAGACATGGTCCTCCTATTCAGCAAATATATGCACAAAAAGAAACTCAAGCTCATAGGCGTAGGACCCTTCTTAGTCATTGAGATAACCCCACAAGGTGTTGTGCACATAGAGACACTTGCACGTGTCGAAATGGTGGGATATTTCAATGGTAGCAAATTAAAACACTACTATGGCCCACTCACCGCGAAGCCACCCTTAGGGCCATTCACATGATAAGAAATAAAGAAAAAAGGAACATGAAGATATGAAACAAGTTGCCCAACAAGAGGCTAAAGCGAGGCAAGCCAAACTTAAACATAAATATATAGCGGTTAATATGGCCCAAGTGGTGGACCTCGAAGAGGAAGAATGGGAGGTGAAGCCTGCTCGATTGTGGTTAGGAATGACCACCTTGACGAGCTTCGCCCAAAAATTAGCTCTCATAGACATAGAGGCTAATTAGAATTTGATGTCTCACAAAACATGGCATTCCCTCGGGGAACCTTCATTGAAAGATACTCTTGCCACACAGTCACAATAGTGGCCTCTCAGGAATTTCACTGCTTAGGCACAATCACACTTTTGTTCCACATTGGAAATAATCCCTTGGAAGGAAAGTTCTAAGTGATGCCTGTAGGAACAATGCGTGAAGATATACGCCTCAGAAGGGGTTGGATGGGACACAACAGGTGCAACATCGATTGGGATGCAAAGACAACTACCTTACAGCTGGGTGGCCTTTGGCCAAGTTACTGTCCTCATGAGATGGATGAAGAGCCCATATCTGCTACTCCCCCATGCCAAGAAGTCACTCCTCCACTCACCACCACCATCCCATCCTCACAGAGGGTAATCTACCCATCATTTTGTCCATTTGTCCAACTAGATTCTTGGTGAGTTTGGTCAAGGAAAAACTAGATTAGTTTTGGTAGTCTATTCTTTGGATTTAGTAACTGGAATTGGTCACGAAGTTTTTTTCTGATTCAGATCGAGAGAAGGACAGTTAGGTTTACTATCTGTCCCTCACGTAGTCTAACCAAATTTATTCGGTTTAGTTCTATAAGGATTCCCTTTAGATAAACATCTAGTTTTGGATAAATATACATTTAGTGATTTTACCAAATTAGAATATCCAAAGATATTCTTTATGCCACAATTTCTTAGCCTTAATTCATTAGGTAGAATTATGGTGGAAATTCATCTTTTGACACTAAAATTTAATTCAAATCCATCTTTTCTTAAATATCATAAAAATTTTGCCATAGCTCTGCTGCTGCTATTACTGATAATTCTCAATAAATTTGAAAGAATAAAGTTTAGCATTATTCATGTGATTAGAATAACCACTAATTGGATCATTATCCAATTATGGATTGATTCTTAATTTTACCATAAGTTAGATAACATAAAAGTATTAAAAAGCCTTTATTTTGGCCTCCAATTAGACAAGCATAGAAATTACTTTTAGATTAGAGAAATGCTTCATGAGAAGCTTCATTCAAATTGAGAGAATAGGTCATAGGAATGACCATTAAATCATTATAAATTAAGCATAAATAAAAATTTATGTGTTTCTTCATTACAATACATCAAAGAACTTCAATAGTATTCAAAAGCCCTTCAAATTAATGCTTCTCAAGCTTGAGAGGGGTTGAGAAGAGAAACATTTGGAGATTTAAGAAAAAGAAGACAATAATCCACACTTTACCTCCTAAATTACTTGATTCTTTGATCATAGTAGAGGCCCCCAACCAATCAATTGGTTTGGTATGTTGTTGGAGTCTCCAAGGAAGATTGAAGAGAGAGAGAAGCTCCAATCTCTTCAATTTGTAGAGGGTTTTTAGAGGATAATAGAAAATAAGTGTAACTTAGAGTAATACCGGTATAGTTTAGTTCACACATGAGAATACAAAGGAATGAGGGTCTATTTATAGGTGAGGGAGGCCACTAACTGAGTCCAACTGAGTTCTAGAATTTTCCAGGTTCAGTTTGGCTGAATTTGCACAAGATTTGGACCAGTTTGGCTCCCTTTTTGATTTGGATTGATCCAGGAGAGATAAAAATATTCTATTATTTTTGAGTTAAAAACTCATCCACACATGTGAAATAGGCACCTCCTTGAAGGGCCCCCTTTTCCTTACCCATGTGTCAAAATGAATGATTACTCCAAAGTATCTCATTTTTTATTAATACTTCATAATTTTTAACTAATAAACCTAGTATTTAGTCAACTCTTCATCTTATGTGGGCATTTGCTCATTTTTGGGTATTTTATTTTATTCTTTGGATTTATCTTGTCCCAACACTTGGATTAATCTTATTGGTGCAAAGGAACCTTAATTGGACCATAATCAATTTTTTTTTCAAAAATCTTGACCCTTAGGCTAAGGTCTTCTAAATCATTTTTAATTAATTCCAATTGCACCTTGAAAAATCTATTTTGATTTTCTATTTTAGGGAAACATTTTTTTGATATTTATAGAATTTATTTATCCAAAAATATCCCAATATTGATTTACCACTCTCTAGAATTTTTTATCTCACTAGGTAAAACAAGGAAAAATAATATTTTCTTGTATTCAGAAACATAGAATGATTACAAGGGATTGAAGTAGAGGCTTAATCAATATTCAGTCCGAGGAGGAATCTTACACTCCCGTTACAAGCTCCTTAAGGAAATGGTGGCCAGGTTAGCTTGGTTATCTTTTAAAGAAGAGTTTTTTTTAAAATATTAATGTTAATAAATGTGTATCTTTTCCTTAAAAAATAAAATAAAATTGTATGGAGCTACGATTTGAAGTGATGCTATATTCAATGGATTGTATTGAAATTGTTATCTTTAAGAGAAAGAGCGCAAGTTTTTTGTGGCTTTGATGCTAATTTAGTTCCATGCTTGTGTAGCCGGGCGGCGTCATTAGCAAAGCCCGAGAATGGCCCAAGGTATCCCTCATACCATTGGGAGAATAAGGTTTGCCGATTGAGGCGAGAGATTATGATGCTGTCTAGTTCTGAGGGCCCAGGCTAGTGCGGTGAATAAGCCCACCCTAGTGCATAGACATCCCTCTGAGGGGCAGGAGGATCGAGCGACGGAGGCTGAGAGGACAACAGGCTAGCTTGAGTCCTCGCCAGCTGTGCCGACGATGAGGTGTATGGTCCCATAGGGTTTTGCCCAGCATGTAGAGGCTAGAAGGCCGAATTCTAGATCATCGGCAGTATAAAGGAAAAGAATAAGAGAGCCAGTTTGGGTTGTATGGGGGATTGATTCATGTTTAAACTTTTTTTTTATAAATCTTGTCTTTGGTATTATTGTACTATGGCAAAGGGCTATTTTAACAAACCTTGTGAAAAGGGCCTTAATTAAGGAACATGTTTATTTATGTCAAACAGTGTGGTAAAATTAATTAGGAAATAAAATTGACACATGAGTAGGGTGGAAAGTAGGAGGATGGAATGCCCCGATGGCACCATCCTACAGACGGGTGGACCCGATTAGTCGGGTAGCTTTCCAACAGATTAAGTGAAAGCCCTATGCTAGATAAATAGGTTCTCGAGCAATTCTATTTTAGAAGACTAGGCAAGCGGCTGTGCCTTGCATGGATGAGGAAAAAAGCATTGTCTCTAGGAATCAAGACTAGTAGTTGCCCAAATTATGATCAATTACCCTATGGGTGATTTGATTTTTAGATCACGCTCCCCTTGTGCAGGATAGGACTAGGTCTTACCTATGAATCGTATCCTTGAATCTCTGCATAGTCAAGGTGTCGATGAATAGGAAATTTTCTCCAAGTTAAGACTTAGTGGACTATCTTAAGTGTTTCCCCTATTTTGGAAGGGGGGAACCTTACAATTGGTATCTAGGACTTGCCATTTAAGGTATGTTTTACCTAGCATAATGCTAATTAATAAAAACATCTTACTAAAAACAAGTTGAATTGATATTTGAATGATTGTAGGAAGAGGAAGATGCCTACTTGAAGTTTCTAGTTTTCCAATGCATCTTCAAGGCTGTGTCACTCCTCAAATTTCGAGTTCCGTGACACCATGGTGTAGATACTAGAGAAGATGTCCCTCCCCCATTTCTCTCATATCGAAAGAGGATGGGGTAGAGATTTTTAGAGTCGTGGGCCGAGATATTTCTTCATCCGAGCGGATCGAATTGGGAACCTTACCACCAACCTAAAGCGGATTCGTTGGATTGAAAAGTTGAAGATGATCCGTTTATTTTGGTTCATCGGTACTCCTAGGGCTGACACCTCTGTGACTATAGATGGGATTTGCATACCTTAGGATTGCTGGGTATATGACCGAGTGATGCAGATCTTACCTGCTCTGACAAAGTAGCTGTGTTGGGACCTACCCCAATCCAGAGTCTACCACCCTTACCATCGGTTTTTCGAGTCTTAGAAACTATAGCGGAACCCCCATACTTCACCTATGTTGATCACTCTACCCTTATGTCATAGTCAAGCTTAGGAATTTCCCTTGATAGCAAATAAGACTAATTATATTAGTCTCAGATCTTTGTAATAAAACTCATCCTTGTAAATATTTGGAAATAAAATGATTTCAATGTTTTACTCTCCAAAATAAGTGTGTGTAAGTATGAATATTGTAATCTTAAAATTGTTTTTACAATGATGGCCAGGACGATTAGCCTCCACTTCCTAATGCGCTTTACACTGATATCCAGGAGAAGAAGCTCCTACTCAAGCAAATGCAACCTCCCTCCTCAAAGATTGAGAAGGATGCTGAAGTTTAGATTGAAGCTATGGATGATTATTTCTCTACTACCGGTACTGGAGTAGCAAATCAGTCTATGCTTGCATGGTTTTGCCTCATCGGAGATGCTAAACTCTGGTGGAAATAGTGGTACCGTGACAAGAGAGTCACCGAGCATTCTCACACATAGGAAGACATCAAGCAGGCCACCATGAAGGAAGGATATCTTCCCCCATCCCATGAATCCATAAAGATGAATGAGTTTTTTAGTCTTAGGCAGTACAACTTAACTCTTAAGGACTACTATTCCAAATTTATCACTCTTCGAAAGTATGCCCCAGCTATGACTACTTCCCAGCAAGTGGCTCATTTCTGCCAAGGGTTAAATGAACCCTTAGATTCCCACCTTGAAGCAATGAGGCCAAGCACATTATAGGATGCTCTCATACGAGCAAAGCCCCTTGTGAAAGAAATGAGGACTGACAAAGCTAAGCCTCAAAAGAGATCTTACCCTGAGGCAAATCCTAAAGATCAACCCTACAAGAAACCCCAATAGAATTTCCCCTACTATAATAGAGGGTGGCAAACTCTTTTGTCCCCCACTCGTATGCTGCTTCTTCCAGAGAAGGCCCTCTGTGTTTTGAATGCAATGAGCCAGGACACTTTAGGGCCAACTGTCCCAAGATGGCAACATCATTTCCCCAAGGTGGCACAGGAAATCAAGGCCGTGGAACCCCTATCCACCAAGGTGCAAGATGCGATGGATGTGGCAGAGGCCACGGAGGAGCAGTTGCTAGGACAGCCTGTATTATAAATGAAGAACCAACCTTGGAAATGGCTGAAGAAGAGCGCACCACCGTCCATGCGACAGTAGAACACCAAGGTCCGAATAAACAATTTGGTGTAATCCAAACCCCAGCCACTCATCACAGTAAGCCATTCTAGCTTTTGATTGATTGTGGTAGTATCCATTCATTTCTTTCTCCTAGGTTTTTGCAAAAATTAAACTTGGGTCAAAAAACAGCTAGAAGAATGATTGTAGAGTTAGCCAGTGGGAAAGAAGTAGTATCTCGCCACTCTATAGGAAACCTTGATTTTGAGCTAGGTAATGAGCAAACTCATGGCCACTTTAGAGTCTTGCCCCATTAGGAATTTATGATGGAATCCTTGGAATGGACTGGTTAATTGCAAACAAAGCTAGCATTCACTGTAACCAGGGGAGTATCACTTTTGAAAATGAGCATGGCTAAGTAATATCCATTCAGGGGAAAACATGAAAACCTAAATCTAGGATAGTCAAGGAAAAACATCTTCTCAAGGGAGCACGTAAGGGTCAACAAGTTTTCTTAGTCAAGCTCAACAAAGCCATTGAACCTAGTAAGGAGACAGAACCCTCTTGGCTCCAAGAGTTCTCTGACATCTTCCCTGACGAGCTTACAGGGCTATTGCCTCCTCTAGAAGTTGATCATGAAATTGAGGTGATCCCTGGAGCTCAACTTGTCTCAAAGGTGCCCTATAAAATGTCCCAACCGGAAGCCATTGAACTTAAAGAGCAACTTTCCTAACTCATTAAGCAAGGATTCGTACACCCCAATAGCTCTCCTTGTGGGGGGCACATATTCTTTTCCAAAAAAAGAAGGACGGAACTCTCCACCTCTACATAGACTATTGAGGGATAAATCAAGTCACTGTCAAGATAAGTATCCTATCCCTCACATCGACGAACTTCTTGACAGGCTTCATGGGGCCAAAGTTTTCTCAAAAATAGATTTGAGGTCTGGTTACTATCAGATCAGAGTCAAGGAAGCAGATATACCCAAGACAGCCTTCAATACCCCTTATAGCCACTATGAGTTTACTGTAATGTTATTCGGGTTAACCAACGCTCCTGCAACCTTCAACCGCCTAATGCAAGATATATTCCGTCCTTGCTTGGATGAATTTATGCTTGTTTTTTTTTATGACATCTTAATCTACCCCAAATCAATGGAAGAGCATGAGGAGCATGTACGTAGAGTTTTGCAATTGTTGCGCAGACACAAACTCTATGCCAAGAAGAGCAAATGTACTTTCTTTACTCATCAAATTGAGTATCTTGGGTTCATCGTCTCCAAAGATGGCATCTCAGTAGACCCCGCCAAGGTCAAAGATATTCTGGAGTGGCCACCCCCTAAATCAATTCATGAAGTTCATGGGTTTTTGGGAATCACGGGATGGTATAGGATTTTTATCAAAGATTATGCCTTGGTAGCTGCACCTTTGACGGATTTTCTTAAGAAGGATTGCAAAATAGTGTGGCTGCCAATCCATCAAAACAGTTTTGATCAGCTCAAGGTCATTATTACTTTTGCCCCAGTCCTGAAACTTCCTGATTTCACCAAGGAATTTGAAGTGGTTATACTGATGCCAGTAGTCTAGCACTTGGTGGTGTCTTAGGCCAAGAAGGAAGACCAGTCGCTTATACTTCCCGCTCCGCAAGCTGAAGCAATATGAAGCAAATTATGCCACCCATGATTTGGAGCTCTTAGCAGTTGTTCATTGCCTCAAATTATGGAGACATTATCTCTTGGGGGGTAAATTCCAGCTTGTAACTGACCACAAAAGTTTAAAGTGGATTTTCACCCAGCCTTACCTCAACATGCGGCAAAGGAGATGGATGGAAATTCTACAAGAATATGACTTCGACATCAAATTCCGCCCTAGGAAAGATAATGTGGTAGCAGATGCACTTAGCTGGCAAATCTTTCTTAAGTGCAATTTCAATGCCAAATAATCCCATACTGGTCAAGGTGGAAGAAGTCTCATCTCATGATCCAGATTATCAGAGGATGGTGAAGTTAGTAGAAGAAGGGGGAAATTCAGAGAAAGAGAAGAATCTAATCAAGGGATACTCCACTCATGAAGGAAGCCTCTACTTCAATCATAGGCTATGTATCCCTGAAGATCATGCTTTAAAGAAACTAATCCTCCATAAAGCTCATGATAGTCACCCAGGCTATGCAAAAATATTACATGCCGTGAGAAGGAGCTTTCATTGGGCAGGCTTGAAAAATGATGTCCTTCGGTACTTGAAGCAACCTCTCTCATGCCAAAGGATCAAAGCTGAAAGGGTCAAGATGCTTGGGAAACTTCAACCCTTGGATATTCTCCAAATGAAGTGGGAGGCTTATACTTAAATTTTGGTTATTTTTAGTTAAAAAGTGACGACCTTTAAACCTTAATAAATGCATGACCGGGCGATTGATTGATGAACGGTGCACCCCAACGACCAGGGGAACATCTCGGACATAATTTTTTTTTGCCCCCGGGCAGTCCAGCATGTAAATCGAGGCTGGCGCCCCAAATTTGGAGACCCCATCCCAAAAAAGGGACCATACACACTCACCAGGGTGCTTGTACAATGGTTGCACAAGAACCAAAGGTCAGCCACCCACTGTGTGGTCCAAACGCACCGCTACGTGGACACCCATGCTACCTTTGTACCACTCCTTTCCCTGTTAACCGACCGCCGCCGCCACCGTACCTTCCCCCCAGAGCCATGTAGGCCACTGATCCACATCCTTTGCTGGCACACCGTCCTTTCGACCGTACTTTGCACAGCGCCCACACCCGTACCCCACAGCTATATAAATCCTTGGGGTGATCCATGGGTAGCATGCATTTCTACGTAGCCTATACTCTGCCATGTCGCCATCTGTTACCGCTCTCTGTCCACAGCCGCCCCTTGCTGCCGCCCCTCTCAACACCCCCTCATCTGCCACTTTTCAGATAAGGCAACTTTCCTCAACTCCCCCCTTGTTAGAAGGTAGTGTCCTTAGCCCTTCTCCCCCCCCCCCCCATGTGAAGAGACTTACAGAGCAGCACCCCTCTCCCCTTCAGCAAGACTTTTTTGTTAAGGACATCTCACAAATCCCCCCCCCTTTGCGTGGACTTTAGCGAGAGGTTTTGACCTTAGAGAGGGTTCATGTGCTGTGGTCTTTTGCTCATATGGTGAGCAAACAATCTCGGAATTGAGATCTGACTGGAGCATTACGAGTGCGACATGGAGCACTACAAGGCGACATCCAAGATGGCCCCATCCCGAAAATGCCAGAATATTACCTCGGGAGAAGCATGCAACAATGAGATTAGAGAAGATGCTCCTAATGCGGCCTCAACCCTCCCGTTACAAGCTCCTCAAGCCACGTTAGCTTGGTTATCTTTTAAAGAAGAGTTTTTTTAATATTAATGTCAATAAATATGTATCTTTTCCTTTTAATAAAATAAAATAAAATTGTATGGAGCTAGGATTTGAAGTGATGCTGTATTCAATGGATTGTATTGAAATTGTTATCTTTAAGAGAAAGAGTGCAAGTTTTTCCTGGTTTTGATGCTAACTCCGTTCCGTGCTTGTGTAGCCGAGCAGCGTCGTTAGAAAAGCCCGAGAATGGCCCAAGGTATCCCTCATACCATTGGGAGAATAAGGTTCGCCGATTGAGGCGAGAGATTATGATGCTGTCTAGTTCCGAGGGCCCAGGCTAGTGCGGTGAATAAGCCCACCCTAGTGCGTAGACATCCCTCGGAGGGGCGGGAGGATCGAGCGACGGAGCCTAAGAGGGTGACATGCTGGCTTGAGTCCTCGCCAGCGGGGGCCGACGATGAGGTGTATGGTCCCGTAGGGTTTTGCCTAAGAGGGTGACATGCGCTTGAGTCCTCGCCAGCGGCCGACGATGAGGTGTATGGTCCCATAGGATTTTGCCTAGCATGTAGAGGTTGGAAGGCCGAATTCTAGATCATCGGCAGTATAAAGGAAAAGAATAAGAGATCCGGTTTGGGTTGTATGGGATTGATTCATGTATAAACTTTTTTTTAAAATAAATCTTGTCTTTGGCATTATTGTACTATGGCGGCAAAGGGCTGTTTTAACAAACCTTGTGAAAAGGGCCTTAATTAAGGAACATGTTTATTTATGTCAAACAAACCGTGTGGTAGAATTAATTAGGAAACAAAATTGATGCGTGAGTAGGTGGAAAGTAGGAGGATGGAATGCTCCGATGGCACCATCCTACGGGCGGGTGGACCTGATTAGTCGGGTAGCTTTCCAATAGATCAAGTGAAAGCCCTACGCTAGATAAATAGGTTCTCGGGCGATTCTATTCTAGAGCACTAGGCCAGCGGCGGCTGTGCCTTGCATGGATGAGGAAAAACGCGTTGTCTCTAGGAATCAAGACTAGTAGTTGCCCAAATTATGATCAATTACCCTATGGATGATTTGATTTTTAGAAGATCACGTTCCCCCTGCGGGATAGGACTAGGTCTTACATATAAATCGTATCCTTGAATCTCTACATGGTCAAGGTGTCGATGAATAGGAAATTTTCTCCAAGTTAAACTTAGTGGAGTATCTTAAGTGTTTTCCCTATTTTGGAAGGGGGAACCTTACACCATATGCACTTGCAATATGGCAAGGTGTTACCAAGAATCTTATGTACAAGAACAAGGATAGTGATAGAGTGAGGTTGCCTCTTGAACTCCTACTACCATTAATTTTAATTAAACAATTCTTGACTCCTCATCTCCTAAGGAACCCTTTCTTTGACCTAGATAGCCTATTGTCTGTAAGTGAGGATTCATTAAACCATCCAATGGCAATTGGTAGACATACAAAGAAGTTTTACATAAGTAGCTAGGGCCTACAACAACCTAAGGTTCCAAGGACATCAATTCCTTCCTCAAGACCTTCAATGTAGACACCCATCCTTCCATAGGATAGACATCCTACAAAATCTCTATGTCCACTGATAGGCGGTTGATTGTTGGCATCCTTAAACACATAGTCAATTCAATCATGCACAAACTAGAATATATGGATCGCAACTACAGTCTATGAGATTTTACAACTTGAAGGGCTTGATCTAGAAAACGTGGTTAAGCCTTTTAACCCCAAGGTTAGAAGATTCACTAATTGAGATGGTTTTAAGATGTTTATTGACATGTTTGAAAGAATTCATCTCCCAAAAGTCCTCACAGGGGAGACACCAATAGTTTATGCTAATGTTGAGAAAAAGAGAGGATCTCCATACGGTGTCAATTGTTGTTAGGTTGTTAACACTGACCCCTTGGAGAGATCTTTATGGACAGACTTGATCCTCTTGCTTTTGACCCCAAAATGTGGCTGATGATTACTCACATATGAAAGAGTCTTCCTTTCAAGCCACGATGCCAGGACTTGCTAACATTCAAGTGAGTTTAGGACATCCCCACACTTGATGAGCCCTTAGACTTCTTGAGATACCTAGCTAAGGCTCCATCTATTCTAGGATTAAACCTTTGGGATTTTAAAGGATTCTACACACTCAAATTAGACCAATTTGAGACCCAGAGCATCTCTTAGAATACCCATGAGTAGTATGGTTGTTATTTCATCAATAATGGCTGCCATATCTTAGCTAAGATATGTATTTGTTCCACCTCATGTGCCCAAAATTTTGTTAAACCTTGCGGTGCATCATGTGTCACCAATGTCTTCGTTTGGACGAGCATTCCCCTCCAAGAATCTCTCCAAAATGCTAGCTTTTGTAGAAACTATGGGTTGAGGTTTGAGGACAACTTGTTGCTCCTAGAGAACCTTGGGAATAACAAAAATCAACAAGTTGAAAGATTGATGAATAAGTATAATGGCACACAAGATGCACTGGATGCCTAAAAGTTTTTGAGCAAATGTGCAAATATGTAGGTGTCTGTGAACCTACCCAAATATGTAGGTGTCTGTGAACCTACCCAAATATTAGCTTTTAGCTTGACTTTGGATGGAGTAGCTTAGAGCCTCCTTACAAGGTTACGTATGCTGTTTTGAAAAACATTTTTTGGGTGGAATTCTCTAAGACTCGACCCAAGTGGAGTCTTATGTTAAACAATAAGAAACTAAGTTTATACAGGAGTACATTTAATACATAAGATACTACTATTTATGTTGCTTAGTTATGAGAAACCAAGCCAATCTCATTTGATCTCATTGTTTCTTTAGGGTTTATGAGACCAAAATTTACATAACTATCTTTACTTGCAAGGTGAATGACTTTTAATGAGTGCTATATAGATGCCAATGATTTTAATGACAATATGTATGGTATTAAAGAATCTAAGAGATTAAAGGCTCCATCTAAAGCCTCTCTTAGGACATGGCCCATTGCTGCTGTGCTAAAAAAGATGGAGGAAATTGGAAAGTACTCCCTAGGGCTCTTGTAGCTTACCCTCCTGGGACACAGGGATCTTGGTGCCCCTATTGTGTCACATCACACTCAAAATAAGTGTCCATACAATAGAGGATGGACATGGTTGTGGTGTGGCTATTGCAGAAGATATACTAATCATGATACCCAAAATTATCGGTACAATCCAACAAGTCGGCATGCGTGCTCCCAATTTACCCATAGTTACCCAACCTCTTGCACTCCCTTCTCCACCTGGAGTGGATTGTTGGAAAAACATTTTCTCGATGCTCCACCCTCATATTGTTTGTGCAGCAAGACGATGGTGGGTATAACGAATGTGCTTTATTTTGTAAGGCCCCCTTTATGAGGAGTAGCCATTATGGTGAAGCACCTGAGTACTTTTGGCAATTTCCTAGTTTAGACACTAGATGGTGGCCAAGCATGGCTAGATGGTTAGGAGATGGATTATGTAGACTTGGCACTCTACCAACAAGTAGGATGCATGCTTGTGCAGGCTATGTGACCACATTAGTGAGTCTTGGACATAGCAAACTGAGGAGACACTATACTCAGGTTGTAGGTTGAGGGTCCAAACAATCTCAGATGATGGCTGTGGTGGGTGTTATGCCTAGTCCCTATAGGATGGAGTTGTAATTTAATATGGTCCCATTTAGATGATGTGGTTGGTTGGACATTTTGACTGCTTTAGGAAAAGCTTGTTTTTAGCAATTTGTTATTTGAAGGCAAATTTGGAGAGATGGCCTAACCTATAAATCAGCTGCTCATGCCTACCCTCCACCTTTTAGTGATGGGAAATCAGATGGGACAAATTACACTCTTTGGAAGTTCAAGATTAGGTCCATTCTTGATTCATACGAGTTATGGGAAATTGCAATAGGGGTCGATACAAAGTTAGCTTCTACTTTAACAAATCCACTATAGACCATACTACCAGATCCTATTCTTGCTTTGGTGTGGGCTAAGGAATACAGATATGCTATGTGGCATCATCATCATCACTGATTCAGTGTGATGATGACCCTGATTCAGCATACTACCCATAACTTCTAAAGCATGGCAAGTTCTAAAGAACCAGTATGGACAAGGAACTAGATAATTATTCAAAGCCTTGAGAATCAACTTCTTGCAGAGCAAGGAAGGCATTGTGATAGAGAAGAATATAGTACAACAATTCATATTGCATGGACAAAGATGCATCACAGTGTTACTCTCAAAGTATGACATAACAATGACCTCACTTAACATGCAAGTGTGTAACCTGCCTTACTTTTGAGGAGTTTGATGTAATGCTGATGGAGAAGTAGATGCATTTAAAAGCTAGAGATAGTAGTAACACGAAATTCTCCACAATGTAAAGAACGGCAAGGGGAAGGGCTTCGATAACCCTAATGCTTCTAAAAAGAAGAAGAAATCTAAGGCAAAGCATTTCTACTATGATAAGCCTGGTCATATGGTAATGGTCACATTGTTAATCCTGTAGAGTGAAGGAAGCAAATGATGATAAGAAGGCACTTTGAAGCCTTGGAAGGAGTCCAAGAATAGTGTTGAAGCAAAATGAGAGCTGTTTGTCGCCACTGGAAGAAATTTGAACAAAAGCAAAACATTCTTCAAAGATTCAAGGGAGGAAAATCATCGAGAGTGGAGTATCCCAACATATGACTAGTTTTACAAGGGCTGGTATACCACCTCCTATGGGGAAGTCCATCTTGGTAACGGTCGAAAACAATGCCAAATGCTGAGCCATGGGTTTAGGTACCATTTCTTTTGTTTCTAGCAATGGTGATACTAGGAAGTTGTTTAATGTCATTTATGTGCTAGAAATCAAGTGGAATCAACTATCTAACAACCATAGCTGGTGGACCGTAACTTGAAGGTTCTCCTAGATAAGGCTAGAGTAATCATCACAAATGCTAGTGGAAATGTCATTGAGAAAGGAATCTAGTATAACAACTTGTATGAACTATCTACTTTTATAGCCCGAGCCGATGTGGGGACAAGCAAGCTATAGCATGAGATTTGGGAACTTGAGCTTTATAGTCTTGAAAGAGATAAAAAAGTCTGGGATTGTGGCACATCTAGCAGCATTTTCAGAGATGTCAGATGTGTGTGAAGCTTGTATGATGGGCAACAAGCATCAGCATGCATTTTAACACAAAAGCAACTGGAGCATCACAGAGATTTTCTTTCAGACCATTGGGATACCTTCAAACAACTGACAGAGGCAGAAAGAATTGTGGAAGGTGAAAAGGTTTTTGTGCATATAAATCATATTGTCTCCATTGACAGGCTGAGGTACCATGTGAATAGAAGATTTGACAGCCTGCTTGAGGAATATAAATTCAACTGTAACTTGCACACCAGAAAGTGTAGAGTGCTTGAGGAAACCATGGCATTCCTTATGTACATTGTCTTCCATCAGCACTCTCTAGAAGAGCAAGGGCAGGAGGCTGAAGAAGAAGACACATCTGAAGCAGAGGAAAAAGAGGATGTTCCTGTGGCAACAGAAATGGCAGAGCAGGAAGAAGATATCAACCTCCAGGATGAGGGGCTGCAAGTGGCTGCTCTTATCCTTGTTCAACTGAGGACTGAAACTCTTAGGGCAGCACAGCCAGTTGAAGATTTTGATGTTCAGAGCAGCAACTATGCAATGCCCATGCTTCCAGGTGTCTTGATTGGTGGTAAAGATTATGTTTTCCTCCATGATATAGAGTGTATGTTCAATTTGAGGGAGGACTGTGCCATTTCCCTTATTGCCCAGGCTTCAAGGCTTGACAAGGAGGTTGGCATAGAGGATGACCATTCACTACTGGCTTTGGAAACAACTTTTGATCCTGCAGAGGCCCTTACTATTTGTTTCAAAGAGGCTGAAAAGTTCCAAGAGCCAGATGAAGCTGCCTTCCAGCTCACACAGGAAGCTATGAATCTCTCAGCACTATACAAGGGAAAGCTTAAAGAAGAGGCTGGACTGGAGGGGAGAGGAATAAATCTTTGGAAAGATGAACTTCTTGTTGCTGATGAAAATGAGAAGGTATGATTTAGTTACTTCAAATCAAATACTTTATCTTGTGTTTAAATGTTTTGTAGTTGTGTATTGTCTCACTCCAATCTTTTCATATGTGGCAACTACAAATTGAGGATGACACATTCCTCCAGAGAACAAGTGGAAGCAGGCCGACTGGGTTTGGCAAAATGTCAAGCCTAGCTCATTATATTCATGATCTAGACAGTGCTAAGATCTTGATTTACCATAGGCAATTGAGCAACAATGGAGAAGCCATTGTTTACTTCTTTAAATGTTTGTCTAGGGTTTTAGGTGGACATGATCTTTCATGGCAAAAGGAAAAGATCATTTTGATAGAGAGGTTGTCTGCCATAGATATATTTGGGGATTATGTGAATAAGCAGGCCTCTAGGGCCTCTTACTTTTTGTCTTACACTTCTTATGCATTAGCATGTGGTATTAAGGAGTCCAAATGTCTGCAGGGCTATGGAAAACACAAGCTCATAAGGTTTCGAGAGCCACCCATGATTGCATCAGGCGACACAATCCAAGAAGAAGAACACGTGGAGATAGCTGAAGACAAGGATACCCCTCCCAAACAAGCAACAGAGGCAAGCATTGATAAACAGACAGTTGACATCAAGCCAACAAGGAAGAAAAAGAGTCCAATCAAGATCAAAAAGAGAGTTCCGATTGGCAGGCCCTGGGAGTAATAGGATTTAGTCATCAAATATAGCATAAACATTATGTTGAAGTTGAACTGATTTGTACAAAGTCTTTGATCCTCATCAGTTCCTTATCCGTATGGACGATCAGTACCCTTTTGCATTTGTCCCATCACCGTACGACACTTCAGTACTCTTCCCACACTCAGTAGCTTCTAAAAGCGTTTGACACTCAGTACCTTATGGTAAGGATCAATAGTGTGTCTAGCATAATTAAGTAGTATTGATTGAATTTTTTGTGTGTAGCTCATGGATGTATTGATGCTTGTTAATATAGATCACATGTTTCACAAAAGAAATACTTTTGATAGAGTCTCAAAACATATAGGCATAACACCAAGAGTCACTTGTTCCACAAAATAAAAATCTATTGATTGAGTTTGAAAACATGTGGACATAACACCAATAAGTTACAAACTGCTATTCATGTTTACTTGTCCATTTATGGTTTCTAAATATCTTCGAATCCCTCCATTGTCTATGTCTCTCTACTGCCATTGAATTGTCCAAAGTTTGTCTTCGTCTTTGCTTTTGGGCTAGAATAAAAGCAAGCTTGACTTTGGAACTAGCAACTTTTCTTTTAGCATGCAGCCTCTGTAGAATGCCTCGGTAAAACCATTGGAAGACTTCCTTCAGACTATTTGCCTTTCGACTCCCTCCGTAGTGTTGTGTGTGTCTGAAAAATGCATTACGTGCCATGTAGTGAGACTTCTCCATGCCTTGGGTAGACTAAATTGCTGGGCATCCATACTTTTTGACAAAATAGGAAAAGTGGTTGTAGATGATATGCTGTTTTCACAGAGACATAAGAATGCATAGTAAGCTATAAAAAAAAAGAGGATCACACTTAAGTAAAAGAAGAAGACAGAACTTTACCATGTAGTGAGTTATATTGCAGGCTGTCCACGCTTCTTTCATTGACTTCCCAAAATGTTTAATTGCCTCTTCAAAGTTCTTGTAATCACTCTTTGTCCATGTTACATTGCCTCTTCAAAGTTCTTGTAATCACTCTTTGTCCATGTTACATTGTCACAGAACATGAAGAGTTGATCAAGAGACCTCCACACCTCTGCCTTCACATTTTGTGCTTCCCCATCTGCCTCATGATCTTTCACGGCATTATGGACTTGCTTCTACAATCCATAAGTAATCCTTAAAACTGTTCTACCTTGCCTTACTTGCTTACTACTGTGTTTGGGTCAAGACAAGAATCTTCTTGTCTTAACACCACCAATAGAGAGCTTGATTGGTACCTCCTTGCCATTGGTAGACTTTTTAAAATCCTTTGTGATATGAACATCACCTCCATGCAGAGCTATATCGGTACCTCCTTGCCACCATTGGTAGACTTTTTAAAATCCTTTGTGATATGAACATCACCTCCATGCAGAGCTATATCGGATAACACTTTTTCCAATGCTTGAAGAGCATCCTTTCTATTTTTTTTGGGACGAAGTTTCCAAGCAAATCCAATATACAAAAATACCAATTTCTCTAATGTGCATATGTGAACATTACATAGTGGAATGTCAAGAATAGCCTTGAAGTTAGGTTCAACTTTATCTCTATTAGGTGCTCTCTTCTACCATTTGGAATCCATTACTTGAGCTGATTCTTTGCAGTAAAGACAAGGAGACTTTGAGTTGCCTCCTTTACTAATGTTATACATGCACTTAAGTGTTTTAAGATCCCCCGCCATGTGCCACTCTACTTGAAAATCACCTTTTCTTGCAACATGGAGATTCTCTCCTTGCACTTGTCTTTTAATTATTCTTGGTATTTCCGTGTGGTGAAACACCCAATCTAGTGTTTTATGGTCTTCTGTCTTCACCTGTGATTATAGAAAACAAAAGTCTTACTATAAAAGATTTGAAAACAATGACTAAAATCAAGTACGAAACAAAAAATGATCATACCTGGAACGAGCCTAACCACCATATGTGTTTCTCCGACTTCACACTAAAATACTTCGAACTCGCTTCAGTCAATGATGTATCAAGTGCTCCATTCATCAATGTAATAGTAATCCTTTCCATTTTCTTTTCCTTTACAACCTCACACTCATCCAGTTTGATAACAAATTTCAAAATGCCTTTGCACTCCTCAAATGTTATTTCATAAAACTCGACCATTCTTCTTTGAAGTTGTTGTAGATCTACAAATATATTGTTCCAAGGGTCATACACAGTGGTTCCTTTACCACCATGAAATATTTCTTCAATATGGATATATTGCCCAATAAACTCATCTATACTTTCATTCAAATGACCTCTTATCCTCTACACGGTTGCTGGATTTGGCAGTAAAACTCGTTTAATCCTTTGATCTCTCAAAGTTGAGGATATCGCATGGAAAATCAAACTATATCCCTTCCTGCTAACTCCACTAACATCAAGAGCCTCTTGGATTGTAGTGCCATCAACTTGATTATTGGATATAAAGTCCTCTACAACATTGCGTTTGATTGTTTTGTATTTTTTTTCTTCAATCAAACCTTTTGCTACACCACAAGAAAGCAATCCTTTCATTTGTTTAACAGGAAGAAGGTTGGGATCCATATTTTCTTTTGCAGGCTCCAATAGTTTCCTATAGTAACAACACAATATGCCTATATCATTCAACACCTCCATTCTTGTTTTGCGTTAATGGACAAAATAGATATAGTCATTTGAGAGCCTTTTTGAGTATAAAAAATGAAAAATTTCAAACTAGCCTTGCTTCCTGAATTCTTCGCTTGCATCACTAGTCCCAGCCTTTAAATTTGCAATGTTTTTAATCTTCCTGCTTTGTAGTCTGTCTCCAAGCACGGTTCTCTTCCTTCTTGCTCTTGTCAACTCTTTTTTACTCTTTGAATGCTCCTCAATTTCATTCTGCAAACTGTTGCTCCAATTTTGCACGAATGGCTATCTCTTGCATCCTGGCCCCCTTTTCTTGTAGGTACATCGTTTTATATGTTTCTGTAATGCAGACTACGCTGAAATATAACCAAGAAGTCCATTTTGTCCATCGCCCGCAAACCTCAGTAGTGTGGTTGGATTGACAAATGGAGGTGTAAAGTTTTTTACTAGACATTTTGGATATATGCTTCCATCGCACCATAAGTCAATATGTTGAAGCCCTTTTCTTCTCATATGTTGAAGCCCTTCTCTTCTCATATTTTCCCGTTGTTGAGCATTCAGCACCGTATCCTTTCGTCTTTTTTGTGCTGGAGCATATTGTTCTTCTAAGTCGATGTGAAGATGGTGTAATCGCTTCTTCTGAGATTGTGACTCACTAGTATCGGCCATTTTTTGTGCTTCTGAGGTTGCAAAGTTTGCTTGTCAATCTCATAGTCTTTTTGTAACATGAATCGTGGAAGTGTGGCGGTATCCATGCAATCATCAAGTTCAGTGATGGATTCTTTATGAGAGGCCTGCACACGTCGTCAAAAGAGATGCGGAATCTTTGGGAAACAAAAAAAAACTAAGGAGATATTTAATGCAAAATCGTGTTAGTTAGACAAAAGATTATCTTATTCCTTTCTGAACTGATAGTTCTGTAGTCCTTAACAGTTCTGAGCTACGTTTTCGTATTTTACTATTTTTGAGGTCTTTTAGGAGAGAAATAAATAAAAAAATAGTGAATTTCTTACAGGGCCCCAAAATGAGCTCCCTTTTTCCCTAATGATTGCATCTTCCACATCTGCTTGGTAACAGGACGATAGAGACATTAACCCTTACTTTCCAAGCTGTATCCCACAAAAATATATTTATTAGCCTTACCAATCAAGCTTGCTGCAAAGTTGCTGAGGCTTAAGTGCATAAGCAAGACAACAAAAAATGTGTAGGTGAGCCACAGAGGGCTTTCTGCAATTCCCAGCTTTAAAAGGCATAATTGTATGCAAAGCCTTTGTAGGACATCTATTCAAAGTATATGTTGCACACATGACTGCCTCGAGCCAGAAACCATGAGGTAACTCCTGACTTTTGACCATACAATGTGTCATCTCCATAAGAGAGCTATTTTTATGTTCAACTACACTGTTTTGCTAAGGTGTATAGGACACAATATATTGATATTTTATCCCATGATTAGCCATGTATATGCATGAAACTCCTCAGACATATACTCCCCCCCCTCAATCAATACATAGGGTACCAATCTTACATGCAGAAGCATTTTGAACCATATTGCCTAAAGCACATAAAAACTTTTGATTTCAGTTTCAATGGATATACCCAAGTATGTTTGGACTCATCAATGAATATGACAAAATAGAGGTAGCTCCCAATAGATGGTGTCCTCATAGGACCACATACATCACTGTGCAATTTTTGGACAGCTCTAATTGAACCATATTTGGGAAATTGTTGCATTTTTCCAAGAATATAGCCCTTACAATCATGTTTGATAGGGGCTTCAAGATGTGGCAGCTGAGACACCATGTCATATTTATACCAACATAGCAAAGTGCCAAAGTTCAAGTGACCAAAGCATGCATGCCATAGCTTCACATCACCCATTGCCTTTGTGGCACAAACTGTACATATAGCATGCCTTTGTCTTTCATATGCATCTAGTCTATAAAGGCCATAAGACAAAGTACGAGAAGCGACAATTGTCTTGCTGCCACTACGATCATGAACAATACATCTGTCATCCTCAAACTAAACTACTAAGCCAACCTTAGTAATGGTGGAAAAGACAGATAATAAGTTCTTCTTGATCCTTGGTACATATAATACATATGAAAGCGTGATTGTTCCACCATTTATAGTAGTGAGAACAATTCTATCAAGATATGAGGAGTTGTTTGCACATGTTATAATGTTTCCATGTGGAGCAGATTCAAGTGATGAGAACAAATTGCGATGAGGAATAATGTGCTTACTAGCACCACTGTAGAAATACCAGACATGTACAGTGCATAGTTTGCGATTCTTTGTTTTCTATATTGGATGTGCTGATGCATCAGCACTATAACTATACCTAAGTTCTTTTTCTCCTTCTTCATCTGTTTCCTGCACTCAATAATGTAGTGACCAGGTTTTCTGCAATAGTTGCATTTGCCCTTTTTCTATGACTTGTCACCTTCCTTGTCTGCAGGCTTGCTCGATGACTCTGATTTTGACTTGTAACTACCTTGAGGAAAGGATTTACCTTTGCCTCTTTGTTGACTAGTAGCAAAAGCCCAATCTCTTGTACGCATGACAGATCTGTTTTGCCTAGATTGCTCTTCTTGCAAGAGCACAAAAACCAACTCCTCAAACTTCAAGGCATTTGGATTCATTTTCATCATGAGTTTAATGGTAGAAGCAAAACCTTAATACGAGTTCTAGTAACGCATTCAAGACAGTAGGTACCAATGAACTGTCAGGATATATTTTATCAACACAGGCGGCCAACTGCTCCTTAGAATCCTTAATTTTTATAAGGAAATTGTCCGTGGACTCTCCCTCATCCATATGCTTTGAATCTAATTGCTTGTGTATATAGACAACACGTGCTTCATTACGTACCTAGTACAAAGACACAATGTATCCCAAGCATGTTTAGCAGTCCTGCATGACCAAATGTGAGGAATGATACTCCTCTTAACTGATAAAGCAAACAACGCATGTGCTCTTCCATCCCACTTTGTTTGTTCTTATGTAGTAGGTATGCTATGCTGTGGTAAAGCACCATGTGAAATTGAGTCCGTGTCTGCAAATGTGCTTTCTACATCATGTTCATCAGAAGAACCAGGATGTTTCTCAATACTAACCACAACATTCGATAGCTCTTTGGCTACCAAAACATGCCTATCATATAGGACCATAACAGGTAGTTGGTCCTCTCAAGCTTATCCTTAAGGATAACATCCGAAATACATCACTGTCTGCCATTTTTTATAATACCCAAGCAAGTAATCATGCAACCTGCAAAGTGCTGAGTGCTCCTTTGATACAACCAAGGTGGCTGCTAATAAGATTGCTGACAATGGAGACCTGCATGGTGTATGAAAGAAATGCAGAGTAAAATGAGTAGATATTTTACTCGTAAGATGTGGAGATCGATGTTGTTAAAGTGTAGCTTGTAGACCATTGAGTATCTGTTGATGCTTTCTTGTGTATCTACACACACGTCTGTAGTAGATCTAACAAAATTACTCTAGAATTTGATGAAGAATAGTGCAAATCTGGTCTCCGAAGATGTCTGTAGAAAATCAAAAACCGTGTGAATGGCCCCCAAAATGTGCTCGAAACAAAAATCTAAGTGCAAAACTGTTGTATAAAGTATTGCACACTTCACGGACCTCTTTATTCTCCCTAAAGGGCTCCTTGATCCAATTCAAGAAGACAGGTGACTCGGGGTGAAGGGTAGGCAGCAGCACCACGGGCGAGGAGCGTATGATCTGATGCCAAATGTTGGAAATAGGGTTGTAGGAATGCGCGCACACACAGACAGTGGAGAAGCTCAAGGGAGCACACAATGAGATGATAGATAGATAATGAATGTGTGATGCATAGAAGATGATAGTATACCCCAAGATGGGTGTATACTAGCACGAGGGAATAAACCTCCTAAAGAGGGAAAAAGTGCCCCGGTTGGTCCTATTGTGTTCACACACATCACTACCAAATAGTACTACATTGGTCAGCCCCAAGGGCTCGACCTTCTGTCTCCTTTCTGCATGCTACTACTGATGCTAGACTCGATGAATGATGAATATGATTTGTTGGAATGACTCATGACTCTTATGCTTATATATTTACTTGGGATGTAGGTCGGCCAACACAGGTGCTGTCAGCCTGTAGTAGGAAGTGGACTTGAATAAAGGGATTTAAATGCTCAAACCCACTCCCTATGCATGCGATTGGTGGATTGAATTGTGATGGGGCTGCTCTCGACCCTGAGGAGGAACAATCTACATGCTGTTCGATTGCTCCTAGACCTCCTCTGTAGGCTGCCAACAACAGCCCTTCTAGGGCACCTACTGTTGCTGTCTAGCCATCAATGCATAGGACAATTGTCCATCTTGCCTCTGGGACCTTTTCATGCTTCTTTTACTTCTCCTTCATGCTCTCCATGCTGAGGTAAGACTTCTACATGTCATCCATGGTGATGTGATGCTGCTAATGATGTCCTATCTGATACTTAATTAGGGACTACTGACATTCATGCTAAGGTTTAGCCATGGCACGGGTGTGCACGTGATAGCTACATAAGTCTTTCCAAGCCTTAGGTGTTAGAGTCTGTCACTTATTGCACTCGGAGAACAATCAGGTCATGTAGGTTACCCTAACATAGCAAGCATATAGAAGCATGTAGAAGTGGTTTAGCAAAGAGAGTCAAGGCTCATATAAGTAGCCCTCAGCCCAATGCTTAAATTCAGCGATAAACCAGTGCAGAAGCGTGTGTGCTTGAGCCTCTGGACTCGTGCATACATCATCTCAGGCCGAGCACTTCACTGTGCTACAGTCCAAGGCAGTTGGAAACTCTCTTTAGCATTCAGCCTTCATTCTTGCATCTTCCTCGGCAGATTTGGGTGTGCCTAAGGCTTTCCGAAACGACTTCACAGTTGCCTTCAGCCTGCTTGATGGTTTTGCAGAGGTTTGGTCTACATCGTCCATTCCTCAGTCGACCGTCTTTAGTAAATTTTCTGCATTGTAAAGAAGTTATCCAGAGCAATAAAAGCAAATAAGTGGAGTTGAGGCCTATCACCTCCTTAACAACACGACATTGATCCGCATGTTTGTTTCCTGTGCAATCTTAAAACCCAGCGGATTGCTTGAACATCATGCATTGAAATGGAAGGAAGTTCTTCTAGCACATGCTAAGCATGACAAAGCAGAGCAGGTTTTAAAGACATACGAACAGATGAACCAGTCAAGTGTGAAGCCAGATGGATATGTTTTTGTTTCAGTTATCAAAGCTTGTGCTAGCAAAGGAGCCTTTATGCAAGGCAAGGTGTTACATGCCCAGGTTATTGACAGTGGTTTTGAGTCACATGTGTTTGTAGGGAGTGCACTTATCAATATGTATGTCAAATGTGGCAGTCTTGAGGATGGGCAAAGAATCTTTGATGGGTTACCATGGCATGATATTGTGACCTGGAATGCTATGATTGCAGGGTATGCTCATTATGGTCATGTGGAGAAGACACTGGAACTCTTTCAGCGAATGCAGAAGGGCGAGATGAAGCCAAACATCGTGACATGGAATGCAGTGATTGCAGGATATGCGCAACTCGAACTTGGTCAGGAGGCTCTCCAGCTATTTAACCAAATGCAGCAGGAGGGTTGGATGCCTGATGATGTCACGTTTGCAAGCATTCTCAATGCATGTACAAGCATAGAAGCTCAAGATCAAGGGAAGCTGATTCATGTTTGCATAGTCGAAAACGGTTTGGAATCGAATGTTTTTGTGGGAAATACTCTCATGAACTTCTATGTTAAATGTGGGAATTTCAAGCATGCACATGTGGTGTTTAAAAGATTGCCAAAACAGGATTGTGTGACATGGAATGTATTAATTGCAGGTTATGCATTGAATGGTCATAGTCAGGAGGCTCTTGAGCTTTTCCATGACATGCAAAAGAAGGGGCAGAGTCCAGATCTCGTGACATGGAATGCGATGCTTACGGGACATGTGCAGCATGGGCGTGGTCAGCAGGCTCTGATACTGTTCCAGCAAATGCAGGAGCAGGGTAGGAAGCCGGACACAGTCACATTGGTCAATGCTTTGAAAGCATGCTCCATAATGGTTGCCATAGATAAGGGGAAACTGATCCATGCTTATTTCATAGACACTGATTTTAGCTCTGATTTGTTTGTTTGTAACGCGCTAATCGACATGTATGCCAAGTGTGGAAGCTTAGGTGATGCTTCTAGAGTTTTTGAGGTGTTACCAAAGCGAGATCTCGTGACATGGAACTCAATTATTGCAGCATATGCCATGCACAATTGTTACTTGATGGTGTTTGAGTGTTTTAAGAATATGCAACTAGAAGGCTTTCAACCAGATGAGGTGACATTTCTTTGTGTCCTGTCTGCATGCACACGTGGGGGCTTTGTGGAAAAAGGCCATTCACACTTCGTGTCTATGAGAGAACATCATGGCATTCCACCAAAGCCAGAGCACTATAATTGCATGGTGGACCTGTTGGGCCGGGAAGGGTTTTTGAAGGAGGCAGAAACCTTGCTTGAGATGGCACCATTGAAGGAAAATGTTCAAGGGTGGACTTCTTTACTGAGTCACTGCAGAACGTATGGTAATGTGAAGCTAGGAAGGCAATGCTTTGATCAAGTACTTTCCATGGATGACCAATATACCTCCATCTATGAGCTTATGTCAGCCTTGTATGCTGACATGGCAATGTGGGAGGACGTTGACCGAGTACAAGAGCTGCGAAGACGTGTGAGTGCACAGAAGAAGCCAGGAGAGTGATTTGTTGAAGTTAAGAATCAAGTGCATGTTTTCACAGTTGGAAATAAGAGTCATCCCCAAAGCAGCAATATCCATGCAAAATTGAATAGACCGAGTTTGCAAGAAAAGCACCAAGATTACGCAGGGTTTCAACTTCCTGGGCTGGTGGATTATAAATGTGACTGACAAGAATCTGATGTCAACAACATCTAGCCATGCTTTCCAGGTTTTTCATATGCAATGCAGACTTTTTTTGGACCTTGGCTTCATTATATGCTGGCTACTACTGCACTATGGAGAGCAATTAGTTAACCAGAGATTATTTCAACATGTGCATAGTGTTACATGAACATGCATAAGCAGCGTTTTAACACTGGCTGCTTGCTCATCATTGCAAAACAGAAGACTGCCAGAGTGTGTTCTATGACAGTGACACATCTGGCATACATCCTTTTTAAAAAAAGGTGATGAGATCAAAAGCCATTATGGGGATTCAGTTGGAGAAGCAGCCAACACATAAGGCAAGCCTTGCACAGGTTTGATTGCCTAGCAAGGCCAAGAAGCCACATGGACACAAGACTGCAAAATGACCAGGGCCTGGAGCTGTAGTATGCTGAAGTCTCTTTGACCGGATGGAAGTGAGGATTCCCTCAATGGGCTGTTGACATTTTTTATATCATGTGCCTATGCTCTCTCATGCTGTCCTGCCTGTTCTATGTTATTGAGGTCCAGCAACTCCCAGATTATAAAAGCATTTATTAGCAAGTTTTATAGAGATTGGGTTTCTTGAATATCTGTGAGTTCCTGTGGTTATAGGGTCTGGATGATTTCACAACATTAGCATTTGGACATGTGAAAGAGTAACATTTTGGGCATGTTGGTTGGTATAGAGATAAGGGGCAAAATATAACATTTGAATATTGGGAACACCATATGTGAACTGTATATATTAGTCTTATTGTTAGCACTGCCAAGTAAATTGACGAATGGGACATACCTAACAATGATGCTACATTTGCAGCATGAATACTCAAGCACATTTTGTAACTTGCAGGGTCTTCATTGGCATAACCATAAGGGAATCTCTCACCCACTTGTCCCTCATGCAAGGAATCTCTTCCTATCCACTCCTCTCCCCAAGCTTGATGGGTGGGGGATGTGTTTGTAAAGACCTTTTGTTGAACCGTATTTATTATGTCATGTGTCCTTACATTATGAGGTGGGTTGGATATTTCATTATAGTGTGAAATTGGATTATGGGTGATATAGTTGGGTTTGTGGCTCATTTGTGAGAAAGGTACTTCATTAGGAGACCTTTGGACATCTTTTGGACCTTGTAAGGATTCTTAATTTTTAGGGATTAAGGTCAATTTTGTGTTTTCTTAAAGGAGACAAGGTCAATCAAGAAGCTTACTTGGAGCTTATAATTTGAGTTTTCTAGCCTATAACTCTCTTACAAAAATAGGGTCTAATGTTGTCATCCTCTCTTCTCTTCTCTTTCTAGCAAGCTCGTAACTAAGGGGGAAGGGAGGAGAGGACAAAATAGACATTTTTTTTAAAATTTTGTAAGTTTTGTACTTTGAAACTGACCCAGATCCATATATATGTAAAACATTCAATTTTTAACTTTGATTTTTTTCTAAAATCCACTCATCTTATCATTAAATGCCTACACCTTTTTCTCCTTCATTTAATGCCTCCACTTTTTCACCAAATCAACCAAATCAGTATGGAAAGTGTTAAGATCTCTTGTTACTTTCTACATCATCAATCTCGCAACTAAGGGAGGTCAAAAATATTGAATTTTTTTTCTTATTTTTAAACTTTTTTGCTTTTAAAGTTATCTCAAACTCATATATATGTCAAAAAATCAAATTTCAACCTTTTTTTTCTCCCAAAATTGAACCAACTCTCTCTTTCTCTCTCTCTCTCTCTCTCCCTCTCTCTCTCTACTCATCTCTCTATTGTGAGCGTGGCTTACATAGCCTCACTCTTATCTCTTTGTCTACAATCCTCTCATCTACTCTCAACTCTTCCTCTCTCTCTTTATTGTGAGCTAATGGCCTGCAAACACACACACACACACACACACACACACACTCTCTCTCTCTCTCTCTCTCTCTCTCTCTCTCTCTCTCCTGTGAGACTGCATCTTTCCTCTCTCTATTCTCTACTCCTTAGAATATCTCTCTATTGTGAGCTTGGTTTGCATAGTCTCACTCCATCTACTCTCAACTCTCCATTTCTCTCTCTACTGTGAGCATTATAATGTGTGAGGTCCCTCTGCCCCCTCCGCACACCGGACTCTCGGTAGCTGACAGCGGAAGCAGCCCTCTCATGCGCGGGGCAGGGTTTCTCACTCGGGGCCTCGCCCACAAATGTCCGGGTACGAGACTAGGCTGGTGGTCACTCCGAAAACCGAAACCGGGAAAATTTTCCATGCCTGGAAAGCGGGGACGATTTCACCTTTATGAAATTTTTAAACGAATTTTTCTAACGAGATCAAAACCTAAACTATCCTTCACCTGAATAAACCAGATAGAAGGAAACTATCGCTGATATAATTTGATCATGTGAGCAATTCAACGCTTTTTTTCTAATCAAGATCAGGCACAGCCGTTGATCCACTCAATTGAGAAATTTTTCAGGGAATTAACTAACTACTCGAATCCTAGCGTAATCCTAAGATTTTTCAGCTTGATTATTAAAACTCCACTGATTCCAGCCTAACCCCATCCGGCCCATGGGTTAGCCACCACCCTACCCCACTGGAATCGGTAGAAGCAAACAAGTACTCACAACCAAACAAGTACTCACCCACCCATAATTGAAATGCCTTTCTTAACTTTAGCTTTAGAAAACAGATACGCACACACTCCTCTTTAAAACTTTAATATAAAAATAATCCATTGACAAAACAGATATGGTCATAGATTTCATAATTCAAAATTTTCATTCAATCCCTTGTTTCACAAAAACAGTACCACTCTGGACTCTCCGTTGGGACCAGCTGGTCAGCAACGAGATCCAGTAACAGATTACAATAATCATTTCGTCAACATACATATATATATCTTCCACGACATACGCATGGGTGTCCTAAGCACCGCGAGCCCGTGCATCGCCTGGTCAGAACCCTCCAGGATCCTCCTTAGGTGTCCTGGTACTTCACTCAGGGACCACTTCGTCGGCCCTCGCCCATCGTACCGGAAGCACACCATACCCAGGCTGGTCAAGACCTGGGCAGGTTTTTGCCGCGTGAGCTGTCCCTTGAACACTCCCCGCCAGCTGTTGCAACCGAACTTCCCTTAGATAAACACATATGCCAAATGCTCCCTCCAAGCATTTTGGCGTAAGACAGTCCTTTAAGAAAACAGGGTTTCTATGCAAGTTTTCAGTTTTGATTTTGTTTTTGAATACAATGGTTATATCTTAATTCCGTATCCCAATACTTCTAGATCACAAGTCTGGATTCCCAAGCAGAATTCCTCGAATTCTGTAATCTTGATTCTCAGATCAAAATCAAAGGTCTCAACTTAGTTTCAGATTCGGTGAGTGATTTGAGTGTATTTTTCCTGAACTGGACACATCGTCTGAATCAGAGTTTGAGTTTAGAAAGGTTCTTCCTAAACTATCTTTCTCGAAAGGTAATATTTCAATTTCTCTTTTTCAAAATTTCGTTCATTGAATATTTGCTTACAGATTTCTAAACTAAACATGAATTCCTAGGAGGAATAAAATAATCATTTATCTCGATCTCTGACTTCGATAGTTTATTTGAATTTTCTCATTCCCATTTTAGTGAATATGAAACGGTAGAATTTCCTCTCACATATTATCTACTTATTCATTTTTTCAATTTTTACGAAAATTTAACAGAGGATTAAAGAGAACCCTTATTTAAATATAAAAATTCTATATGCATCTATTTATGCATAAAATCTAATTCTGATGAAAGTCATACTTTTATCATCATAAAAATCATTTATGATGAAAGTCACTCTTTTAATATGAAAGAATTTCTTTTATGCATCCATTTATGCATAAGAATCATTTATGATGAAAATCACACTTTTAATATAGAAGAATTTCTTTTATGCATTCATTTATGCATAAAAATCATTTATGATAAAAATCACACTTTTAATATAAAAGAATTTCTTTTATGTATCCATTTATGCATAAAAATCATTCGTGATGAAAATCACACTTTTAATATAAAAGAATTTCTTTTATGCATCCATTTATGCATAAAAATCATTTATGATGAAAATCACACTTTTAATATAAAAGAATTTCTTTTATGCATCCATTTATGCATAAAAATTATTTATCATAAAAATCACACTTTTAATATAAAAGAATTTCTTTTATGCATCCATTTATGCATAAAAATCATTTATGATGAAAATCACACTTTTAATATAAAAAAACAATCTTTTATGCATATGTTTATGCATACAAATCATTTATGATGAAAATCACTCTTTTAATAAAAAAATATATTTTATGCATATATTTATGCATAAAAATCATTTATGATAAAAATCACACTTTTAATATAAAAAAGTAATTTTTATATCATTTATGATAAAAATCACTCTTTTAATTAAAAAATATCTTTTATGCATATATTTATGCATAAAAATCATTTATGATGAAAATCACACTTTTAATATAAAAAAAATCTTTTATGCATATGTTTATACATACAAATCATTTATGATGAAAATCACTCTTTTAATAAAAAAATGTCTTTTATGCATATATTTATGCATACAAATTATTTATGATGAAAATAACACTTTTATAATCAAAATAAAAATTTCAATATGCTCCCTTCTATGCAAAGAATTTAATTCTAAAGAATGTAATATTTTTTTAATAAAATATTTTTAGTATACATTTTCTATACCTAGGATGAAAAATAACACTTTAAGAATACATATACGATGGGAATTACTCTTTTTGAATAAAAAAAAGTAAAACTTATTTTTCACAATTTTAGAAAAATTTGCCATAACCTCCTTTATATGGCTGACTATTTTTCAATTATTAACTCTCTAAAATTAATTAGAAGTTCACCAAGAGTATTTAAATCATTCTAATGTACACATTTTCTACTTATCAAAGAGAAACATTATGAAAAACTTGATTTTATCCATTAATCATTCATCTAGGATAAAGAATGGTTGGATTTACTAAAGAAGAAAGGGGAATGCCTTTTTTCAATGAGGCATAACATCATATTCAATTTAGAGAAGACAAAAATCATAAAAAACCATAAAATGAATAGAAAAGAGAAGAATCTCCAACTTATGAAGAAATTTGAGAGCTTTCCTTTGGCTTGATGGTTTGAGGGTTCTACTCTTGTTTGAAACAAGAGTGGCCACCAATCTTTAGAAGAGGGAAGGTCAAAAACTAATGAATTATGAGTAAATTCACAGTTTTTGGCTTTTGGGAGAAGTAGGGTAACAGTGCAAAAACACTTCTGAGCTTCAACAAAGGGGAAGGCTTCTATTTATAGGAAAAAGTGAGCTTCTAACCAAGCCAACTGATTCTAGAATTTTTCAGATCAGTTTGGTCAATTTTGACCATTTTTGGGTCAGTTTAGTCCACTTTTTGGATTTAGTTAAAACAGGAGAGAGGAGAGATAAAAATATCTCATTATTTGGGAGTTTAAAACTCTCCCACACATGTGAAATAGGCGCCTCCTTCATGAGGGGAATTCCCCCATACTGAGGTGTCAAAAATGCATCATTTCTTCTAAATATCTCTCTTTTTTAACTATTAACCTTGTCCTTAGTCAACTCTTCATCTTATGTGAGTATTTACTCATTTTTGGGGGATTTTTCTTTTATTTTTCCATTTATCTCCTCCCTACATTTGGATGAATCCTATTGGTCCATAGGAACCTTAATTTAAAATTTTAAAAAAATCTCGACCCCTAGGATAAGGCCTCTTGAACAGATTATACTTGATTTCTAATGCACCTTCTGAAAATCTTTTTGAACTTCTATTTCAGGGAAATTTATTTTAATAAGATGAGATATTTTTCTATTAAAAAATATTTAAAAACTGAATTACCACTCTCTAGAAGATTTTCTCTCTCTAGGCTAAAACTGGTAGAAACAAGATCTTTTATATTTCTGAAGAGGGATTTGATTACAGGGGAAGATGCTGGACATGTTGAGAGGCTGGGGAGGAATCTTACATTCTCTCCTACTTGAAAAATGCGAGATGCTCTCATCTCGCAAACTGGGGGTAATCCCGCAAACAGATCAGCTTCATTCTCCCAGGTGGCATCTTCAAAAGAATAGAACTTCCATTTTACCAATGATTCTCTGAGAGTTCTGTTCCTGAGAATCTTTTCTCGAACATCAAGAATTTCTTCAGGTTGGAGTTTCATCTTCCCTTGGGTTGAAGAGGTTAGGATTTCATCATCAAGCACATGATTTGGGCTTGGCACATATTTCTTTAGAAGGCTTACATGAAATACATTATGAACTTTGAGATGAGGAGACAGAAGAAGCTCGTAGGCTAAGTCACCTACTTTCTTTGTAATCATATATGGCCCACAATATCTGGGGGATAACTTCTTGTACTTCCCTGCATTAGGTGATTGAATGTAGCTGGGGCATTAGTTAATCCGAACGGCATGACAATAAATTCATAATGCCCATAGCGAGTATTGATGGTTGTTTTTGGTATATCTTGATCATTGATCCTGATTTGGTAATACCCGGATTTGAGATCTATCTTTGTGAAGATCTGGGCTCCATTTAGCTTGTCTAGAAGCTCATCAATTCTTGGGATAGGATACTTATTCTTAACTGTAAGCTGATTTAGACCTCTGTAGTCCACACAGAGTCTAAGCGTTCCATCTTTCTTTTTCTAAAAGAGAACTAGCGCACCCCAAGGTGAAACACTGGGTCTTACAAACCCTTGTTCTAACAGAGCTGTCTAAGCTGTTTCTTGAGTTCGATGGCTTCAGGAACTTGCATTTTGTACGTGCGTAGGGCTACTGGCTGAGCTCCGGGGGTCAATTCAATCACATGATCTACTTCCCGAATTGGAGGCATTTTAGTTAGCTCTGCTGGGAATAGATCATCAAATTCATTTAACCATTTTGGTTCTTTAGCCTTAAGCTTTGAGTCTACTGGGTTCATTTTGACAACATAAATTTGCTGCTTCTTTCTAAGTCCTTTCAGCAACCTAGAAGCTTTTACTAACTGAAGGCCTGGGGATCCGGAAACTCCAGTTCCTTGAACTTTGTTCCCGTGAAGGTCATGGAAGGAAATGGTTCCATTGTGACTGTATGTCAGCTTGATTTTTGTGGAGCCAATCCATTCCAAGGATCCCGTCAAAAACTCCGAGAGGTAAGACTTTGAACTGACAGTCGGTTACATTACCATCTAGATTGAACTGGATAAGATCTATCTCATGGTGAGTGAAAAGAATCTTCCCACTGGCCAATTCAACTTGCATAGGTTTCCCTTATTTCTGTTCTAAGACTAGCTTACACAAGCATCCAGGGGAAATGAATGAATGAGAACTGCCTGAATCAATCAAAAGCTTAAAAGGCTTACCCTGATACTCTGCTGGAGTATGGATGATTGAGAACTGACGGTTAGGCCCTTGGTTTTCAATTGCAGCATATATCTGCCCTCTTTCCTCTTCTACTACATCTGAAATTGTGACTGCTCTGGCTGCTGCAGTCTGAGGTGGAACTCTTTCTCTCTGGTTGCCCTAGTTCTGAGAAGGAGTTTTGAGGTTACTCTGGACAGAGGCAGATGGCTGAGCTGGAGTTCTTCTGGGGTTTCCCTGGCTTGGGCGAGACGAACCCTGATTAGACTGGTATGAAGGGGTTGGTCTCTGAATTCGGGGTCCTTGACTTCCCTGTCCCCTTGACATGGCAGGAGTCGGGCAGTCTTTCAGTTGGTGACCAAAACCTTGGCATCCAAAACATCGGTTTTCACTTCTGAGCTCATCCCTCTGATTTCTTGAAAGAGGTGGGGCTCTTGAGAAAGTATTCTGGGGGAAGGGTCTTCCTTCACTTCGGAATCTTCCTGCATCCCGATTCTGATTCGAGCCTTGCTGCCTCTTCGGGGGTGGAAAGTTTGAAGTACTTCCCTGGGCTTGGAATCTTTTAAAGTTAGAGGGTGCAGGCTTTGGTGGGACCTTTACTACAAAGGCTTTGGCAAAATCCTTTGCCATTCTTACTGCTTCAGCCATGGACACTGGTTTGGCATTTTTGACCAGTGTGTCCAAGGATTCGTTCATTCCCCGAATGAACCTGGCCATGAGTTGTTCTTCATCTAGAGGTGGTGAATATTTGAGTAGAAGAGCAAAGGCTTGGTGATATTCCTCGATGGTTTTGCTCCCCTGCTTTAGCTCTAAGAATTCGTTCATTTTGATTTCCAAAAATCCAGGGGGACAAAATCTCTTTCTTAAATAGGTTTTTAGGTCGTTCCAGGACTGAGTATTTCTGTCCAGACGGTTGGTGTCACAGTGGTTCCTCCATGCTACCGTGGCTGTTTCCACTATTTTCAACCGGGCGGCAAGAGCCATTTTGCTCCGCTCATTGTAGCCTGTGACGTCAAAATATTCTTCCATGGCTTCCACCCATTTCTCCACAGCCTCGCCCAGGTTCTCCCCTTCTCCTTTGAAAATTCCTAGCTTAGTCCTATGAAGAGCCTTGCGAACATCAGGGTCAAGCTTGTCATCTTCAGAGAGAGGGTCTGGCTGACGGCCACGGTTTCCTCGTCTCATGATTCTGCCAAAAATTTATATATTATTAAATTTTTGTTTTGATATCATCCATGAGATCCTAAGACTTAAGAGGTTCAGAAAACAATTTCTTAAACAAGACAATGATCTTATTGGAGATCTATGACATATGTCTGATAACAGATTTTTCTTTATCAGATCGTCCGTAGACAATCACTTATACAATAGGGAATTTTTCTCCAAAAAACATTTCTATAATTACGAAGAAGACATACCATGGTACACACGATTCATTACACAAAGAGATGCTGTAATTGTATTTCTAGGGATACATGAAGTTCTGAAGTTCCTGGGTGAATGATCAAAGAGTTGAACATGCTGAACAAGCCCTAGTCTTATCAGAATCATGGCCAAGGAAATATTTTGCCTGAGCCTCTGACGCTGACTGGTACTGATATTAATACACCGTCCTCCACAGAACCACATATACTGACGTCACTCAAGAGGATCAGGAAAGTAGAGACTCTCAAAATGGAGAGCGAGTCTCACTCTGCTCATTCGGGTCGTAGCAGAGTTGATGAGGTGATCAAATGCAAAAGCTATCATATCCTGACTCTGAGAGAGTCCAGGAATTCCAGATAGGTTCCGGGTGTCCATCTGTAAATTTCCAATTCAATTTATAAGTTTTTTATTTTTGAAGTTCATTCACATAGTATTAACAAGTGAAAAACATTTCTTTCCCAGATTTCTATTAAAAATTTAGGCAATTTCTGCTGATGTTACTTAAATTTACAAGAGCGCTCTGATACCAACTGTGAGGTCCCTCTGCCCCCTCCGCGCACCAGACTCCCGATAGTAGCTCTGACACAGCAGAAGCAGCCCCCTCATGCACGGGGTAGGGTATCTCACTCGGGGCCTCGCCCACGAATGTCCGGGCACGAGACTAGGCTGGTGGTCACTCCGAAAACCGAAACCGGGAAAATTTTCCATGCCCAGAAAGTGGGGACGATTCCACCTTTATGAATTTTCTTAACGAATTTTTCTAACGAGATCAAAACCTAAACTATCCTTCACCTGAATAAACCAGATAGAAGGAAACTATCGCTGATATAATTTGATCATCTGAGCAATTCAACGCTTTTTTCCTAATCAAGATCAGGCACAGCTGTTGATTCACTCAATTGTTAGGGAATTAACTAACTACTCGAATCCTAGCGTAATCCTAAGATTTTTTAGTTTGATTATTAAAACTCCACTGATTCAAGCCGGCCCATGGTTTAGCGTAGAACCAAACAAGTACTCACCCACCCATAATTGAAATGCCCTTCTTAACTTTAGCTTTAGAAAACAGATACGCACACACTCCTCTTTGAAACTTTAATATAAAAATAATCCATTGACAAAATAGATATGGTCACAGATTTCATAATTCAAAATTTCCATTCAATCCCTTGTTTCACAAAAACAGTACCACTCTGGACTCTCCGTTGGGACCATCTGGTCAGCAACAAACGAGATCCAGTATAACAGATTACAATAATCATTTTGTCAACATACATATATATATCTTCCATGACATACGTATGGGTGTCCTAAGCACCGCGGGCCCGTGCATCGCCTGGTCAGAACCCTCCAGGATCCTCCTTACGTGTCCTGGTACTTCACTCAAGGACCGCTTCGTCGGCCCTCGCCCATCGTACCGGAAGCACACCATACCCAGGCTGGTCAAGACCTAGGCAAGTTTTTGCCGCGTGAGCTGTCCCTTGAACACTCTCCACCAGCTGTTGCAACCGAACTTCCCTTAGATAAACACATATGCCAAATGCTCCCTCCAAGCATTTTGGCATAAGACAGTCCTTTAAGAAAACAGGGTTTCTATGCAAGTTTTCAGTTTTGATTTTGTTTTTGAATACAATGGTTATATCTTAATTCCGTATCCTAATACTTCTAGATCACAAGTCTGGATTCCCAAGCAGAATTCCTCGAATTCTGTAATCTTGATCCTCAGATCAAAATCAAAGGTCTCAACTTAGTTTCAGATTTGGTGGGTGATTTGAGTGCATTTTTTCTGAACTGGGCACATCGTCATTGATCGAAACTGACGAAGGAATTAGGTCTTGGTCAAAAGTCTGAATGAGAGTTTGAGTTTGGAAATGTTCTTCCTAAACTATCTTTCTCGAAAGGTAATATTTCAATTTCTCTTTTTCTAAATTTCATTCATTGAATATTTGCTTACAGATTTCTAAACTAAACATGAATTCCTAGGAGGAATAAAATAATCATTTATCTCGATCTCCGACTTCGATAGTTTATTTGAATTTTCTCATTCCCATCTTAGTGAATATGAAACGGTAGAATTTCCTCTCACATATTATCTACTTATTCATTTTTTCTAATTTTTACGAAAATTTAACAGAGGATTAAAGAGAACCCTTATTTAAATATAAAAATTCTATATGCATCTATTTATGCATAAAATCCAATTCTGATGAAAGTCACACTTTTATCTCATCATAAAAATCATTTATGATGAAATTCACTCTTTTAATATGAAAGAATTTCTTTTATGCATCCATTTATGCATAAGAATCATTTATGATGAAAATCACACTTTTAATATAGAAGAATTTCTTTTATGCATAAAAATCATTTATGATGAAAATCACACTTTTAATATAAAAGAATTTCTTTTATGCATCCATTTATGCATAAAAATCATTTATGATGAAAATCACACTTTTAATATAAAAGAATTTCTTTTATGCATCCATTTATGTATAAAAATCATTTATGATGAAAATCACACTTTTAATATAAAAGATATTCTTTTATGCATTCATTTATGCATAAAAATCATTTATGATAAAAATCACACTTTTAATATAAAAATAATAATCTTTTATGCATATGTTTATGCATACAAATCATTTATGATGAAAATCACTCTTTTAATTAAAAAATGTCTTTTATGCATATATTTATGCATAAAAATCATTTATGATGAAAATCACACTTTTAATATAAAAAAATAATCTTGTATGCATATGTTTATGCATACAAATCACTTATGATAAAAATCACTCTTTTAATAAACAAATATCTTTTATGCATATATTTATGCATAAAAATCATTTATGATGAAAATCACACTTTTAATATAAAATGATAATCTTTTATGCATATGTTTATGCATACAAATCATTTATGATGAAAATCACTCTTTTAATAAAAAAAATGTCTTTTATGCATATATTTATGCATACAAATCATTTATGATGAAAATAACACTTTTATAATCAAAATAAAAATTTCAATATGCTCCCTTCTATGCATAGAATTTAATTCTAAAGAAAGTAACATTTTTTTAATAAAATATTTTTAGTATATATTTTTCTATACCTAGGATGAAAAATAACACTTTAAGAATACATATACGATGGAAATTACTCTATTTGAATAAAAAAAGTAAAACTTATTTTTCACAATTTTAGAAAATTTTGCCATAACCTTCTTTGTATGGCTGACTATTTTTCAAATTCTAACTTTCTAAAATTAATTAGAAGTTCACCAATAGTATTTAAATCATTCTAATGTACACATTTTCTACTTATCAAAGAGAAACATTATGAAAAACTTGATTTTATCCACATTAATCATTCATCTAGGATAAATAATGGTTGGATTTACTAAAGAAGAGAGGGGAATGCCTTTTTTCAACGAGGCATAACATCATATTCAATTTAGAGAAGATAAAAATCATAAAAAACCATAAAATGAATAGAAAAGAGAAGAATCTCCAACTTACAAAGGAATTTGAGAGCTTTCCTTTGTCTTGATGGTTTGAGGGTTCTACTCTTGTTTGAAATAAGAGTGGCCACCAATCTTTAGAAGAGGGAAGGTCAAAAACTAATGAATTACGAGTAAATTCATAGTTTTTAGCTCTTGGGAGAAGTAGGGTAACAGTGCAAAACACTATTGAGCTTCAACAAAGGGGAAGGCTTTTATTTATAGGAAAAAGTGAGCTTCTAACCAAGCCAATGAATTCTAGAATTTTCCAAATCAGTTTGGTCAATTTTGACCATTTTGGGTCAGTTTAGTCCACTTTTTGGATTTAGTTGAAACAGGAGAGAGGAGAGATAAAAATATCTCATTATTTGGAGTTTAAAACTCTCCCACACATGTGAAATAGGTGCCTCCTTCATGAGGGGAATTCCCCCATACTGAGGTGTCAAAAATGCATCATTTCTTCTAAATATCTCTCTTTTTTAACTATTAACATTGTCCTTAGTCAACTCTTCATCTTATGTGAGTATTTACTCATTTTTGGGAGATTTTTCTTTTATTTTTCCATTTATCTCCTCCCTACATTTGGATGAATCTTATTGGTCCATGGGAACCTTAATTTAAAATTTCAAAAAAATCTTGACTCTTAGGATAAGGTCTCTTAAACAGATTATACTTGATTTCTAATGCACCTTCTGAAAATATTTTTGAACTTCTATTTCAGGGGAATTTATTTTAATAAGATGAGATATTTTTCTATCCAAAAATATTTAAAAACTGAATTACCACTCTCTAGAAGATTTTCTCTCTCTAAGCTAAAACTGGTAGAAACAAGATCTTTTATATTTCTGAAGAGGGATTTGATTACAGGGGAAGATGCTAGACATGTTGAGAGGTTGGGGAGGAATCTTACATAATGGCCTGCAAACACACACACACACACACACACACACACTCTCTCTCTCTCTCTCTCTCTCTCTCTCTCTCTCTCCTGTGATTGCATCTTCCCTCTCTCTAATCTCAAGTGCTTGGAAGGTTATGGCATGCACTCACTCCCTTTAATCTCAAGTCCTCTCTCTCTCTCTCTCTCTCTCTCTCTCTCTCTACTGTGACCTTAAGGTCTTCCTCTCTCTCTCTCTCTCTCTCTCTCTCTCTACTGTGACCTTAAGGTCTTTCTCTTCTTTTCCAATATCAACTCCTTCTAAGCATGGAAATACATGAAACCACTAACACTAATGTGACATTGCATCAATGCAAGGTGGATTTGTATGCGCGGGTGTTGGAAGAGTATGCAACTTCGGGCAAGGTTTATCTCACAGATTAGGAGAGGAATGTACGTAGACAAGGGGGTCACACTAATGTGGATCTATGGATTGATGTGCATCTATACCTAGCTGACCCAAGAGCGTATTACCCACTCACTTTCAGAGACTTACCATCATTTATTCAGTATGTGGGAGATGGTGAGAATGGGATCCTTAGCTAACTGCAAGAGATTAGCAACAACTGACACTGGTAGAGTCTTCTACTTGTCATCACAGTTGCATATGCTCCAAGTTAATCTTGCTAGCGTACACTAAGGCGTACTTCAGGCTCAAGCAAAAATCAAGGAGCTTGAGGGTGTAAATCAAGAGAGAGAGCAGCGTGTGTGAAAAAGCTTATGTAGACCATCTCCCACATGAAAAGCACCCCTATTGGAGTTAGGGAGCGTAAGAGGCCACTTAACCACATTGAAACACTTGTCGTTGTGGGGGCGCTCGTAAGCGAAGAATTCAAGCAGTGCGGGATGGCTCCTTTTTCTTATTCTCTAGCACTTGTGTAATGTCAATGTAATTTTGCTAGTTTTTAGAGTATTCCTTCAAGATGCCATGGGTTTTGATAAAATCGGGGATTGTAATGAGCTCTTGTGCTCTTTCACAAACGAGGGAGCATATGCTAAAAATAATTGCCCCCAATACCGTCGTCTTATGCGTCTCCCGAGGAGATTTTGAATTCTAGAGCCGAGCTGCTCTATGTACATATTGTAACTTTTATATAAATAAAGAAATGTTTTCTAGAGAAAAATTCCCTATTGTAAAAGTGATTGTTTATGGACAAATTGATAAAGAAAAATCTATTATCGGACATATGTCATAGATCTCCAATAAGATCATTGTCTTGTTTAAGAAATTATTTTCCAAACCTCTTAAGTCTTAGGATCTCGTTGGATGATATCAAAATAAAAATTTAATAATATGAATCATGAGATGAGGAAACCGTGGCTGTCAGCCAGATCCTCTCTCTAAAGATGATGAGCTTGACCCTGATGTTTGCAAGGCTCTTCATAGGACTCAGCCAGGACCCTTCAAAGGAGAAGGGGAGAACCTGGGCGAGGCTGTGGAGAAATGGGTGGAAGCCATGGAAGAATATTTTGACGTCACAGGCTACAATGAGCGGAGCAAAATGGCTCTTGCCAGGTTGAAGATAGTGGAAATAGCCAGGGTGGCATGGAGGAACCACTATGACACTAACCGTCTGGGCAAAAATACTCAGTTCTAGAATGACCTTAAAACCTATTTGAGAAAGAGATTTTGTCCCCTTGGATTTTTGGAAATCAAAATGAACGAATTCTTAGAGCTAAATCAGGGGAGCAAAACCATCGAGGAGGAATATCACCAAGCCTTCGCTCTTCTACTCAAATATTCACCACCTCTAGATAAAGAGGAACTCATGGCCAGGTTCATTCGGGGAATGAACGAACCCTTGGACACACTGGTCAAAAATGCCAAGCCAGTGTCCATGGCTGAAGCTGTCAGAATGGCGAAGGACTTTGCCAAAGCTTTCATCATAAAAGTCCCGCCAAAGCCAGCTCCCTCATCCTTCAAGAGATTTCAAACACTGGGAAGTTCTTCCAACTTTTCGCCTCGAAAGAGACACCAAGGTCCTAACCAGAATGTGGAGATGGGAAGCTTCAGAAATGAAAAGACCTTTCCCTCGAAGTACATTCTCAGGAACTCCGGCTCTCTCTAGAATGCAAAGGGAAGACCTTCCAAGCGAGAACAGATGCTTCGGATGTCAAGGACTTGGGCACTAGCTCAAGGATTGCCCATCTTGTTCTGTGGGCCAAGGAAGCCAGGGTCCCAGAGTTCTGAGACAGACTCCTTCATATCAGCTCCCAATCAGGGTCCCTAGCGCCAAAATCAGGGTAACCCCATAAGAGTGCCTGCTCAGCTTGCAGCCTCCAAGCAGTCTCCAAACTCCCTCCCAGAATTGGAGTAACCGAAGAGAGAGAGTTCCACCTCAGACTGCAGCAGCCAGACCAATAACCATAGCTGAGGAAGTGGAGGAAGAGAAAGGACAGATCTATGCAGCAATTGAGTATCAGGGGAATAACCGTCAATTCTCAGTCCTCCTCGAGACTCTAGCAGAGTACCAAGGTAAGAAATTCAAGCTTTTGATTGATTTAGGCAATACTCATTCTTTTATTTCGCGAGGATGTCTATGTAAATTAGTCCTGAATCAAAAATCAGGGAAACTTATGCAAGTGGAATTAGCCAGTGGAATTATTCTTTTCACTCACCTTGAGAGACTGACCTTATTCAGTTTAGCTTAGATGGGAACGTTCTTTTGGAGCCAATCCATTCCAAGGATTCCGTCATATATTCCCTGGGGGGTAGGACTCTAAACTGGCACTCACATTCATTGTCACAAAGGAACCATCTCTTTCCTTGACCTTCACGGGAATAAAGTTCAAGGAATTGGAATTTTTGGATCCCCAGTGCTGCAATTAGTCGACTTCCAAATTATTAAAGGGACTCAAAAAAAGGCAAGTTTTGTATGTCATTAAAATGAATCCGGTAGACATAAAATGCAAGGCTAAAGAACCAGAGTGGTTAAGTGATATGCATAAGTATTTCCTGCAGAGTTGACTAAGATGCCTCCGTCTCGTGAAGTAGATCATGAGATCAAATTAACCCCCTGAGCTCAGCTAGTAGCCCAGCGTGCATACAAAATGCCAGTCCCTGAAGCCATAGAACTTAAGGAACAGTTAAGACAACTGTTAGAGCAGGGATTCGTCAGACCCAGTGTATCACCTTGGGGTGCGCCCGTTCTCTTTAAAAAGAAGAAAGATGGAACGTTAAGACTCTCTATTGACTACAGAGGACTGAATCAATTAACAATTAAGAATAAGTATCCTATTCCTAGGATTGATGAACTTTTGGATCGGTTAAGTGGTACCCAAATGTTTACAAAGACTTTGTACTACCAGATCAGAATCAAGGAGCAGGACATCCCAAAGACAGCATTCAATACTCGCTATGGGCATTATGAGTTCATGTTGAGATTCAAGCTCGATGTCAGCTTGTGCCAGCTGCACTATGTGCTGGCATGTTAGGTAGTAGTATGTGTGAGACACTATGACCACGTCCAGCTGGTCATAGTGTTTGGACATTAGCTAGGGTTAGTTGTGTGTGGACACAACACATAGTGTGTGTTGTGTATTATGGATTATGGCTTTATGCATTGTGTGAGAAGGGAGATGGCTTCCCTCTATGGTTAGGGTTTGCAATATACATTAGGGTTTGCTCTTGTGTGTGTGTCTCCTCTCCCTCTACCTGTTTTTCATCATGTATCAGAGCCTAGTGCTCTCTATTAGGGTTTATGAGTGAGTGAGAGAAGAGGGAGAAGAAGCTGTGAAGAAAAGCTATGAAGCTTGCCATTGATGCTGTGAAGCTTGGAGCACACCGATTTCTATCAGATCTGAGAGCTTGGCCTACCGGGTAAGGACTACTAAACACCCTTGAGCGGATTGTAGGTGATTCAAGCACAAACAAGGCAAATTAGGGTTGCCCAAAGCAAAAAAAAATTTGGTTTTTTGCAAGCTTTCCATTGGAGCTTGGAAGCGGTGATGTATTATGAAAATGCAAATCTGACAAAGAAACATGTATCTGGCAAATGGGAATGTATTGGCAACTCATGTGCAAGCCCTACAATGAATTTGGAGCAAGTATGATGCATTTGAGTGATTGAAAATTACTGTTTTTGAAGCTCTCACAAAACAGAGAAGAGAGGTCAATTTTTGATGAAATTAAACGTAGTTTTTTGCAAAAATTAGACAATTGATGGGTTGTACACATGCCTTGGAGTGTTAGGCAATTGATGGGTTGTACACATGCCTTGGAGTGTTAGGCAACTATACATGGTCTCAATTACCACAACAATCATCTCAAATTCCCTCAGGAGAGCAGGCAGCGAAGACAGCATTGCAGAAACAGAGTATTTTGTTGAAATTTTGCAAGAGGAGGTCAAATTCCCTCAGGGAGCGGGCAGCAAAGACAGCATTGCAGAAACAGAGTATTTTTTTGAAATTTTGCAAGAGGAGGTCAAATACAAGCTATTTGATTGATTAACTTCAAAATTGGCTTAGCAAATTTGTGATACACACAAGTGAGGAGGTTGCTATATGATTGGTTGGAGCAATTATGAATTATAGAGCTGGAAATGAGCTGATTAAACAAGCTGTCTACTGTGTTTAGTGAAACAGAGTGTGATTAATCGACTAATTACTCTCATATTAAACAATTAGCCTAATTTATTTTACATGGAGTTAGTGGACATCATTGCTAAGCTAATGAATACCTGGTCTCCCAATTTGGACAAGCATTGAAGAAATTAGAGAAATTCTACTACTGGTTTTTACTAGTTTTTTTGGTTTTTCTCAAAACAGAGAAGGGGGTTTGACAAAGTTGATATGTACACACCTTGGTTGGTGTTAATATACAACATTGAGCTTGTTTAGGTGTCAATTCAAGTTATCCACACTTGATTGAACCACTACATTGCAATTTGAAGCCTTGGAAAGCGCGCCAAAACAGGGTATCTTGGACTGCGTTTGCCAGTTCATTTTGGATGCAATCAGTTTGATTTTCTACATCAAAAGTGAAGTTTGTTGACTAATTTGGAGTATCTAGAACACTTATTAGAGTGTGGCTAAGCTGAGGAAGACTCGTTTACAGATTTGGACGTGTGCGAAAGGTGCATTTGCATTGAGCAAATATGTCAGACAACCCAGTACAAATTGTGGGTGAAAAATTGGATAGGAAGAACTTCCAGGCATGGAAGTACATGATCAAAAGCTTTCTGAAGGGAAAAGGTTTTTGGAATCTTATTACAGGTGTGGAGCCAGAGCCAGAACTACCCCGACAACCTACACAGCAACAACAGGTTTAAGCAATGGTCAGAACGAGCATACAAAGTTTTGCATTATCTGTCTATATGTATCTCAAATGCTATACTTATACATATACATGATGCTGAGAATCCCAAGGATGCATGGGATACATTGGTAAAGCTTTTTGATACAGACACTAGTACTCGCAAGTCTCAGTTGAGACAACAGATCCATAATGTGAAATGGAAAGGAAGGAGCATCCATGATTATGTACAAGAGATAAAGAAGTATGCAGCTGCATTGGCAACCATCAATGCCCCCATGCCTGATGATGATTTGGTAGACATTACCTTGCGTGGTATTGGCAAGGAGTATAAGTCTTTTGATACATCCATCTCGGTTCGGAGTACAGGTTTACTAGATTTTGATGAGTTGGTTTCACTCTTGCTTGTTGAGGAAATCAAACTCAGTGACTCCTTTCATGATGCATCTACTAGCCATGATGATAATGGTAGAAATCAGGCTTTCTATTCACAAAGGGGATTTAGAGGCAGGAGGAGATTTATATCACGTGGCCGTAGTAATGGTCACCACAACAGAATTTTCAGCCTACATATGGTGCTAGAGGTGGTCGTGGATATACACCTCAGAGAGGCAGAGGTATTCCTCGTGGTAGAGAACGTTGGCAAGGCCAACGTCTATGCAAAATGTGGAATGCCATTACTGTGGGAAATTTGGTCATATGGCACGTGATTGTTTTCGCAAACAAAATGATTTGAGAGGGGGTAGAGCACAACATGGTGGAAATTATGCAAGTGGTGGAAATTATGCATCAAGCAGTAATGATGGCAACACAAATCACTTGTTTGCCATGAAACATGTTGTGGGATCTATGATGTCGAATGGTGAAAGTGATGACACTTGGTATATGGACTCTGGAGCATCAAACCATATGACTTGTCATGGCGAATGGTTTGAGCATATGAAGCCTATGGATGTAAAAGGCTATGTGGAGACAGGAGATGATACCCAACATGCTATCACACATGTTGGAAGTGTACCATTGGTTATGCACAATGGTGAAACAAAGTCTATGGTGGCAGATGTCTTGTATGTGCCTTCTATTACAAAAAGTTTGGCCTCAGTTGGTCAAATGGTGGAATAGGGTTTACAAGTTCGTTTCAACGAGCATGGTTGTTTCGTTGAGGATTTCAAAAATGGATGTAGAGTCATTGCCAAGAAAGAAGGCAGGTTATTTAAGTTGGATGCTGGGAGTCTTGAGTTGAAATCAACCATGTTCTCTAAAAGCCGAAATGTGGTACAGGACATTGACATGTGGCATAAAAGGATTGGACATGTGAATATACAAAGGTTAAAGAACATGTAGGTAGGGATTTCATTAACGTCTTCACAATTTCGTGATCACGTCAACAAAACCTATTGTTAACATATTAAAACTTGTGATCACATTGTATATTCACATGACCTGAGCAATGACCTGCCAGAACCCACTAGTCTCGTAACACCTCCGGGATTTTAGCTTTCCCGGCGGGCCCGCCAGGAAAACAAAAGAAGCCCGGCGGGGTTCTGTTCTGTTTATAAACACTGCCCGACACCCATCGTAGAACTTTTGGGGAGATAGTCCTTGTTTTGGGAGCGTGATATCTCTCCTCAAAGTACTTGTAGAGCTCTCGAGTTGCTAGAAGTGTCCTCTTGGGAAGAACGTCCTTATCTTAGGGGCTGTCGTCTTTCCTAGTAGGCACTCCTAAGGCTATTAAGCCACTTGTCATTAGTTCTTTGAATTGGGGGCAGGGTGTGGTTCGTAGCTAATACTTGCGGAGATTTAGGGACAAATTTGGAGTCATTTAGCTTTGCATTTGAGCTACGTAGGTAATCTACCTCATTCTGCTTTATGAATGGTTGGATGGAGCCAAGAGTCCTGCTTAGGGGCTTGTATTGGTTTTTGATACTTGATATAGTTTAGAGTAGACAAGGGTCTATTGTCCTATACTAGAGTATTGGGCAAGCATAGATCTTTGATTTTCTTTGTGAATGTTAGAGAAGGTCTATTGTCCTATACTAGAGTATTGGGCAAGCATAGATCTTTGATTGTGTAAAGTATCCTTAATTGGGTACAAAAGGCATCCTTCATTGGGGGTGCAATGTGCATGATAGTTTCGAAGTAGTTTTGTAGTAAGACCTTGCAAGATAGTTTGAAGTAATTTTGTGTTATGTGATGATCTTTTGTATTTGTCAAGATAGTTTCGAAGTACTTTGTCTGCTAATGTATGTTTTGTAATACGTGAGTGACTTTGTTGTTTTTTCATTTGTGTATTCATTGTTATATGCTTGGTTGAATAGGTTATTTGTTCAGATGGAGGACAATGTTGGATCCAGTGATACCTCCAATAGAGTCCAAATTTCACATAGCAGGAAAAAAAAGGCACCTGGGATAGAGTGGCAATATGCAATTAACGTTGGTGATCGATTCATAGATTGGGAGTGTAAGCTATGCCATGCAGTAAAATCAGGTGGGGCGCCTCGACTAAGAGAACACTTTTTAGGCGGACCGAAGAAAAAGTCATGTACCCACCCCTCTGCACCTGTAGTGGCCAAACGCATAAGAGAAGAAATTCAAAAGAAAGATTCAAGAAAACATGACACTCCTACCGTTAATGTATCAAGGCAGCAAGAACACTGTTGTTCTAATCATCAACCGCTACATCGCCTACTTGTACCCCGAACGGCAATGTGCAACCAGAAAGTAATACCCAGTGCATCTTCCTGCAAGCGAAACTTTGACGTAGGAAATATACCCATGCGTCAAACTTCATTGCAAGAAAGCCTACGTCAAGGTCGACTCGATGATGCACAACTCACCCTTGCTGAAGCGATTTACTTTTCTGGGAGTGCTATGATGATGGTGGACAGTGAGCATTGGAAGAGAGCATGGAAGAAAATTGGTGAGTTTGGACCAGGGTTTTCACCGCCTACGTACCATGCTATGCGAAATGATCTATTAGAGAAATGTTATGCGCAAGTAAAAGAACGTGTACAAAGAATAATTCTTAGCAATATAGAGCTTTCTGGATGTAGTATAGTAAGTGATGGATGGTCTAATGTACAAAGAAAACCATTAATTAATATAATGGTTATTTCACCTAGAGGTGAGACTTTCATCCGTGCCGTGGATTCAGCTGGTTCAATCAAACTGGGGCTTACATTGCTCAAGTCATTAGCTCTGTGATAGAGGAAGTGGGTGCCAAAAATGTAGTCCAAGTCGTCATGGACAATGCAAAGAATTGCAAAAATGCATCCAAAATCCTACAGCAACAATATCCACATGTTTTTCCGGTAGGCTGTAATACTCATAGTTTGAATCTTGTATTAAAAGATTGGTATAAAAGTGATGATACCAAATGGTTTGCCTCAATCGTCGACACTGCTCGTCGCCAGCTTGTGAGATTCATGCTCAAGAACTTTGATGTTGGACGCACGTTGTGCACCACCCTTGAGATAGAAGACAATTTAGACATTGACTTAGATGAGCTTAATTTAGCAGACGAGAGAGTAAACGGTGAAAGAATTTTGGAGCAAGATACTGACATAGAGGAAGAAGTCATTTCATTAATTTCATAAAAAGTACTTGTACAAATGATCGTATTTGGAGAAATTATCAATACAAAAGTAGGATTTGTCTTTCTTAGCTTTCATCTTGAAATAAATTACGAATTGCACTAGGAGTTGCATCTAAAGGTCCTGGTGGTTTATATTCGCTAGCCATGCCGAACACTGTATAAATACCTTGATTTATTGGGACACTGCACAATGCACATGTGGAAGTATTTTGCATTTGCCTCACTAAACATATTAAGTGGTAGTAGTGTCCACAGGGTAGTATATACTGGCCGCTCCACCCATCGAATACTTTGTAACATACAGGACATTGGGGGGGTGGAGGAACTAGTAGCCTCAGCAGAAACTCCCACAAGATCAGGATGTATCAAAAAATGAGAGATAAGGTTTCCTTGGCGCACAGGAGCAATACGTGAAGAGATGCTCTGTACATCTTGGTTGATCTTTGTGAGCTGCTCTTGAATCTCTCTATTGGCCGGGGGAGGAGTTGACGCTTGAGATAATCGCTCAGCTTCTTTCTCCTTCTCTGCTAGCTGTGCCCCTAAGCTTTTTTTGACCTTGTTTAACTCCAATCCAGCACCCTCCACCATGAGAGCAAGTTCTTCCCTTGTGAATGTCACTGTCTCTTCACGTATGTCGTGGGTGTTGACTCTCTGGAGGCAAAGTCCACTGGAGTTTCTAGGATAAATTGTGCATATAGCATCTTAGCAAAATAGAGTGGAGCGTCGGCGTTATGGAGAGGACGACCGTACACCTCCAAGAAAATGCGCTCGGCATTAGTTTTGATATCATTGTGAGTGCAACGTGAAATCTTCCATCTTCCCTTCTTAATCTCGCCATCTGGACATGGCCATATTTCCTTTATCATCTCTGTGGTTACGCGTTTGTTTATGTCTTTCCATTGGGCATAAGTAGGATTTGTCCATTTCGACAACTTGCATGCTGTTCTTGTAGCTTCGCGGGCTGTCAGGCCATGTGCAAGGGCCTTCATTCGCTCATATGCCTTCTTGGCTAACTCTTGATGCTCGTTTGCTTGCGCCTCTGCCATATCTGCATGAACATAAATGACTTTAGGATTTTAATGAACTGTAAAGATCAACGTAAGATAAATTGACCATTACCCTCAAAAACTTAAAGTTTAACACCACGAGAGGAGACATGTATTGCAAAGACTCAATGAGAAATATCCACTTGACTCCAAAAATACTTCAAACAATGCGCGCACATCAAATTTTGAAGAGAAAACATAAACTTAAACACCACAAGAGGAGAGAGATATTGGAAAGACTCAATCAGATAATATTTCAAACAATGGACACATCAAATTTTGAAGAGAGAAACAAAGTGCCATTCCTGAAACTTAATCTCCTAATACTGTATCATTACAAAATTGGGGTGAATGACACCGATAGCTCTACAAGAGGACGTTGTGCCCTCGTTGGGTCAGTATTTAGTGATCTAAAAAATTCAACTACTTGCAAAATTGATTTTCGCTCATCGCGATTATGCAGAAACATCCAATTTTTGACTCTATAAATAATAGTATCCATGGTAACTTTGTCATAGGAACTATTATCCATCCACAACTCTTGTACTTTCTGCCAAAAGTCATATAAAGTTTGTAATAAATATCCCAAGGCAAAAACATCAGATGCAGGAGTGTATGCATCTGCCAAAAACGGATCATAAAGCTCCGGGGCTATCCACGGCCGTTTATTTCGCTCTCTGGAGACCGCCTGTGCCACCTTCTCAGGGTTCTTGTCTGCTTCAAATACAAAATTGAGAGACACCCGTTTTTTGGGCGCTCTCAACAGTAACTCCCAATCGATAATACCTATGCGTGGCTTCAACTCTTTTGTAAAATCCAACACTACATTGAATGGATGTAGGTCGGTATATACAATTCCTGCCAGATGTGCTGCCGCTAGGCCTTCCACCAGGGCATGCATAATATGTGGCATGGTTATTACTATTTGTTTTATTTTAGAAAGTTCTAGATGACTTAAAGGAATATTATTGGGCGGGGGTTGTCTCCATCCTCGATCCAAACGGAAAATTGCTCTGGTGAACTCACTGAATCTAAAGGGAACCTTCAGAAGAGTATCACCAAGCGAGCCACCATTATAGTACGGGAAAATAGTGATCCAAGGAGATTCTTTTGTGAAGGCAATACACCTGACAATCGATGGGTGTAGAACCTGCATGCCCTACTCTGCCTGGAAGCTCTCGAACTTGGCGCTGCCTTCTCCTTTGTAGTGCTTTCCGCAAAAAGTAATGTGCTCCGACAAAAATGATATACCTTTAACTGTATACTCTTTTACTGTGCCAAAAACACTAGAGCCTATTGTTTGCCCTTCGAACAGAGCCTCGTGCGGGATGCCAATGAGGTGTGTGCACATAGAATTGTAGATGGTACGATTAATGACACCTGTACCACTTGCATCTGCCTGGCTGGACATTGCAGCGACGTCCTGGGCAATGCGCACTCTTTTGGGGAGGGACTCTGCATCCAGCGCCTTCATGCGCTTGCTCTTGGCTCTTTGCTTGCTCCATACAACGTCCCATAACTGTAGATGTTGCATATTAGCTTTAGGCGGGGCAGCATCTCTAAGATCATTGCATGCTACACGCATGCTCCCCAAAATGGTTCGTGTTATATGTTGATGGTTGAAATCTGCTGTCTTCTGTCTATCAAGCAACTCAGCGTTGCCGCTTCGAAGCCGATGCTGTGCATTTTCCCATATCTAGTCTATTAGATCTCGCATGAGTATCTCAGACTCATTGATCTTTTTGATGACATCATCAGCACATTGTGACACTATGATGACTGCTTCAATGCGAATTGCTCGTAGAACGATTTTACGCTCTTCAGGGGAAAGCATGTTGGTCATCTTCGTAAATCTAGCAAATATCACTAAACACAAAAAAACAGAATATCAAACATTACTGAAATCAACATCAAGCAAACGTGAGAGAACAGCAACAAGTGTATCATTACTTATCAATGTTCAAACAAAAATGGAATATCAAATAATTTTAATGAACTCAACATCATCCAATACATCATCAAACGTGAGAGAACAGCAACAAGTGTATTATTACTTATCAATGATCAAACAAAAACGGAATATCAAACAATATTACTGAACTCAATATCATGCAATACATTATCGAACGTGAGACAACCGCAACAAGTGCATTATTACTTATCAAGTGTATACATTATCGAACGAGAGAGAGAGAGAGAGGGGAGGAAGAGAGAGAGGTGTGACAGATAGAGAGAGAGGGAACATTAGATGACATTTTTAATAGTTTTGTGAGTTCCTAAAGAGAGAAAAATAATGTTTTGTAATCCTAAAGCACTCCTCATCTACACACCTATCGTGATAGAGAGAGAGATGTGAAGTGTATCATGAGAGAGAGAGAGAGAGAGAGAGAGAGTTGTGAAGTGTATCATGAGAGAGAGAGAGAGAGAGAGAGAGAGAGAGAGAGAGAATTGTGAAGTGTATCATGAGAGAGAGAGGGAGAGAGAGAGAGAGGAGAGAAAGAGAGAGTTGTGACAGATAGAGAGAAGAAACATTAGATGACATTTTTAATGTTTTTGTGAGTTCCTAAAGAGGAAAATAATGTACTGTTTTAATTTTTAAGTAAATAGAGGGAGAAAAAAGAAATTATTAGGAATTATGTATATTTTAAGAGAAAAAAAAGAAATCCTTATCTACACATCTATCGTGTTGTGAAGTGTATCATGAGAGAGAGAGAGAGAGAGAAAGAGTTGTGAAGTGTATCATGAGAGAGAGAGAGAGGGGGGTAGGAAGAGAGAGAGATATTCATTTTTTTGAGTTACGAATCACGATATTATAAAATAAAACGTTTAGACAATATGATGTAAACTTTGATCCATGAAATACTCATGCCACGTTAGCAACCAAGTATCGCATGGATCAAACACAATAAAAACAATACAAGTCAAATCAAACAAATTTACAACATTTTTTCGATCGCGTTAACGATCATATGCCGTAATATGCAAGCAAATTTACGACATTTTTTCGACCGCGTTAACGATCAAATGCCGCAATATGCAAAAAATAATTTATGCACTAGCGGACGACACCAACTTGCCGCGTTAACGACAAAATGCCGCTCGATTCTATGGGAATACGAATAGGATACGAATATACACTGGCCGCGTTACCGACCATATGCCCGCATTTGACAAAGGGAAGGGAAGGGAAGGTGACATTGCCATAACGATACTATGCTTGCCGCGTTACCGACTAGTACCGCTACGGCGTGCCATACTTACCATAGGACACAGACTAGCCGCGTTACCGACTAAGTGCCCCAGGGTAAGCACCATTCCGAAGAATGGCCTTACACACACACCTGTCGTGTGGCGGACCACCCACATCCTGCCGCGCATTGCGACAATGGGCGGCTGCCCACACGAACACACACCCACACACACATCCCTCGTGTGGCGGACCACCCACATCCTGCCGCGCATTGCGACAGTGGTGGGCGGCTGCCCGCACGAACACACACCCACATACACACACACACACACACACACACAAGTTTCATTACCTGTGTATGCTGTTAGCAATGAACTCTCAAAGGGCCCCCCGGGCCCATATATATAGGAAATTGTACCCCGCCGGGCTGGATGACGACCCCGCCGGGACCCGCCGGGGTTTCCTTTTTCCCGGCGGGACCGCCGGGTACAGCAAAAGCCCGGCGGGATTTTATCCGGTTACCAGGTTGCTTCCCACCGGCTTTTTTGGGAACATGTTAACATGTTAACATGTTAATAACATGTTAACACATGTTATTAACAAAAAAAAAATTGTGATCACGTGAATATAAAATCATTGCATGCAGGCAAGAGGCATTGTTAGTGGGTTGCCTAGATTCAAGTATGATGGGAATATGCATGTTTGTGATACCTGTCAGTTTGGAAAAAGCAGGCGAGGTTACCGTTTCCTAGAGAAGGCAACATGAGTAGCAGGCCACTTGAGATAGTTCATAGCGATGTATGGGGTCCTGCACAAAACCCATCCATTAAAGGCAGTTTGTATTATGTGACATTCATTGATGATTTCAACAAAATGACTTGGATTTACTTTCTCAGAGAGAAAAGTGAAGTGTTGGGAAAGTTTATGGACTTCAAAGCTTTTGCAGAGAAGCAATATGGCTCTTGGATAAAATGTTTGAGGACAGATGGAGGTGGTGAATACACCTCACATGCTTTTGAGCATTTCTTGAGAAAGCATAAGAAGGCAGTTAACTTGCAGGTATACACCTCAGCAAAATGGTGTTGCTGAGAGGAAGAATATAGTCATTTGTGATGTGGCCAAGGCAATGCTCAATGAAAAGAGCATGCCAAATTATTATTGGGCAGAAGCATGTGCCACAGTGGTGTATGTACTTAATAAGACACCCACAGCAGCCATACATGGAAGTACGCCAGAGATGCGGCTTACAAGTTTTAGGCCAGACATTGGACACCTCAAAGTGTTTGGGTGCATAGCTTATGTACATGTGCCTGACGAGAGAAGGAGGAAGTTGGATCCTAAGGCAAAAAAGTGTGTGTTTGTTGGTTATGCACAGGATCGCAAGGCATATAAATGTTACAATCCACAAACTAGGCAAGTGGTTATCTCACGAGATGTGGTGTTTGATGAACTTGCTAGTTGAAGCAAAGGATGAGGGTGTCATTGATTCCCTTGATGCTGATGTGCATGTGAACTTGCCACAAGCAAGTTCTATCTCTATGTCTGGGCCAGCAGAGTCTGAGAGTAGCACTATATGTCCATGGCCAGGATGCTTGAGACAGCAGAGTCTGAGAGTAGCACTATATGTCCATGGCCAGGATGCTTGAGACATGAGAGTCTGAGCACTGGGAGTAGTGCTGTGAATAAAGGGAAAAAGAAAGTTGAAGGAATTGGCATTGCAAGTTATGAGTCGTCAAGTTCACAGAGTTTGGATGAGGAACTTGGCATATGTGCAAGGCAGGATAGATATGTGCCTCCACATGCTAGAGTGACAGGTGTTCAGAGTGATCCGCATGCATTGCGTAGATCCCAAAGGGTCAGGTATCCAGTTGACAGGTTGACATATCGTGATTTTGCTATGCATCATGCATATATGACCTCTTTGGTGAAGCATGTGGAACCTACATACTATACAGAAGCTATTGGGAAGCATGTATGGGAGAAGGCAATGGATGTTGAGATGGACGCATTGGTTCATAATGAAACATGGGATTTGGTTGTCTTGGTTGTCTTACCACAAGGCAAAAATGTCATTGGTTTGTAAATGGGTTTACAAAGTGAAATGCAAGTCAGATGGTTCCATTGAACGCCATAAAGCAAGATTGGTAGCTAAGGGTTATGCACAAACCAAGGCTTGGACTATGATGAAACATTTAGTCCAGTTGCAAAGATGGGAACAGTGAGAGCAGTCATTGCTATGGCTGCAGCAAATGGTTGGGAAATGCATCAAATGGATGTGAAAAATGCATTTCTAAATGGTGATCTACAAAAGGAAGTTTATATGGCACAGCCCAGAAGGATATATACACCCAAGGTATCCCACTCATGTAAAGAAAGCATTATATGGTTTGAAGCAAGCACCTCGTGCTTGGAGTGATAAGATGAGCTGATATCTTATCTCCCTTGGATTTCAGGTTTCTACAGCAGATTCTTCACTCTATGTGAAGAAAACAGATCATGGGATTGTCTTACATGTCATCTATGTGGATGACTTGATTGTCACATGAGATCATGCTACAAATGTTATACATGTGAAGAAGGCATTGAGTGGGCAGTTTGATATGAAAGACTTGGGTGAATTGAGATATTTTCTTGGAATTGAAGACTATGCAGGTACATGGTTAGTGCAATGCTAATATGCATTGGATATGTTGGCAAAATATGGGATGACAGGGTGTAAGCCAATGAGTACACCTTTGGAGCAGAATGTAAAGCTACGGGCTGATTTTGGTGAGGAGTTGGATGATCCATCTATGTATAGAAAGATGGTTGGTAGTCTTATTTACATGACTATCACACGCCCGGATCTCAGTTATGCTGTGGGGCTAGTAAGCTAATTTATGCAGAGCCCCAGAAAACCTCATTTGGATGTAGTGAGACGCATTATGCGATATGTAAATACCACTGCACATTATGGTCTTCTTTATGAGCATGGTAAAGGCTTGGATATACATGGCTACACAGATGCAGATTGGGCAGGTAGCTCGTATGACAGGAGGTCTACTAGTGGTTATTCCTTTACATTTGGAAGTGCAGTGGTGAGTTAGAGTAGCAAGAAGCAACCTACTGTTGCTTTATCTAGTACTACAGAGGCTGAATATAGGGGCGCAACCATTGCTACATGTGAAGGAGTGTGGTTAAAGAGTCTCTTGTTGGTGGCTGATTTGGGTGAGCCTATTGATGGCAAGGTTGTCATTCATTGTGAGCCTATTGATGGCAAGGTTGTCATTCATTGTGACAACATGAGCAGCATACAGTTGGCCAAGAATCCAGTTTTTCATGCATGGACCAAATAGATAGAGGTCCATTATCATTTTGTCAGAGAGAAAGTGCTAGATGGTACAGTGAATTTACAGTATGTGAAGACTGAAGAGCAGGTGGCCGACACCTTTACAAAGCCACTTAGTAGGGAGAAGTTTGAGTACTTCTGTACAATGTTGGGAGTACGTGGGATGAGCTTGAGGGGGAGTGTTGAGAGCTTTGATAGCCCAAGCTCATCTACATCTTCATCTATGGCAGTACATCATGAGCTTGAGAGGTGCTATTGAGATTCAAGCTCGATGTCAGCTTGTGCCAGCTGCACTATGTGCTGGCATGTTAGGTAGCAGCATGTGTGAAACATAAATGACCGCGTCCAGCTGGTCATAGTGTGTGGACATTAGCTAGGGTTAGCTGTGTGTGGACACAACACAGTGTGTGTTTTCAGTATTATGGATTATGGCTTTATGCATTGTGTGAGAAGGGAGATGGCTTCCCTCTATGGGTAGGGTTTGCAATATATATTAGGGTTTGCTCTTGTGTGTGTGTCTCCTCTCCCTCTACCTATTTTTCATCAGTTCACAGTCATGTCATTTAGATTGACTGATGCCCCGGCGATATTCAATCGTCTTATGCAAGATATTCTCAGAGAATACTTGGATGATTTTGTTCTTGTCTTCTTTGACGATATCTTAGTGTACTCAAAGAATGCTGCAGACCATGAAGATCATGTGTGCAAAGTCTTGGAAATCATAAGGAAACACCAACTCTTTGCAAAGAAGAGCAAGTGTTCCTTCTCTGTTGGATGAGGTTGGATACTTGGGATTCATAGTGTCAAAGGCTGGGATTTCTCATGACCCCGCTATAAGAAGTAGTAGTTGAATGGCCAGAACCCAAGTTAGTAAAGGAAGTCAGAGGATTCCTAGGGTTAATTGGATGGTATAGGATCTTTATACCTAGGTATGCTCATATAGCATCCCCTTTAACTAACCTTCTCAAGAAAAGTACACTTTTTTCAGTGGATTGCAATGTGTCATAGTGCCTTTGACAAGCTGAAGATAGCCTTAGTAACCAACCCTATCCTTAAATTGCCAGATTTTACCAAACCCTTTGAGGTAGTACTGATGCCAGTGGATTTGCCTTAGGCGGTGCTCTAATGCAAGAAGGTCATGCAGTGGCCTATGAATCCAGAAAACTCAGAACACATGAGAGGAATTATGCCGTCCATGACTTGGAGTTACTCTCAGTAGTGTATGCTCTAAAGTTGTGGGAGACATTATCTTTTGGGACAAAGATTCACCTTGATGACAGATCATCAAAGTCTGAAGTGGATCTTCACCCAAAGGGATCTCAACATGCGTCAAAGGATGGAGACCCTGCAGGAGATTGATTTTAAAATAAAGTATCGACCTAGGAAAGAAAATGTGGTTGCAGATACGCTCAGCAGAAAAGCCTCCTTGCTTGCAATAACAGTGGTGTCAAATCCATTGATCAATGAAGCAAAGGAGAAAATCTTGCAGGACAAATTCTTTGCCCCTATTGCTACTCTTCTGATGCAGGAAAGCAAGACTCCTCATGAAATGAGTCGAGTTCTTGGATACAAACTGGATGAAGGATGCATGTATTTTAATAATCAGCTATGTATCCCCAATGATGCGGGAATAAAGGGAAGACTTTTGAGAGAAGCCCATGGTAGCCTTATAGCTGGACATCGAGGGTTTATAAAAACCTATATGTCTATTAAGAAAAGCTTCTTCTGGCCAGGACTCAAAAAGGATGTACTTGATCATGTAAGGATATACTTGATCATGTAAGGAAATGCTCGATGTGCCAAAGAGTCAAGGCAGAGAGAGTCAAGATGCCAAGGCTACTGTAGCCTCTAGACATTCCACAGATGAAGTGGCAATGCATCAGTATGGACTTTGTCACTGGATTACCTTTAGTGCAATCAGGTTACAACTCCATTTTTGTGGTAGTTGACATGCTAACCAAAGTTGCCCATCTGATTCCAATGAAAGAAACATACTCTGCAGCAGTGGATGTTGCCAGAGTTTCCCTTAAGGAGATCTTCAGATTGCATGGTTTACCCAAGAGGATAGTAAGTGACAGAGATCCCAAATTCACATCCAAATTCTAGACTGCGTTCTTTGAAGCAGTATAGGAACTTTCTTGGATCTCAACACAGCCTATCATCCCGGAACAGATGGTGAGACAGAAAGGGTGAATCAAGTAATAGAAGATATCCTTCGGTCATGCTGTAGCAGGGAACCCAAGAAGTGGTTAAGTCATTTGCATGTGGTCGAATTTGCTTACAATGCTTCTTATCCATCGGAGCATTGGGATGAGTCCTTTCAAAGCTTTGTATGGACAAGATTTCCTTACACCGTTGACTTGGTCTGACCCTTTGATCAGAGTCGAAATGTCGAGACAAATGCTTGATGACATGGACCAGCAGATGCAATCAATCCGTAAAGATATAAAGGCAGCCCAAGACAGGCAAATGCAGTAGGCACATAAAAAGAGATCTGAGAGAGAGTTTGAAGAATCAGATATGGTCTTCATTTGAGTACGACCAAAAAGAATTTCCTTATCCTTACGGAAGTACAAGAACCTCTCTCCCAGATACTGTGGGCCGTATGCTGTCATAAAGAAAGTGGGCAATCTAGCCTACAAACTTCTTTTGCCTCCCCATCTCAAGGTACATGATGTATTCCAAGTCAGTTTGCTTAAGACGTATGTACCTAGCCCGAATCACATGCTTGATGATGAGCAATTGATCTCTCCAACTCAAGGCCAGATGGTACTCCAACCTAAGGAAATCCTTGATGTTCGGGAGAACATTCTTAGGAGCAGAGTCCTCAGAGAATTCTTAGTACAGTGGAAGTCCTTCCCTCCAGAAGACGCAACCTGGGAGAAAGAAGAAGAGTCTGCAAAGGATTACCCCTACTTTGGGAGATGAGGACATCTCGCGTCTTTCAAGTGGGAGAGGATGTAAGATTCCTCCTCGGCCTAAATATCAAATAAGCCTCTACTTCAATCCCTTGTAATCATTCTATGTTTCTGAATACAAGAAAATATCATTTTCCTTGTTTTGCCTAGTGAGATAAAAATTTCTAGAGAGTGGTAAATCAATATTGGGATATTTTTGGATAAATAAATTCTACAAATATCAAAAAAATGTTTCCCTGAAATAGAAAATCAAAATAGATTTTCCAAGGTGCAATGGGAATTATTTAAAATTGATTCAGAAGACCTTAGAGCCTATGTTGAGAGATGTAATCGTGGTGTTGTGTGTATGTGGGAAAGCACCCTAGAGGTGTAAGATATTGTGGTGAGATAGGAATGCCACATGTAATATTGCATGGTGTGTGAGAGTTGACCAAAAGAGTGGAAAAGGAGTTGCGACATGGATGATGATGTGTAAAGTGGGATAAGACTAGAAAGCCTATATCATTGTATGGTCAAGTATCCGCAATAGACATACATACTCCCCCTTGAATACCAGAGGATCCAAACGATGTTGACCAAAACACCTCAGAGTGTCTATGCATAAGATGACCACAACGTCGAATGTGGCTCTGTGACAAATGATGTTCCTGCAACATAAGAACATCCACTGGACCACCAGTCAAGCAGCGCATCATCTCATGCTGGTGCACACGCCCACAATAAAATTGGAGCCTCCAAGCCCCTGTACATTCCATGAGATTATCCTCATGGGGACTGCGAGAACCAAGAGGTGGCCGCAGCCACCGCTAGCCGAGCAATCTTGGAGATAGGTTTGGACGGAGAGAAATCCGAGTCCAAACGTCCCCTAAATCCTGAAAAGCGTCCTCTCAAGGCTTGTCTCAAGCAATTCCAGGCCTCAGTGGCCAACTCTATGGCAAGATCATGTGGAACCTCATCCTCATGTACATATACATAGCCTGGAGTCATCCTGGAGTCCACAATCAAATACATGACAATATGTCACTCAGTGGCCTCTGGTGAGCCTGGCACCACCATAAACTTAGCCAAATCCCAGAAGTAAGCAAGCAATTCCGTGCACTCCAACTCTCCAAGATGGTGTGAAAATTCAATGATCTGTGCACGCATGAATCGCATAGCAGCTGATATAGTCCAATCTGTCTCTGTGAACTGCCACAAAGTGGGAAGGAGAAGGCCATTGCCAAGTCAATGGCTGTTGCCCCACGTGAGGCAAGAATCGCTGCATGCACCCTCAGACGAGTAGCCAACCTGCTGTCATCAAGTTCACCAAAGTGTCTAGTGAACTCATTCCCAAACCTCTCGCCCCGCAGGTGATAGTCAAAGGAAGATAATCTAGGTGGAATAGCAGCCATGGGGGAAGTACTGATCACCACTAGGGGACAAGGAGAGGAGCTACCCTCCTCCGCAGCTCTACTCGCCAAGAAGGAGCTCTGTAAAGACCGTCGCGGAGCACTGCCAGGAGGTGTGGGAGCTCGGCCAGGGGGAGGGGTAACCGTGGGCATGGTGTGAGGAACAACTGGAGGGGAGAAAGTGGGTGGATGAAGGTCAGGTGAAGGGGCAGAAGCAGACGAGGGATGCGGGTCAGTAGAGGAAGGGGGAGAATGTGGACGGGAGGAAGAAGGCGGAATGGTGGTGGCAGAGGGTGAAGAGGATGAATGGCCGCCCATACCTGTAGGCTCCTCCTACGGCTCTCTCTACGGATGACAAGTTGACACGCCCTTCAAGGAGTCCCCCGTCGGCTCCTCCTAAAGGACACTAATTCGGTTCCCTGTGGGAACCCACTGCTGTTGCGGGGCATGCTGTCCTCGTGGGATAGCTGTCTCTCTCTCAACAGTAGGATGAACGAGTAACTCTCTGCCAATCAGGACGAGCCCGTGCTGTCTTCTCTGGGTCGCCTGGCTGGCCTGAGAACTCCTGCCCAGCCATCGGGGTATCTGTCGTCTCACAGTCAGTGCCCCCGACGTCTGATGTGGGCCAGAAGCCTCCTGTGGTGTCGCTCTAGCCTATCTGGACTCCTGCTAGGCCCGTTTTGCTGAGCTTGCCTCTGAGTGCGCCTAGGGCAGGCCTTCGCTAGATGTCCTACTTGGCGACAAATGAAGCACTGATTCGGGAGGCCACAATATTCCACCTTCTAAGCCAGCCATTCACCTACCAAGGTGGGAAGCTGTATCTCCATCGGTAGGCTGAGCCGGGTCTGAAACAAGAACTCTCACAGAAGGAAGACCCGCTGCCTTGGCAACCACCAAGGCTGCCGTGGGAGGTGACTCAATGTACGTCCCGAGGGCCTTCCCAATCTATGGCAAGAGGTGTAAGTACTCCCTGTGGAGTCCCAGTAGACAAGTTGTCACTGGAAAGCCCCTCTCCTCCTTTGGGATGAAAGAGGAGGAGGTCTCTGCTACTGGATCAAAGCCATGGATCCACAGTCAAAAATGAGCCCTGGAGGAGCGCAAAGCCAATGGAGACATCTGTAGAATGCGTGCGGCTGCCTCTTGGGACTCGAATTCAATCTGGTAGAAACCACGGCCGAGCAATTGTATATCAATGATTTTGCCCACATCAGTGAGCAACAGCTTTGAAGAAGATCTCGCAGTTCGCCGCGCCGCGGCTAGGTCTTCTTCCGATGACGTTTCCAATGACGGAACATTGCTGGAGTCACTCAATCTCGGTGATGAAGCCCGCTCTCTCCTGGTCGGTGAGAGAGAGTCGAACAGCGGAGGCATCAGCAGGCGAGGGGGCTTCAGCAGAGTCCTCTGCGAAAAGGATGTCTCTGCCATTCGTGTCTGCTGTTGAGAAAACGTGGTGCTCATGCTAGATCAAGTGTGTGGAGGAGAGGGACTCACAAAATACAAGAAAAATATCTTGCTTATTAAGTTGTTTATGAATACAACTAGGCCTTGCTCTATATAAAATGCCTCCTAGCTTCACCTTTAAATAGGTGAGCTAGTGGACCTTAAGTCCCTTCACACACACACCCTTCTCTTCCCCTTCTACATAACCTTAGTCTTTTAATACCCTCCCTCAATACCAACTATGAAAGAATTGGAATAGGTGGTATTGGACATAGGTTGCCTTTATAACATTAGGCATACAAGGATGTCATGGTGGTGTGGTTATCTAGGATTTACAACTATGTTCTTAGAACCTTAGAGGCTAATACAATGATGCCATCTAAGTCTTTATTAGATGTCGATGAAGATGTACACCTCAATGATGGTGCACCCCACTCTTTGTGCTTGCTTGACTTCTTGTACTTGACATGCTTTAGACATACATGCCATTGCTTCCACATGCTTTCCACCTTGACCATTCTCACACAATGATCAAAACAAGGCTGCCACCCTTGCTTAAGTGGTTTGCACATAGATGTTCCTTCTGTTGAAATTTGAGCAAAATGATGAGCTATGGTGGATCATACACTAGAATCAACATGATTAACAAAGTGATTAAGAAATAATTAAGACGTAATTAGTGAATAATTAGCAAATAGATTAATGTAGGCATGGATACTCAAAAACCAGCAAATTCTCATTAGGGCTGTGCCTCAATTTATAGAGTTTACATCAAGCATCAAATCCCATTGATTTCTCCATGATTCACTCCAAGAATATCTCCACCTTTTGCCTGATTCTCTCCACCTCTTCTCTTTTCCCTGAATATCTCCCAGAATAACTCCACGCTCCTGAATTCCCTCATGCTACCCATTATTCTCTCCCAGTAGATTCTTCTCACCTTTTCACAGGTTCTTTCACAATTACATCTCCTCTTTTATAGCCTCTATCCAAGAGCTTGTTCCCACACACACCCTATTCACTTGTATTTTCAACACCTCCCCTCAAGTGAATACTCCTAGTACACCTAGACCCTATACCAAGTTTGCCTCCCCTTACTTGATAGTCCGCGACCAGTGTCTACTCCTCCCCTCAAGTTATCTCAGCACACCTGGACCCTGTATCAAGTTTCTTTCTTACTTGACAGTCCGCGACCAGTGCCTCAAGTCCCTAAACTCCATAGTCCTTGACACTCTCTCTCTCTATGTGTCCAAGGCTACTATAAGTGCCCGCGACCTTGACTAAAGTGCTCACACATACATCTACCACGTGGCCTACATCATCGGTGGCTCAGAGGTGGTTTTACTTTATTGGGGCAGGTTACATTGGGTTGTGGGGTCTCTCTCTCTCTCTCTCTCTCTCAGAGATTTTCACATGGCTCCTCACTCTTTGGAGCCTCACATCTTCTCTTATCTTCAGTCTTCTTGTCGTGGCAGCTTCTCTCCACGCGTCCGTCTTTTCTTTCAGTCTTCTTGGGGCAGCTTCTCTTCTTGTGACAGCTTCTCTTCTCGTGTCCATGTCTTCCTTCAGCTTTTCTTCTCGGTGTGGATCCTCTTCTTGGGAAGAGATATTCTTCTTCTTCCATGGCTGGGGCCATGAGCTCGTCCGTCAGGTCATTTTGCTCCATGTGAGCAACATGTTTCAATGTTTTGCTAACAGTTCCTTTGGGCTTTTTATGTTTATTTTGTATCATTATGCAATGCAAACCCAAATTTATGCGGGAGGTCTTACCTCTTGCCTTAATCTGGACAAGGACAGTGTCTGTTCCCATTTTTACACTGATGCAATGTGCCCAATACATAATGCGTATAGCATTCATTCTCATGCACATTCCAAATGCAACTCTGGCTGTGAATAATCTTGAATTTGAGTGAGATTTACAGGCATTAACCAAAGGGTTAAATGCAAAATGATGATTTTCACAATTTTATCAGCACAATTTTACCAGAAATTACACTAAATCGAGGGTAACCAATTTGTACGAGATGGTTGGAGTATCAAACCAACTCCGATTTGAAATCTGAAGTTATAGGGATCTGTATTAAATACCTAATGGTTAATTTGAACCCTCAATTGCACCAAAATACAGTGATTAGCACTGATTAATCATTGATTAGCAAATTAATGCTCTGTTTTGTGTGCAAAAAACAGAGTATGCGGGGAGTCCAGATCTAGTGCCTTCCACTTCAAATGAGCTCAAATGCTTTCAAAGGCATCAATAGCAATGAGTCTAGTAGAGGATTAAGCCAAGAAACACAAGATTTGACCAAATAATGAAAGCTTAATCTCTGTTTTACCAAAGTCACCTGCAGATTTGATGAAGAGCTTTGATCTCAATGTAGACTTGATGAAACTCAATTCTGTCTTCACCAGCTTGTAGAGCATGCTTGATTACACCTTGGGCTAGGAGGAATTGAATCAATTTGACTTGCACAAGGAGAAATCTTCAAAATGCTTCAAAAAAACGGCGCCCAAAAATTTACGAAAATCGGCTACTCTGCCGCCGTCGGCGGTTTGATGCGTGGAGTAGATGGGCTTGAAGCCAAATAGATTAGCTAGCTTGTGTTAGAAGGGCAAGACCTAATGTTGATTGTGCATGGAGAATGGAGTCCTCCACTGGCTGGGGGTGAAGGGGAAGATGAAAAACTCACTAAAAATTAATTTTTTTGCTAATTACCTACTAATCCTAATTAATTCACTAATGGGCTCATAAATCTGATTGATTCTAGGCATGGCTCTGATACCATGTTGAAATTTGAGAAAAATGATGAGCTATGGTGGATCATACACTAGAATCAACATGATTAACAAAGTGATTAAGAAATGATTAAGACGTAATTAGTGAATAATTAGCAAATAGATTAATGTAGGCATGGATACTCAAAAACCAGCAAATTCTCATTAGGGCTATGCCTCAATTTATAGAGTTTACATCAAGCATCAAATCCCATTGATTTCTCCATGATTCACTCCAAGAATATCTCCACCTTTTGCCTGATTCTCTCCACCTCTTCTCTTTTCCCTGAATATCTCCCAGAATAACTCCACACTCCTAAATTCCCTCATGCTACCCATTATTCTCTCCCAGTAGATTCTTCTCACCTTTTCACAGGTTCTTTCACAATTACATCTCCTCTTTTACAGCCTCTATCCAAGAGCTTGTTCCCACACACACCCTATTCACTTGTATTTTCAACACCTTCAACATGTTTGATGCTTCCTTGAATACCATACCTCCTCCATGGGCAATGAGGGCCTTCCTTCTTCGAGTAATGGTTATGAGGTAGATTTATATGGGAAAGGGAAAGGGAGGGTCTTACCACTTGCCTTATGGATTGGTCAAGGGCAGTGTCTACTCCACAATTACAACAAAAGCTTTTGTGCATGTTGGTTACATGATACCCATTAGGGTTTGAAGGTACAAGCTTAATGAAAGTGAGTAAGTGGTTGAGGTAAATGCTCAAACCAATAAGGTACATCATCCTTGGCTCAAGAAGGAGAGGGCATGGCTCATAATGTTGCCAATGCCTCTTGCAAAGACAATGCCAAGAGATGTTTAAAATCATGACAAACAACAAGGTAGAGCACTTAGTGATGCTATGTTTAACCTTACAACTCATCTTAGAAGATGAAAATGTTGAATATGCAGCGGGAATAACATGCCTTGGGCTTGGGAAATGAGAGCATATGGCTTATGACATGCCTATGCCTCTTACAAACAAGAGCCTCAAGGGTGATACACAACAACATTAAAGATGAGCACATGTGCCCAACTTTAAACCACTCAAAAACTGAGTTTGTTGATGAAAAACTAGAAATCTTCAACCTCTTTGGCTTATGGGATGAAGACAATGGTTCATGGTTGCACCATTTCTCCTTGGAAGCTTGCCAAGGTAAGCATAGAAGCGGGTTGACGATGAAGATTTATAGTGTGACACTTATGGTGTGTGCCTGGCCTCCAATGTTGATGAAGAAGAGCCTCCTTAGTGTTAAAGACCTCCTCCTTTGATGGTTAAGACCACATTAGTGTTAAGCAACACTTTGTTTGGTGATTAATATCACCATTAGTGTTTAAAAAATATGATTAGTGCTTAAGAGCACATTTCTAGCATCTAATGACACTTGTAGTGGTGATTAGATTCACCATTAGTGTTTAATAACACTCTTAGTGTTTAATAACACTCTTAGTGTTTAAAAACACTTTAGAATAACTTTCCTTTGCTGGATTAGAAGCTTCATTAGTATTAATCAACACTATTAGTGCTCATAAGCACACTTTGAAAAGCTTTGAGAACTTGAAGATAAAGAGGAAGCTTGATGACGTGATGAATGAGACTTATGATGCCTCATATGGTTGGCCACCACTTCAAAATCAAGAGAAGGATCAGCAACAAGCTCTCACAACATCACTTGGGTGATTAGAGCAAAGAGGGAAGGATTAGAGCAAGAAAAAAAACAAATTTGAAGCTTTAATGGAGAGCTTCAAGAACTTTGAAGGAGGCAGCCCTGGTTTTTCTACTGTAGCCGCGCGAATGGAGCAGCCATTGGAGACGAAATTTGAGGTGTAGCTCCTAGACACATTGGGCTTCAAAAGCCCTCAACTTTCATAGCCTATAATGGCCTACAGGCGGCGTATAGCTGTACGGCCAGCTGCGCTGCAGAAAACTGCATCGGGCTACACCGGCGGCAACGCCACGGCGAGAAGTAGACGAATCCAACAATTGATGGTACGAATGTGTGTGCCTACGAGTCTACTTCACTTCCCATGTTGAGAGCTTGGCGAGTTATGGTCTCCTCGAGCTGCTAGAGCTCCTCCACCAGCAGAGGGTTGAGGTCCACAAGGAGAAGATAAGAGAAAATGAAGATTTTTGACCTATTCTACACCACAAATGTGACCTACTCAACCAAAGTTCTAGATACCATGTTGAGAAAACGTGGTGCTCATGCTAGATCAAGTGTGTGGAGGAGAGGGACTCACAAAATACAAGAAAAATATTAAGTTGTTTATGAATACAACTAGGTCTTGCTCTATATAAAATGCCTCCTAGCTTCACCTTTAAATAGGTGAGCTAGTGGACCTTAAGTCCCTTCACACACACACCCTTTTCTTCCCCTTCTACATAACCTTAGTCTTTTAATATCTGCTGCTGCTGACAAGAAGGAGAGAGAGGAGGCAAGAGGGAGGAAGAGAGTGGAGGGGGGGATCATCGCGAAGCAGCAGAGCGGGCACCCGTCTTCAAGTTTCACGCTTTTATAATAAAAATAATAATCAATATGCATCTTTCTATGCATAGAATTTAATTCTATTAAAAATCACTCTTTTATAATAAAAAAATAATCAATACGCATCTTTCTATGCATAGAATTTAATTCTATTAAAAATCACTCTTTTATAATTAAAAAAATCAATATGCATCTTTCTATGCATAGAATTTAATTCTATTAAAAATCACTCTTTTATTAAAAAAATAATCAATATGCATCTTCATATGCATAGAATTTAATTCAATTAAAAAACACTCTTTTATAAAAAAATAATCAATATGCATCTTTCTATGCATAGACTTTAATTCTATTAAAAATCACTCTTTTATAATAAAAAAATAATCAATATACATCTTTCTATGCATGAATGAAAATGACACTTTTAGAATATACAAACGATGGGGATTACTCTTTTTGATTAATAAAAGATGAAATTTATTTCACAAATTTTTAAAAATTTTGCCATAACCTCCTTTGTATGGCTGACCATTTTTCAATTTTTCTAACCTTAATCTACTTAGGAATTATCCCCAATTGGTTTAAGGCATTCTAAACTAATCAATTTTCACTTTTAAGAGAGAAACAATATGAAAAGTTTAATTTCAATAATTAGATCACTTAACTAGGATAAAGAAGGGCTGATTTTAAGAATGAGAGAGGGGGAAAGCCTTTCCAAGAAGGCATAGCATCTGTTTATCATTTTAAGATAACAAACAATTTAGAAAACCATTAAAAGAATAAGAAAAAGTAAGATTTCTTACTTACATGAAATTCTGGGAGCTTTCCTTTGGCTTGATGGTTTGAGGGATCTACTCTTGTTTGCAACAAGAGTGGCTACCAATTCTTTAGAAGAGGGAATGGTCAAAAACTAGTGAATTATTAAGAAATTTAGAGTTCTTGGCTCTTGGGAGGAGTAGAGTAACAGTGCATAAAACACTATTAAGCTTCAACAAAGAGGGAGGCTTCTATTTAAAGGAAAAAGTGAGCTTCTAACCAAGCAAACTGATTCTAGAATTTTCAAGATCAGTTTGGTCAATTTTTGACCATTTTTAGGTCAGTTTAGCTTACTTTTTGAAACTAGACTTGAATTAGGAGAGAGGAGAGAGAAAATATCTCAATTTTTGATAATTTTAAACTCTACCACACATGTGAAGTAGGTACCTCCTTCATGAGGGGGGAATTCCCAAAAATCCATTTTTTTAGTAATTCCTTCGGTCCTTAGTCCACTCTTCATCTTATGTGAGTATTTACTCATTTTTTGGGAGGATTTTCTTTATTTCTTCTATTTATCTTCTCCACACATTTGGATGAATCTGATTGGCCCCTCAAAACCTTAATTTAAATTTTTTTAAAAATCTGGACCCCTAGGATAAGGCCTGTTGAACAGATTATACTTGATTTCTAATGCACCTTCTGAAAATCTTTTTGAACTTCAGTTTCGAGGGAACTTGTTTTAATAAGAAGAGATATTTTTCCATCCAAAAATATTCAAAATGTCAATAACCTCTCTCTAGAACATTTTCTCTCTCTAGGCCAAAACAGGTAGAAACAAGATCTTTTATATTTCTGAAGAGGGGATTGATTACAGGGGAATATACTGGACATCCTGAGAGACTGGGGAAGAATCTTACAACAACCCACTGCAACCAACTCCTTCTCCCTCTCCCTTTGCTGTCTCTATCCCTCTCTCTCCCTCTCCATCTCTGTCTCTATCCCTCTCTCTCTCCCTTTTCCTCTACACACACACACACGCCCCCCCTCTCTCTCTCCACCTCTTTCAATCCACACCCCCATGCATGCTCTCTTCACCTTTGTCTATCCTTCTTCCTCTCTCTTTCTCTACCTATCTCCACCTGTCTTATGCTCATTGCTCTGCCATCCTACTATAATGTCTCTTCTCCTCTACAATGCGTCTCTCTCTCCCTCTCCCTCTCCCTCTCCCTCTACACACTTTCTCTCTCTTTACATCCTTCTACACGCACTCTCATGCATGCGCTCTCCACCTATGTCTATCCTTATCCCTCTCTCTCCCTTATTACCACCATATGATCTCCCTTTGCTGTCTCTCCCTCTCCCTCTCTCTGTCTATGTCCTCCCTCCCTCTGTCCCTTTAACTCTATTCTCCCCCTTCATTATCCCTTGCAATCTCTTTTTTATTGTAATAGAAGATATATTACCAAAAATTACTTTACAAATGGCCACATGGCCACCAGGTGATGTACTAGCTTTCCCTCACTAATTACTCAGAACCATATGTGTAGCTCAGAGTACCCTCATCCAATATATAGCCGTGTCATTCTCCACACGAAATGAGCTGACCTGCAAGGAAGATACTTGCCACAATAGTAGCCCTTTTATACAACCTATGTGAACTATATTACCAACTTTTGCATCAAATATGAAGACATTCCTAGTTAGCCAGATGTACCACAAACCTGTCCATCTGAAAAACTGAATGTTTTAGGTTATCCGGCCTGTAAGATCCCTGACCCCACTGCGCAACGAATTTTGGGGTGCTAGCAGCGGAAGAAGCACTTCTTGCGTGGGGCAGGGTCCCACACTCGGTGCCTTGCCCACGGATATCCGGACAAGAGACTAATCCATCGGTTTTTCCAAAACCGAACCCGGAAAAACTTCCTTTGCCCGGAAAACATGGGCGATTCCACTAGGATAACTTTTCCCTAACGTAGTCAAAAGCCTTAACTAACTGAACTGATCTGACCGAACTCGTATGTTCCATAGTCAGATTAAGGGACAGATTGCACTTGGATCATAGAGACCAACGCTTTTTTCCTCATTGAGAGGCACAGCCGTTGATTCTTTTTCCATAGAACAATTTTTGTCCGGGATTTACTTCATCTATCGAACTAAATAGAAATTGAGTCTCGATTTACGGATCCATCAGTCCAGCCTAACCCCATCCAGTCCCATGGGTTAGCCAACCGCCCAACCACTGTAGTGATGGGATCCAATTAGGAATTTGGTTAGGTTTTGTCCCGGGTACCAGGGAAAAGAGTTCCCAGGCCCCCTAGCCGAATGTTCATGCAAACATAAAACTAGTCACACCACTTACACACCTAATATGAAATTGCCTTTTTCTCAGCATCAGCTATCTTTAAAACAATCCTTTAATGAAACCATTGTGTCACTGATCACAATCCTCAAAATCTCTGGTTGAATCCTTATTTCCAATCATTCCTTCATTGGTGTACTTATGGCATCATTGGCAACTAGAACGCTCACCACCTGTTCACACAGGGGCCTTTTCGATAGTTCCTAGCTCATAGTAACCGGCAATATATACATATAAAAATCAAGATGGAATCCTCGTTGAAGATCAGCAAGATCAACCAACAAATCCATATAAGAGAGCTATGGACTCATCAGTTGAGGACCAGCAAGGTCAATCAACCAGATCCATACTCGGTTTCAGAAAACAACTCTTACTCCTTGTTCCAATATCTTCCACGACACACGTGTGGGTATCTTCGGCGACCCAGAGCCCGAGCACCGTATGGTCAGCACCCTCTAGGATCCTTCGCAGGTCACCTAGTGCTTCACTCATAGGCCGCTTCCTTGGTCCCTCATCCACCGTACCAGAAGCTCACCATTTAAATCGAACCGAGGCTGGTCAAGACCTCGACCGACCTTGCTACGCGAGACGTCCTCCGTTGACTCTCCGTCAGCTGTTGCAACTTTATCAGGTAGGTCTCCACGACCACATTCTCAAGACAGTCAAAATGCTTCCCCAGCATTCTTGACATAAAATAGTCATTTACAAACAGTTCACAAATACAGTTTCTATAATGAACTCACATCTTTCCAGATTGTTCCACATCAATCCATATTACTTAACCCAAATCCAAATCATATGAGTATCCATTCTTGACCAGATACATCATTTTCCATCCCATCACATCAGATTCATTCACTTCACATAACATCCATTCCTATCTTTCTTAATTTACATTACGTCTCATCACATCCATTTCTCATTACATCTCATTCGTTCACATCTTATATTATTCATTCACATTCTGATTCACATGACATCTCATCTCATCCATTCGCTCATATCGACTTCATATCCATTCACATACATATTCGCATTCATTATTCCACATACACATCCACATTCATACATCCACATTCACATCTACATCCATACATCCATTTTCACATCCACATTCATATATCCACATCCATATCCACATTCATACATCCACATCCACATCCTCACATCCTCATATCCACATCCATATCTACATCCATACATCCATTTTCACATCTACATTCATACATCCACATCCATATCTACATCCATACATCCACATCCATATCTACATCCATACATCCATTTTCACATCCACATTCATACATCCACATCCACATCCACATCCATACATCCATACATCCACATCCACATCCACATCCACATTCATACATCCACATCCATACCCATACATCCACATCCATTTTCACATCCACATTCATACATCCACATCCATATCTACATCCATACATCTACATCCATATCTACATCCATACATCCATTTTCACATCCACATCCACATCCATACATCCATACATCCACATCCACATCCACATTCATACATCCACATCCACATCCACATCCATACATCCACATCCATATCTACATTCATACATCCACATCCATATCTACATCCATACATCCATTTTCACATCCACATTCATACATCCACATCCACATCCATACATACACATCCACATCCACATCCACATCCATATCTACACCCATACATCCATTTTCACATCCACATTCATACATCCACATCCATATCTACATCCATTTTCACATCCACATTCATACATCCACATCCACATCCATACATCCACATCCACATCCACATCCATACATCCATACATCCACATCCACATTCATACATCCACATCCACATCCACATCCACATCCATACATCTACATTCATACATCCACATCCACATCCATACATCCACATCCATATCTACATCCATTTTCACATCCACATTCATACATCCACATCCACATCCATACATCCATACATCCACATCCACATCCATATCTACATCCATACATCATTTTCACATCCACATTCGTACATCCACATCCACATTCATACATCCATACATCCACATTCATACATTCACATCCACATCCACATCCATACATCCACATCCACATTCATACATCCACATCCACATCCACATCCACATCCACATCTACATCCATACATCCATTTTCACATCCACATTCGTACATCCACATCCGCATTCATACATCCACATCCACATCCACATTCATACATCCACATCCACATCTACATCTACATCCATTTATAGAATGTAAGAGAATTCTAATTTTTTAATATAAAGATTCTTTACGCATCTAATTAGGCATAAAGACAACTCTAGCAGGAATAACACTTTTATAAAAAAAAATATGCATCTATTTATGCATAAATTCAATTTTAAGGAAAATAACACTTTCGAATTAAAAATAAACCTTTTATGCATTTTACTATGTATAAATTCCATTTTAATGAGATTAACACTTTTCAAAATAAAAATAAATCTTTTATGCATCTATCGATGCATAAATTCAATTTCAATGAAAATAATACTTTCGAAATAAAAATAAATCTTTTATGCATAAACTCAATTTTAATGAAAATAATACTTTTAAAATTAAAAAAAAATCTTTTATGCATCTATTTATGCATAAATTCAATTTTAATGAAAATAATACTTTTGAAATAAAAATAAATCTTTTATGCATCTTTCTATGCATAAAATCAAAATTGATAAGAATAACTCTTTTGGATTAAAAGTAAAATTCTTTATGCATCTATTTATGCATAAAATCAAAATTGATGAAAATAACTCTTTTAAAATCAAAATAAAATTCTTTATACATCTATTTATGCATAAAATCAAAATTGATGAAAATAACTCTTTTGGAATAAAAATAAAATTCTTTATGCATCTTTCTATGCATAAAAACCAAAATTGAAGAGAATAACACTTTCGGATTAAAATAAATTCTTTATGCATCTTTCCATGCATAAATCCAATTTAGTAGGAATTACACTTTTAGAATAAAGTAATTTCTCTTATGCGTCTAATTTATGCATAAAATCCATTTATGATGAAAATCACGCTTTTAATATAAAAAAATCTTTTATGCATATGTTTATGCATACAAATCATTTATGATGAAAATCACTCTTTTAATATAAAAGAATATCTTTTATGCATAAATTCTATTTATGATGAAAATCACGCTTTTAATATATAAAAAAAATCTTTTATGCATATGTTTATGCATACAAATCATTTATGATGAAAATCACTCTTTTAATATAAAAGAATTTCTTTTATGCATGTAATTTATGCATAAATTTTATTTATGATGAAAATCACGCTTTTAATATAAAAAAATCTTTTATGCATACAAATCATTTATGATGAAAATCACTCTTTTAATATAAAAGAATTTCTTTTATGCATCTAATTTATGCAGAAATTCCATTTATGATGAAAATCACGCTTTTAATATAAAAAAATTATGTTTATGCATACAAATCATTTATGATAAAAATCACTCTTTTAATATAAAAGAATTTCTTTTATGCATCTAATTTATGCATAAAATTTTTAACTCTCTAAAATCAACTAGAATTTCACCAAGGGTATTTAAATCATTCTAATGTAAACAATTTCTACTTATTTAAGAAAAATATTATGAAAAACTTGATTCTATCCATTAATCATTCATCTAGGATAAAGAATGGTTGGATTTACTAAAGAAGAGAGGGGAATGCCTTTTTTCAATAAGGCATAACATCATAATCATTTTAGAGAAGACAAAAATCATAGAAGCCATTAAAATTAAGCATAAATGGGAATTTATGTATTTCCTTCCTACCATTCATCAATTAACTTCAATAGCATTAAAAAGCCATTCCAATTAAGCTTCTCAAGCTTGAGAGGGGTTGACAAGAGAGAAACATTGAGAAATTATGGAAAAAGATCAAAATTCACACTTTACCTTACAAATTGCTTGATTCTTTGATCACGGTAGAGGCCCCCAACCAATCAATTGGTTTGGTATGTTGATGGAGCCACCAATGGAGATTGAAAAAGGAGGGAAGCTCCAATTTCTTCAATTTGGGGAGAGTTTTAGAGAATAGTAAAAATTATCATTATTTCAGCATAATTTTAGCATAGTATAATTCTCTTGTTTTTTACAAAGGACTCAGGTTCTATTTATAGGAGAGGGACGCTCTAACCAAGACCAACTAATTTCTAGAATTTTCCAGATTCAATTTGGTTGAATTTGGACCTAGTTTGGTTCCTTTTTTATTCGGTTTTGATTCGGTTTGATCCAAGAGAGAGGAGAGATAAAATATCACATTATTTTTTATTCGGTTTGATCCAAGAGAGAGGAGAGATAAAATATCACATTATTTTTGAGTTTAAAACTCATTCAAGCATGTGAAGTAGGCGCCTCCTTGAAGGGACTCCCCTTCCTTACACGTATCAAAATGGAATCATTATACCCAAAATATCTCATTTTTTTAGTAATACTCATTGTTTTTAATAACCCTTGTACATAGTCAACTCTTCATCTTATGTAAGCATGTACTCATTTTTGGGTATTTTTCTTTTACAAATTGGATCTATCTCCTCCCCACACATGGATTGATCTTATTGGCCCATAGGAACCTCAGATTATACTTGATTTCTAATGCACCTTCTAAAAATCTTTTTGAACTTCTGTTTCAGGGGAACTTATTTTAATAAGAAGAGATATTTTTCCATCCAAAAATATTTAAAAATTGAATTACCACTCTCTAGAAGATTTTCTCTCTCTAGGCCAAAACTAGTAAAAACAAGATCTTTTATATTTCTGAAGAGGGATTTGACTACAGGGGAGAATTTGGACATCATGAGGAGCTGGGGGAGGAATCTTACATTCTACCCCACTTAAAAAACACGAGATGTCCTCATCTCGCAGGTGGAGTATGATCTCTTTTATCTTCTTCTTCTTCTTCTTCAATCACTTCCAGCGTTACTGCCTTGGAAGTGGAGGGCCGATTTGGGAACAACTCTCTTTGACTTCCCCTATTCTGAGGTGGAGTATGATCTCTTTTATCTTCTTCTTCTTCTTCAATCACTTCCAGCGTTACTGCCTTGGAAGTGGACGGCCGATTTGGGAACAACTCTCTTTGACTTCCCCTATTCTGAGTGGAGGTCTTACATTACTTTGGATTGAAATTGCAGGTTGGATAGAGGGTCTACCTCTGGGATTTCCCTTATTTTGGTGGATAGAACCCTGATTACTCTGGAAGGAAGGGGCTAGAGTCTGGAATCTTGATCCTTGATTTCCCTGCCCTGAAAACCTTGATCCAAAAGGAGTTGGGCAATCCATATTGCGATGTCCAAATCCTTGACAGTTATAGTATTTCACTCTCTTGTTCAAGGGTGGAACTTCTGAAGTTGAATACCAGGGGATTGAGTTTCGGGAAAAGGACATTTCTTCCATTCTGGAACTTCCCATATCTTGGGTTTGACCTTGATATCTCTTAGGTGGAGGAAGGCTGGAATCACCTTCTGGGAATAAAAACCTTTTGAAAGGTGATGGTGCTGGTTTTGATGGGACTTTGACATCAAAGGCTTTGGTGAAATTCTTCGCCATTCTTACTGCTTCGGCCATTGAGATAGGTTTGGCATTCTTGACTAAAGTATCCAATGGCTCGTTCATTCCCCGAATGAACCTGGCCATCAGCTGCTCTTCATCCAATTGAGGGGAATATTTAAGGAGAAGGGCAAAAGCCTGATGGTACTCTTCAATTGTCCGGTTTTCCTGCTTTAGTTCCAAGAACTCATTCATCTTAGTTTCAAGAAAGCCTCGGGGACAAAACCTCTTTCTGAGGTAAGCCTTGAGATCGGTCCAGGTTTGGGTATTTTGGTCGAGACGGTTTGTCTCGCAGTGTTTTCTCTATGCCACTCTAGTTGTCTCCACTAACTTCATCCTTGCAAGAGCCATTTTGCTCCTCTCACTATACCCGATGACATCGAAGTATTCTTCCATTGATTCGATCCACTTCTCCACAGCCTCACCCAAGTTTTCCCCTTCACCCTTGAAAGGTCCAGGCTGTGAACTATGAAGAGTTTTACGAACATCCAGGTCGAGCTCTTCTTCATCGAGTTGGGGGTTAACATTTCTACCACGACGACCTCGGTCCATGTTCCTATCAATACGAAAATTTTTGTTAAGTTTCTTTATTTATGATTCAATCCGAATTTTAATTCAACTGATTCCGGGGTCCTCTAAATAGGTCGGATCCCCATAGAATCAAGGGATAAAGATACTCATATAGAACGCATTATCAGTTAACAATAGGTCGGCTCCCCACAGAATCAAGGGATAAAGATACTCATATAGAACGCATTATCAGTTAACAATTCATTCAGAATGATCTTATTCATATCTTTAACACAATAATGGTCCATCATACTTTTTTTTTTCATCTGAACAGTCCTCCATGGGGATTTCAATTTTTTAGATTTTTAATTTATCATCCCTTAACTTGATCCACTGGACAAAAGTTAACAGTAGCAATCTGCCAGCACAATCCACTAGTCTCATAGTGATTTGTTGAAGTCATTAACGTCATTCCAGTTATGAACATCATCACAGGGACTCGTCCCATTCATCCTCATTGTGGTTTTGCTCAGCTTATTACATTTCAACTAAATTTCAGGAATCATCATCTTTCAATCAGAATCCAAATCAACTCATCAGTTCACAACCAAAATTTAAAAATCATATGAACCACATTCAAATTCATCATCTGGATAGCATTAATGCTTATAATTTCAAGTCTTAGATTTACTCGTATATACTGCCAGTAAAGACTGCAGTTATACCCTTGGTATATACAGGTAGTCACGGTCCTTGGAATTATAAGGTAAATACTATCATGTCTAGGCCTCAAGCAAGTCAAGGGTTCTATACAATTGCGGTACTTCCATCTGAAGACCCAATTACCAAATTACGAATTTCACTTTGAACATCAAATCGTATGAATTTTATCACACAATTACAACCTTTTAGTGCTTCTTGATAAATTTTTGACATATTTGGTTTCTCGGTTGATCCTCATTAACCAAATAGCTCTGATACCAACTGTAAGATCCCTGACCCCACTGTGCAATGAATTCTGGGGTGCTAGCAGCGGAAGTAGCACTTCTTACGCGGGGCAGGGTCCCACACTCGGGGCCTCACCCACAGATATCCGGACAAGAGACTAATCCATCGGTTTTTCCAAAACCGAACCCGGAAAAACTTCCTTTGCCCGAAAAACATGGGCGATTCCACCAGGATAACTTTTCCCTAACGTAGTCAAAAGCCTTACCTAACTGAACTGATCTGACCGAACTCGTAAGTTCCATAGAAGTCAGATCAAGGGACAGATTGCACTTGGATCATAGAGACCAACGCTTTTTTCCTCATCGAGAGGCACAGCCGTTGATTCTTTTTCCATAGAACAATTTTTGTCTGGGATTTACTTCATCTATCGAACTAAACAGAAATTGAGTCTCGATTTACGGATCCATCAGTCCAGCCTAATCCCATCCAGTCCCATGGGTTAGCCAACCGCCCAACCACTGTAGTGATGGGATCCAATTAGGAATTTGGTTAGGTTTTGTCCCGAGTACCAGGGAAAAGAGTTCCCAGGCCCCCTAGTCGGGTGTTCATGCAAACATAAAACTAGTCACACCACTTACACACCCAATATGAAATTGCCTTTTTCTCAACATCAACTATCTTTCAAACAATCCTTTAATGAAACCATTGTGTCACTGATCACAATCCTCAAAATCTCTGGTTGAATCCTTATTTCCAATCATTCCTTCATTGGTGTACTTATGGCATCATTGGCAACTAGAACGCTCACCACCTGTTCTTCACACAGGGGCCTTTTCGATAGTTCCTAGCTCATAGTAACCGGCAATATGTACATATAAAAATCAAGGTGGAATCCTCGTTGAAGATCAGCAAGATCAACCAACAGATCCATATAAGAGAGCTATGGACTCATCAGTTGAGAACCAGCAAGGTCAATCAACCAGATCCATACTCGGTTTCAGAAAACAACTCTTACTCCTTGTTCCAATATCTTCCACGACGCACGTGTGGGTATCTTCGGCGACCCAGAGCCCGAGCACCGTATGGTCAGCACCCTCTAGGATCCTTCGCAGGTCACCTGGCGCTTCACTCATAGGCCGCTTCCTTGGTCCCTCATCCACCGTACCGGAAGCTCATCTTTTAAATCGAACCGAGGCTGGTCAAGACCTCGACCGACCTTGCTACACGAGACGTCCTCCGTTGATTCTCCGTCAGCTATTGCAACTTTATCAGGTAGGTCTCCACGACCACATTCTCAAGACAGTCAAAATGCTTCCCCAGCATTCTTGACATAAAACAGTCATTTACAAACAGTTCACAACAAATACAGTTTCTATAATGAACTCACATCTTTCCAGATTGTTCCACATCAATCCATATTACTTAACCCAAATCCAAATCATATGAGTATCCATTCTTGACCAGATACATCATTTTCCATCCCATCACATCAGATTCATTCACTTCACATAACATCCATTCCTATCTTTCTTAATTTACATTACGTCTCATCACATCCATTTCTCATTACATCTCATTCGTTCACATCTTATATTATTCATTCACATTCTGATTCACATGACATCTCATCTCATCTATTCGCTCATATCGACTTAATATCCATTCACATACATATTCGCATTCATTATTCCACATACACATCCACATTCGTACATCCACATTCACATCTACATCCATACATCCATTTTCACATCCACATTCATATATCCACATCCACATTCATATATCCACATCCACATCCACATCCACATTCATACATCCACATCCACATCCACATCCACATCCATATCCACATCCTCACATCCACATCCATATCTACATCCATACATCCATTTTCACATCCACATCCATACATCCACATCCACATCCATACCCATACATCCACATCCATATCTACATCCATACATCCATTTTCACATCCACATTCATACATCCACATCCATATCTACATCCATACATCCACATCCATATCTACATCCATACATCCATTTTCACATCCATATTCATACATCCACATCCACATCCATACATCCATATATCCACATCCACATCCATATCTACATCCATACATCCATTTTCACATCCACATTCATACATCCACATCCACATCCATACATCCATACATCCACATTCATACATCCACATCCACATCCACATCCATACCCATACATCCACATCCATATCTACATCCATATATCCATTTTCACATCCACATTCATACATCCACATTCATATCTACATCCATACATCCACATCCATATCTACATCCATACATCCATTTTCACATCCACATTCATACATCCACATCCATATCCATACATCCATACATCCACATCCACATCCACATTCATACATCCACATCCACATCTACATCCATACATCCACATCCATACATCCACATCCATACATCCACATCCATATCTACATCCATACATCCATTTTCACATCCACATTCATACATCTACATCCACATCCATACATCCATACATCCACATCCACATTCATACATCCACATCCACATCCACATCCATATCTACATCCATACATCCATTTTCACATCCACATTCGTACATCCACATCCACATTCATATATCCATGCATCCACATCCATACATCCATACATCCACATCCACATCCACATCCACATTCATACATCCACATCCACATCCATATCTACATCCATACATCCATTTTCACATCCACATTCGTACATCCACATCCACATTCATACATCCATACATCCACATCCACATCCACATCCACATTCATACATCCACATCCACAAATAAAACAATTTATAGAATGTAAGAGAATTCTAATTTTTTGATATAAAGATTCTTTACGCATCTAATTAGGCATAAAGATAACTCTAGCAGGAATAACACTTTTATAAAAATCTTTTTATGCATCTATTTATGCATAAATTCAATTTTAAGGAAAATAACACTTTCGAATTAAAAATAAACCTTTTATGCATTTTACTATGCATAAATTCCATTTCAATGAGAATAACACTTTTCAAAATAAAAATAAATCTTTTATGCATCTATCTATGCATAAATTCAATTTCAATGAAAATAATACTTTCGAAATAAAAATAAATCTTTTATGCATCTATTTATGCATAAATTAAATTTCAATGAAAATAATACTTTCGAAATAAAAATAAATCTTTTATGCATCTTTCTATGCATAAAATCAAAATTGATAAGAATAACTCTTTTGGATTAAAAGTAAAATTCTTTATGCATCTATTTATGCATAAAATCAAAATTGATGAAAATAACTCTTTTGAAATAAGAATAAATTCTTTATACATCTATTTATGCATAAAATCAAAATTGATGAAAATAACTCTTTTGAATAAAAAAAAATTCTCTATGCATCATTATATGTATAAAATCAAAATTGATGAGAATAACACTTTTGGATTAAAATAAATTCTTTATACATCTTTCCATGCATAAATCCAATTTAGTAGGAATTACACTTTTAGAATAAAATAATTTCTCTTATGCGTCTAATTTATGCATAAAATCCATTTATGATGAAAATCACGCTTTTAATATAAAAAAATCTTTTATGCATATGTTTATGCATACAAATCATTCATGATGAAAATCACTCTTTTAATATAAAAGAATTTCTTTTATGCATCTAATTTATGCATAAATTCCATTTATGAGAAGAAAATCACGCTTTTAATATTAAAAAAAAATCTTTTATGCATATGTTTATGCATACAAATCATTTATGATGAAAATCACTCTTTTAATATAAAAGAATTTCTTTTATGCATCTAATTTATGCATAAATTTCATTTATGATAAAAATCACGCTTTTAATATTAAAAAATCTTTTATGCATATGTTTATGCATACAAATCATTTATGATGAAAATCACTCTTTTAATATAAAAGAATTTCTTTTATGCATCTAATTTATGTATAAATTCTATTTATGATGAAAATCACGCTTTTAATATAAAATTTTTTTAATGCATATGTTTATGTATACAAATCATTTATGATGAAAATCACTCTTTTAATATAAAAGAATTTAACAATTTCAATATACTTCCTTCTATGCATGTTTTCTTTTTGATAAAAATAAATAAAACTTATTTTACACAATTTTAGAAAATTTCACCATAACCTCCATTGTATGACTGACCATTTTTCAAATTTCAACTCTCTAAAATCAACTAGAATTTCACCAAGGGTATTTAAATCATTCTTCTAATGTAAACAATTTCTACTTATTTAAGAAAAATATTATGAAAAACTTGATTCTATCCATTAATATTCATCTAGGATAAAGAATGGTTGGATTTACTAAAGAAGACAGGGGAATGCCTTTTTTCAATGAGGCATAACATCATAATCATTTTAGAGAAGACAAAAATCATAAAAGCCATTAAAATTAAGCATAAATGAAAATTTATGTATTTCCTTACTACCATTCATCAATTAACTTCAATAGCATTAAAAAGCCATTCCAATTAAGCTTCTCAAGCTTGAGAGGGGTTGAGAAGAGAGAAACATTGAGAAATTATGGAAAAAGATCAAAATTCACACTTTACCTTACAAATTGCTTGATTCTTTGATCACGGTAGAGGCCCCCAACCAATCAATTGGTTTGGTATGTTGATGGAGCCACCAATGGAGATTGAAGAAGGAGGGAAGCTCCAATTTCTTCAATTTGGGGAGAATTTTAGAGGATAGTAAAAATTATCATTATTTCAGCATAATTCTGGCATAGTATAATTCTCCTGTTTTTTTACAAAGGACTCAGGTTCTATTTATAGGAGAGGGAGGCTCTAACCAAGACCAACTAATTTCTAGAATTTTTCAAATTCAGTTTGGTTAAATTTGGACCTAGTTTGGTTCCTTTTTTGATTCGGTTTCGGTTTGATCCAAGAGAGAGGAGAGATAAAATATCACATTATTTTTAAGTTTAAAACTCATTCAAGCATGTGAAGTAGGCGCCTCCTTGAAGGGACTCCCCTTCCTTACACGTGTCAAAATGGAATCATTATACCCAAAATATCTCATTTTTTTAGTAATACTCATAGTTTTTTACTAATAACCCTTGTACATAGTCAACTCTTCATCTTATGTAAGCATGTACTCATTTTTGGGTATTTTTCTTTTACAAATTGGATTTATCTCCTCCCCACACATGGATTGATCTTATTGGCCCATAGGAACCTTAATTTAAAATTTCGAAAAAATCTTGACCCTCAAGGATAAGGCCTCTTGAACAGATTATACTTGATTTCTAATGCACCTTCTGAAAATCTTTTTGAACTTCTGTTTCAGGGGAACTTATTTTAATAAGAACAGATATTTTTCCATCCAAAAATATTTAAAAATTGAATTATCACTCTCTAGAAGATTTTCTCTCTCTAGGTCAAAACTGGTAGAAACAAGATCTTTTATATTTTTGAAGAGGGATTTGACTACAGAGGAGAATTTGGACATCATGAGGGGCTGGGGGAGGAATCTTACATGGCCCATTTGGAATCTTGCCAAAAATCCACTCTTTAACCTTTATGGTCCTATATGTCAACAAAATCTATACACGAGAAAGGAAATCCCACATCGTCTTTACGGGCATGTTTCCAACTAGTCTCCCAATGGTAGGCCTCCACTAGTATTCACCAAAGGAACACCTTCCCTTGATATGGAATCTTAGAACATCGACCCTGTAAGATTACTTCCTTCCACACCAGGCCCTACTTTTCCTGATGTTCTATACCCCATTAGCCTTCTCAGTGGTCTAGCATTTATCTTCCACCATCATATGGTACACTTGATTTGTAGTACATTGGAAAATGTCATGAGGCTTTCGAAATGCCTAAGCTAACAAAGGTTGCGATCCCCCAACTAAGGAATATCACCAAATGGTGTAAGTCCTTCCCTCACCTTCTCCTATAACTGTACATATCCGCATGGAACCTGAAAATATTGATGGATTTTTCGAAAAGACAATAAGCGGCCTCTATGTGTAGCAACAAAGCATCCATAATTCTCACTACTCCCAATTGAGCCATTCTATTGAATTTTGTCCGCTCAACAAGTTTGTCAGGCCACTCCAGAAGTTGTGAAGTAGACAACACCTCACCTGCCATAAAATTCAACTTCAACCGTTGATCTAAAGGTTTCCATCTAGTGTGTGCCAACATCCCCTTCCATGAGATCATCAAATGAGAAAGGAGAGGTGAAGCCACCACTCGAACATGTTGGGAACCATTCACTACATCCCACCATGTACCATCAATCCTGGTATTACCATGCACAAGTGCGAGCTCCTCTATGAGGGCCTTAGCCATTACCACCCATGGCTCTTGAGATACACACATCTTGTAATAAAGGCCATCTCCTAGTGACCATATGTAATCGGACATCTAATAGGGTTGCCTCTCCACCTCTTCAGAGTAGTAACATGTTCCCAAGAAATCCATGTCTACTATGGCTTATTTCTTGCTCTTTTCCATAGCATAAATCTAATTGGTTGTTGTATCTAATGCAAAGCTTTGCTTGTCCATGGAAATAAAGGCAAGAAAAAAGATATCATGCTAATTATAATGGATTTTGTCACTTTGAGCTGAACATACATAGGCCAACCCTGAGATTTTCAATACACAAACTTATCATTTATCCTTGCATAAATCCATGCCAACAAAGCCTGTGAATCAACATCAACTCCAATCAGATAACCCAAGTGGCGTGTGATGCATTCCCTTTGTATGACCTGTCCATTCCATCCCAAACCAAGAAAATCTCTCTCAGTACAACTTATCAGAGTAGTCAAGATAAGATTAGATGTGTAATAATTGCAAACAAGAGAGGGCTAAACGGGCATCCCTGCTTGTGATCGATCTCATTAAATGAATGGGCTTAGTTCCCTGCAATCTCTCTCTCTCTCTCTCTCTCTCTCTCTCTCTCTCTCTCTATCTATCTATCTATCTTTTCAAATTGTAATGAGCATGTCTCAATGCTATGGAGCATGTCATCCACCTTGTATTTTTCAAATACATGAGATTAAAAGGAATACACGATATACAAATTAATTTGTTGTGATCTTTAATAAGCCAATGTATATAAAACGGCATTTACAATAGTCTTATCAAGCTCCACACATACAACATGTTTGTGCTCATATAACGAGCCACCACGAGAGCAAAATCTCATGCTCCTGAATATAGCTCAACAACTACGTTTCCCTCTTTTGAGCATGACTTTATGATGAATTCCCAGAAAAACTCTTCCACGCCGATGATGACAGCCTCCCGCAAACAAGCAATCAATTCCAATAGCCATATTACCGCACTCCTCAAACAAATTATCTCTGTGTTGGTATTTCAACTCAAAGGTCTCTATAGCAAAGGTGGTTGGGATGACTACTCTATGCGTGTATTCTATTTGTCTGACCAATAGACATCCGTACTCCACTATTTGATCCACATCACCTCCCTTCATGTAGCCAGTCATGGAATTGCATTGTTCTAGCTATCATGCATTAAATGCAATTTAATAATAATTACGAATTATTCATATTGACATCACATTCGATAACAATAACTTACACTTAGGTACTCTGAAGCAAGCCTGTGTGTGTCTCCTGAAGTTATAGTGCCTAACACATTTATCTTCTCAGAAGATGGCAAGGTTGAAGAAGCTAGGCTGTACAACCTCTCCTCATTCACGCAAGCAGGCTTCTCCTCCTAGTATATAGTGTTGGTGTGATAGTGTGAGCGTGTTGAGTTGCTTTCCATTTTCTTAGTTAGGTTCAATTAGGTTATTCATTATCCATTTATCTAGATTACAATGGAGATTAGCACATTCATTTTCTTAGTTAGGTTGAAGAAGCTAGGCTGTACAACCTCTCCTCATTCACGCAAGCAGGCTTCTCCTCCTAGTATATAGTGTTGGTGTGATAGTGTGAGCGTGTTGAGTTGCTTTCCATTTTCTTAGTTAGGTTATTCATTATCCATTTATCTAGATTACAATGGAGATTAGCACATTCTTTCATTCATTATTCTTTGTTTGTGGCTTGGTTGAAAGCTCTTGAGCGCCTCCCATGGGTATTCCATCGACATGCAAAAACACCCCAATTAGAGAGCACATTGCTAATGGCTTAACAATAGTTCCATTAGCCCAAAAAAGTTTGCAAGGAGGTAACTACATAACCTTTTGCAAGCAACAAAAAGCAGATCTTATGGTAAAATTTTATAGTTTTTTATTACTTTTGCTATCTTTTAAACTTTAAGTTTTTCACTTAAGCTATAACTAACAATTTTTTTCCTTATAACCCCCCATTAACCCCTTTATGTCCAAACTTTTCATTTTGATTGATTGATTAACTCTTCTTTTTGTTATTTACCACTAACCTCTCTTACTAATTAATTGTTTTATTTTATATATAATTTTTCACACAAAAAAAGGACATGCTACTAACATTGATGTTTCTTTTTTAACTATAAATTATTTATTGTTTTCTTTTTTCTAACTAATAAATCATTTTTTACTCTCTATCCCTTTAAAAAAAAGAGCAAGAAAAGCTAAGAAAGAATTTTTTACTCTCTTTCCCATTTGAAAAAAGAATAAAAATAAATTTCCCATTTGAGAAGGGTGCGGCTAGATCTGGTTGTCCTTGGTTGAGATAGAAGAAAGAACCTACGTTTTTCGATGGGGATCTCGCTCTCGGATGTGGCGGGGGGTGAGGTCTCGACGGCGAGGCGGAAGCCACTTCGAAACCAATTTAGACATATGTTTGAGAGGTTTTTTTAATAAATTAAGTGTATTAATATTAGACATGGCTTCTAACTTATGCACAAATAATGAGTAGTACTTGGATATTTAGAAATAAGGTATTTTGTTAAAGTTTCTCACACATCTTTATTTCGATTTTTACGAATAAGGTATTTTATTGAAGTTTCACACACATTTTTATTTAGATTTTTGAGACAACTCCTCACTAAAGGTTCCATAATCACTCACAACACATGAAAATGTTATGGAAAAACTAGGTAGCCCTGGTTGCAGTAGCATTCTTTCTTAACATTTCTTTGTAGTGTGGGCAAGTGTTGGAAATCTATGTTGGATTGCACAACATCTTTTGCTTTTAATGATTTTGAGGACTCCAAAGCATCTTTTCTTAGCCATATCCAAATAGAATCAAGAATTCGTTTGATAATTACCCTTTATAGCTTTGAAAAATAAGTTTGGTATATGACTTGCAAAGTTGTGCTCGTAATGAAGTAACTCCCATTTTGCAAATTGTTGATAATGAATGTCTTTAGTGATTTTATATTGAGGTGTGCCAAATAAAAGAGATGGAAATTGTCATTCTTCACCTAAAAGTAAATGTCTTTTGTGCTTTTATATTGAGGTGTGCCAAATAAAAGAGATGGAAATTGTATTTCTTCACTTAAAAGTATATTTATTAAAGTATCAGTCAACTCACTATCAATGGAATCCCCAAGGCCACTAAGGTCATCCCCAAAGGTATAGACAAACTCTATCACTCGTGTCCCTATATGACCTAAATCCCATGATAGATCAATCACTAATAACACTAACACTAAATCTAAAAAAATACCTGGATCAAATGTAAAGCTCTCAAGGTCAATGTCATAGGATATACTAAAAATATGATCGATATACATACTCCCATGATGTCTCACCTCTACGAACTCATCACTACTCTCATGCACTATCCCTAACTACTTAATCACAACAACTCGATCCACCCGAATGCTGCCAGGGATGTTATGAAAACTAGGAGTAATGGTCGTATCTAAAATCTCTCCACATGTAACAAAACTAGAGGAGTAGCCCAACACATCTAATACTAGAACCTTGGGTCTATGCTCCTCATGGTCCATGATGTGCTCAACGACATGTGAAGTGTCAATCCCATGTGTAACTAGGGATGTATGACTAGCCGAATGATCATGACTAGTCAAATGCCCATCAAGATCATGGAATGCATCACTATGGTCATCTAATGTATCCCTATGATCACTAGGAATAGAGATATGTAGCTCTATGATGCTCATAATGCTCGATGTGCTCGCTACCATCTCTACCCTCGAGATCATGTTTACATGATCTAACTTACACACATCACTCATCATGTGCATATGTGTGGCATCAAATGCATGTGTATCACTATCATCATGTGTATGTGTGTGCGATACATCAATATCATCATGTGTGTGTGTACAATACAACATCATCCCCATCATAATACAATGAATGAGTCAGCCTATGTAAATGAGAATTAATGAGATGATGGCTAGTCGATGTAGTGGGTGAGCTGTAGAAGCTCTCGAGACCCATGCGAACACCATTGTGATAGCGATGAAAGTGGCATCATGCTTGATCTATGTCCTCCAAGGATCCAAACCTGTCATGCCATAACTCAAAAAATGTATCCCATGAATGATCACTTATGATCATCATCACCCATATAATCATCTGTAGTCATAGCATGAACATCATAATCACTATCCACATTATCATTCCCTGAATGCATGTCATAATGATACACATCCTCAGGTATATAGTCATCTCTGCTCACAAATGTAGGGCACTCAATCAAGTCCCCACATACATCATCCCATGCAAGCAATGCTAAACCATCCCTGTAAAGATAACCACATAGATCCTCAATAAAATCACCATATGTAGAACGTCTGGACCATATGGCATGGGCATCCTCCTCATCGAATAAGTGTCTAAACTGGCTAGGCAACAACATCTCAAGCTCAAACATCCATAAGTGATATGAATATGATGTGTCATAATAGCATGATGTCAGTGAAGAAGGATCTAGAGGTCGAAGCCGTGATGTGCCAAATGTATGTATGAACTCAAAAAATGATATGCATCTCCTCACATGAAATGGCAAATCAAGATGACGGGCATAAAGCCAGAGTGATAGGATATGAGCAGATGCCGCACGACCAGCGTCTGGGATGGAGACATAGTGATGGCGACAATGATGATGGTGGGTAGCATTGCGATTGTAGGTAGGATAGAGGTAGTAAAGGATACCCATGTCGTTCCGCCAATGCCTAAAAGTGTGGAAACATCCCTAAATGTGCTCAAGAATCCCACATTGAGTGTGGAAAAGGTACAAACATGGTCAAATGGTCACCTGCATGTGAGAAAGAGCCAAAACAATGACTAAAATGCTCAAAAGGACCACCCGTGCATGAACAAGGGCCAAGATGTGCGTGTGAATGCCCAAAATACACTAAATGACCAAAAATGTGCGTGAACGCCCAATGACTAGGGGTGAGGTGTGAAAAGCAACCAAAAATACACTAAACAAAGACCAAGATTCATGTGTGAACATATCTCCTAAAGGCCCAAAGCATGTGAGCACCTTGCGAGCGGGCAACTAACACACTCAGGAACACCCAAAAATGCTCCAAGACGCATGAAAAACTCGTTATCCAAGCCCAAATACATCCCAATGGTCGAAATAAGAACACGATGTAAGTGACATGTGAACACCTCCAAGATGATAAAATCCAACATGAACTACCCAAATGTGAAACACATGTGCATCAACGTGTCCAAAACCTATAGGAGTGTGTGTGAAATGAAAGGGAAAAGGGAAGATAGTAAATGCCCACAAGCAATGGACAATTAATTAGGTGGACAAAATGTGAAAAGGGATAAGTAAGTAGGTATGAACAAAAGAAAAAAAAAACCCTAGGTTTTAGGTTCAAAACCTTTTATCTTTTCTTTTCATCTTCATGTTGCTAAACGTTGGCGGCCAAAAAATTCTTCTTCCTCACCTCTCTTCGCCGAGCCTTCCTACGCTGTTTCTTTCCGTTGCAACCGTTGCTCAACATGTTGTGTGATGTTGTGAGCTTCATCAGCTGTTGTGATGTTGCTCAACGCGACTGTTTTGAGCTTCAAACACTCTCACGGACTGTTGTGAGTTTCAGACGCTCTCATGATGACTATTGTGAGCTTCAGACGTTTTGATGTGTCGCATGCTGATGATGCTGCATGTTGCTTCGTGTTGTCCTTGTCTCAACCTTGTTTTTCAAGCGGTTGGTGAACTGTAGTCATGTCCTTTTTTTTCGACTGGTGTTGAACTGTCAGTTGGTGTCCTTCTTGTTTTTCAACTGGGCCCCTGCATTGCATTTGCTGCTATTTTTAGCAGGCTTCGAATCTATTGCCTAGGTGCTTTGGTTGATGCACAATGTAAATATTGTATGCTGCAAACGCTTTTGATGTACAATATAAGCAATGTATGCGTTTGATGTGCAATATAAGCAATGTATGCACAATGTAAGCATTTTAAGCGCTTTTGATGCACAATGTCTGTAGACAAATGTCTGTAGACAAACTCTATCACTGGTGTCCCTATATGACATAAATCCCATGATAGATCAATCACTAATAACACTGGATCTAAGAAAATACCTGGATCAAATGTAAAGCTCTCAATGTCAATGTCATAGGATATACTAAAAATATGATCGATGTGCATACTCCTATGATGTCTCACCTCTACGAACTCATCACTACTCTCATGCACTATCTTGACTGCTCAATCACAACAACTCGATCCACCTGAATGCTGCCAGGAATGCTATGAAAACTCAATCACTATCCTGACTGCTCAATCACAACAACTCGATCCACCTGAATGCTGCCAGGAATGCTATGAAAACTCGATCACTATCTTGACTGCTCAATCAATCACAACAACTCGATCCACCTGAATGCTGCCCACGAATGCTATGAAAACTCGATCATTATCCTGACTGCTCAATCACAACAACTCGATCCACCTGAATGCTGCCAGGAATGCTATGAAAACTTGGAGTAGTGGTCGTATCTAAAATCTCTCCACATGTAACAAAATAAAAATCTCTCCACATGTAACAAAACTAGAGGAGTAGCCCAACACATCTAATACTAGAACCTCGGGTCTATGCTCCTCATGGTCCATGTTGTGCTCAACGACATGTGAAGTGTCAATCCCATGTGTAACTAGGGATGTATGACCAGCCGAATGATCATGACTAGTCAAATGCCCATCATGATCATGGAATGTATCATTATGGTCATCTAATGTATCCCTATGATCACTAGGAATAGAGATATGTAGCTCTATGATGCTCATAATGCTCGATGTGCTCGTTACCATCTCTACCCTCGAGATCATGTTTACATGATCTAACTTACACACATCACTCATCATGTGCATATGTGTCACTCGCATCAAATGCATGTGTATCACTATCATCATGTGTATGTGTGTGCAATACATCAATATCATCATGTGTGTGTGTGTACAATACAATATCATCCCCATCATAATACAATGAATGAGTCAGCCTATGTAAATGAGAATTAATGAGATGATGGCTAGTTGATGTCGTGGGTGAGTTGAAGCTCTCAAGACCCATGCGAACACCATTGTGATAACAATGAAAGTGGCATCATGCTTGATCTATGTCCTCCAAGGATTCAAACCTGTCATGCCATAACTGAAAAAATGTATTCCATGAATGATCACTTACGATCATCATCACCCATATAATCATCTGTAGTCATAGAATGAACATCATAATCACTATCCACATTATCATTCCCTGAATGCATGTCATAATGATACACATCCTCAGGTATATAGTCATCTCTGCTCACAAATGTAGGGCACTCAATCAAGTCCCCACATACATCATCCCATGCAAGCAATGTTAAACCATCCCTGAATGCATGTCATAATGATACACATCCTCAGGTATATAGTCATCTCTGCTCACAAATGTAGGGCACTCAATCAAGTCCCCACATACATCATCCCATGCAAGCAATGCTAAACCATCCCTGTAAAGATAACCACATAGATCCTCAATAAAATCACCATATGTAGAACGTCTGGACCATCTGGCATGGGCATCCTCCTCATCGAATAAGTGTAAACTGGCTAGGCAACAACATCTCAAGCTCAAACATCCATAAGTGATATGAATATGATGTGTCATAATAGCATGATGTCAGTGAAGAAGGATCTAGAGGTCGAAGCCGCGATGTGCCAAATGTATGTATAAACTCAAAAAATGATATGCATCTCCTCACATGAAATGGCAAATCAAGATGACGGGCATAAAGCCAGAGTGATAGGATATGAGCAGATGCCGCACGACCAGCGTCTGGGATGGAGACATAGTGATGGCGACAATGATGATGGTGGGTAGCATTGCGATTGTAGGTAGGATAGAGGTAGTAAAGGATACCCATGTCGTTCCGCCAATGCCTAAAAGTGTGGAAACATCCCTAAATGTGCTCAAGAATCCCACATTGAGTGTGGAAAAGGTACAAACATGGTCAAATGGTCACCTGCATGTGAGAAAGAGCCAAAACAATGACTAAAATGCTCAAAAGGACCACCCGTGCATGAACAAGGGCCAAGATGTGCGTGTGAATGCCCAAAATACACTAAATGACCAAAAATGTGCGTGAACGCCCAATGACTAGGGGTGAGGTGTTGTAAGATCCCTAATCCCACTGTGCAACGAATTTGGGGGTGCTAGCAGTGGAAGCAGCACTTCTTGCATGCAGCAGGGTCCCACACTCGGGGCCTCGCTCACGGATATCCAGACAAGAGAGCACGGGCGATTCCTCCAAGATAACTTTTCTCTAACGTAGTCAAAAGCCTGAACTAACTGAACTGATCTAACCGAACCCGTAAGTCCCATAATCAGATAAGGGAAAAGATTGTACTTGGATCATAGAGACCAACGCTTTTTTCCTCATTGAGAGGCACAGCCGTTGATTCTTTTCCATAGAACAATTTTTATCCAGGATTTACCTCATCTATCGTACTATACAGAAATTGAGTCTCGATTTACGGATCCATCAGTCCAGCCTAACCCCATCCAGTCCCATGGGTTAGCCAACTGCCCAACCACTGTAGTGATGGGATCCAATTAGGAATTTGGTTAGATTTTGTCCCGGGTACAAGGAAAAAGAGTTCCTAGGCCCCCTAGCCGGATATTCATGCAAACATAAAACTAGTCACACCACTTATACACCCAATATGAACTTGCCTTTTTCACAGATTCAACAATCTTTAAAACAATCATTTAATGAAACCATAGTGTTACTGATCATAATCCTCTAATTATCCAGTTGAATCCTAATTTCCAATTCCTTCCTTCATCGGTGTACCTATGGCATCATTGGCAACCAGAACGCTCACCACCTATTCACTCAGGGGCCTTTTCAATAGTTCCTAGCTCATAGTACCCGACAATATAATCACATAAAAATATCCAGATGGAATCTCTATTGAAGATCAGCAAGATCAACCAACAGATCTATATAAAAGAGCCATGGACTCATCCGTTGAGGACCAGCAAGGTCAATCAACCAGATCCATGCCCGAATTCAGAAAATAACTCTTACTTCTTGTTCCAATATTTTCCCCGATGTACTCGTGGGTATCTTTGGCGACCCAAAGCCCGAGCACCGTATGGTCAGCACCCTCTAGGATCCTTCGCAGGTCACCTAGTGCTTCACTCATAGGCCGCTTCCTTGGTCCCTCATCATTTAATCAAACCGAGGCTGGTCAAGACCTCGGCCGACCTCGCTAACGCGAGACATCCTCCGATGACTCTCCATCAATAGTTGCAACTTTAACAGATATTTCTCCACGACCTCATTCACAAGACGGTCAAAATGCTTCCCCAGCATTCTTGACATAAAACAGTCATTTAAAAATAGATTTCATAAATAAATACAGTTCCAACAATATTTCCATCTTTTTTCATTACTCCGCATCCTTTCACATTAGACCCCATCTTTTTTTCATCTTACGACAATTTTATTTTCATCATCAATCCCTATCACATCACATCACATCATTCCTACATCAAATCACATCCAATCGCATCATCCACACATCAATCCACATCATCCATACATCCATCCATATCAATCCACACGTCAATCCACATCATTCAAACATCCATGCACATCAATCCACATTATCCACACATCAATCCACCTCATCCATACATCCATCCACATCATCCACATTAATCCACATCATTCACTCATCATACACACACCAATCCACATCATCCACGTCAATCCACATTATCCACACATCATCCACGTCAATCCACATTATCCACACATCCATCCATATCTTCCATACATCCATCCACATCAATCCACATCATCCAAACATCCATGCACATCAATCCACATTATCCACACATTAATCCACCTCATTCATAAGCATTCCCATTCTCATCTAATCACATCTTTTTCTATCTCATCACTTATTTCCTCATTTATCCTCATCAGGTCCATCTTCATGTTACTGGCCAAAAAATTCTTCTTCCTCACCTCTCTTCGCCGAGCCTTCCTACGCTGTTTCTTTCCATTGCGACCGTTGCTCAACACGTTGTGTGCTGTTGTGAGCTTCATCGGCTGTTGTGACGTTGCTCAACACGACTGTTTTGAGCTTCAAACACTCTCATGACTGTTGTGAGTTTCAGACGCTCTCATGTCGACTGTTGTGAGCTTCAGACGTTTTGATGTGTCGCATGCTGATGATGCTGCATGTTGCTTCGTGTTGTCCTTGTCTTAACCTGACCTTGTAAGACTTGCGACTGTAGAAGTCTGAGCTTCCCACTCACTGCTACTACGTGTAAGGTGTGTTGAGCTCGATGATTTTTCTTTGGCTGCCACTAAACGGCACTTGTGCTTTGGATAGCACCATTGAACGGTGCTTGTGTGTTGCAAAGAATGATGTGCTGAGAACTGAGAAACGATGATGGTTTGAGTACTTGAGCTTTGAGCTTTGAGTACTCCCAAATTGACTTCTAGGAGGGAACAATACTGTCTAAATCCTACTCATCCAACACTATTTCAATGATATTTTTAGTAGGTAAATGCTCTAGTGCTCAAGAAGGATGCGTTGAGATGCTTGCTTCTTGCTTACTACTTGAACTTGGACTCTCTTTGCTTGCTTTCTATGAATGTTCACTTTCTTGTTTTGTTTTGTTTTGTAAAAATGTTAGCTGAGCCTTTAGAGAACCAAGCAATGAAGCCCTTGACTGACCCTTCAGAAAATAAGGCGATGAAAGTTTGAACTATTTCTCAGCAAGATCATTGTAACTTTTGCATGTACTTGAGTTTCCTTTATTATTGTAGGGGAGATGCTTGATTGTGTTGGTTGTCTAACCTCTGATGATATAGTAGCAAAAGAACAAAATCTATGCTCTTTAAGCCTATCCCCATCTTCTTTGTAATGTAATCCAACTCATATGTGCTCTGTGTAGAGAGCAACCAGTCTCTTTTGTCACAAAGGAATTCTTTTTGAAGAGCAGCACCTTCTAGAGTTCAGTTTTGTATCACACCATTTGTACCATTAGAACTACACTTGCATCAGGTTAATGAACCTTGTGGTGTATGGTGCACACTGGCTCACTCCAATGGACTGGGTTCAATTCCCTCAATTCCCATCAGGGCCATCCTTGCAAACATAGTGTTAACTAACAACTTTTTGAATTTTTGCACTCAAAAATTTAAAGCTTGTACACTTTTGCATCAACTAGTCATCAACATGCTTTCTGCATAATACTGATGCTTAGATCTGTAATAGAATAACATCCTATACATCTTCTAATTGGGAATGTGTTAACATGTTGTAAACCAGGGTATGTGCTTGTAAATAGTGTTTTCTCAACACTTTTCTTACTTCCTTTACTTCTAAAACATCAAGATTTATACTAATCTGTGTCTATTTTGCTACTCCAATAGATTTGTAATATTTGTCTATCTTCTTTGCAAGAAAGTATCAAGATCAGAAAGATTTGATCAAAAATAGTATTGTTTTGTTTCTGTGTCAAGATTTGATTTCAGCAAAATAAATTTTGCATATTTGTATATTTCTTTGTTTTGCACTGTAGATCTGCACCAATCCTTGAAAATCTGTATCAACTGCACATAATCTTGAAATCTGTCCCAAGATTTTTATACGCTTTCTTGAAATTGTATCAAATTTCTACATAGCAATCTTGATTTCTGCACAGCAAACTGTACTCTGTATGAACTCTACAATTTGAATACTCTGCACAATCTACACCAGTCTTTGAAAACTACAATGAAATTTCTGCAAAATTGCTTCAGCAACCAAACCTCTTGTAAATCTGCTCCAAGAACTCCAAGATTTTGGAAAATATGACAGAAATAGAGGCTTAATGGATTAATAATTGGAACTGTAAAAGCTCTCTAAGCAAGATAATGCAAGAAAATCCCTCAATATTGGTTATATTGGTTGCTAAAATCTATGTAAACCCTAATTCAAAAATTAAGATCAAGAAGATCAAGAAATCAAACAGTAAAGTGGATTAGATTTTTGAAAACAATGTTTAATACAAATTCAAAAATGATTAATAGAGATTTCATTGCTAATCTTGTCAAACAAGAAATTAGCAAATTTAAAAATTGTGTAAAGAAAGCAATTTTGAAAATGATTAACACTAATTATTAAGAAAATGCATTTTAGAAAACTAGATTAACAGTAATCCGAAAATGATTATCATCAATCAAGATCAAGAAAAAGCATTATGAAAATTAGATTACGTATAATCAAAAATCAATTATCACTAATCACTTCCTAAGCAAGGATTTAAGCCAAGAACTCTGATCCTAGGGATCTAAGCCAAGAGCTCTGATACCAATGGAGCAAGAGACTAGGGTTAGCCACTCAAAGCATGGAGTGACAACATGGGTGTAGGTCAGCATCCTAGGGTAATAGCCAAGAAAGGCCATGAAATCTTGGGGCAAGAGCACAAGCAGACATGAATGTCTATAAAGTGAATATGATTAAAAAAAAGTACAATGTCCATGAGCCCTATGCCTCATATAACCCAAGGCCCCTAAAAGTACACATGTAAATGTCCCTAAGCCCAAGTGCCTAGGCCCCATTCCGTATGTGCATGTGCATCCAAATCTACTTCATTATATGACTATACTTTGATCCATGGAAAATTACTTCTTTACTTCACTAAAGATTTTGAATAGATAAATACTTATGCTTTGGACAACTGGTTTTTACATGAAATACTTAGTACTAAAAAAATTGACTTTAACTATATCTCAATCCATATATGCTTTAGACAAGTATTTTTTAATGAAATTACTTAGCACTAAAAACTTATTCTCTTCCTCTCTTCCCCTTACTCCCTCCCTCCCTATCTTCACCTTACTCCTTCCCTCCCTCTCCCCTCTTTCCTTTTATCTTGTTGTCTCTCTCCCTCTATCTTGTTGTTCTATATTAAATACAAAATATTCTTCATTGAGTGTTCAAAATTCTTCATTAAATACATAATATCTTTCATTTAATATTGAATATTATTTATTAATTTTTAAATATTTATTTTTCTATTTTCTATTGATACGTACGAAATTTTAATCTATTAGGTGTTAATGATAATAATGTTTGAGAGGTTTTTTTTTGAAATTAAGTATATTAATATTAGATTATTTGTTTCATTTTTTACATCCTATTCTTCATTTTGAGATTCGTCTTTGAGATTCGTCTTCTTGGATTTGGAGATTCTAAGTCTATCTCCCTAACATTTTTGAGCTAATCATGCTCCTAGCTTCTCCAAGTGTACATTTAGAGCTTGTGTTTGCAATGGATTGCTCTGCTATATCAATATTCTTTGGTGCCTGCAATAATGACCACATGGTCTCCTTCGCATGTGTAGGCCAATATTTGGTACTGAAAGATTGGGAGTTACAATCTCCTCTCTTTCGTAATCCTAATGCTTCTATTAGTGTGTTTGCCATGTGTGAGCTAGAAGGCAACCTAGATCACTTAATCCAATTGTATCCAGCAAGGCCACATCCCTCTCTAGTGTGTATGTTTTATAAGAAAGCGGGAGAGAGATTGGTGGGATTAATCCTTTTTCCCTCTCTCTCTCTCTCTCTCTCTCTCTCTCTCTCTCTCTCTCTACATATATAAATATAGAGAGGGAGAGAGGAAAGGAGAAGAAAAAGAAGACATGGGTATAGAGAGAGTGTGGTTGTAAAAAAAACCCACTCCAAAACCCGCTCGGAGAAACCCACTCTGTGCCTCCCCTTATCCCCCACCTTTGAGGTGGTCTCACGGGATCCTTGGATGAGGGGGGACATGACCGGTTGTTGGTCTCCATCTGCATATTGCATCTCCGTTTGCGTGGTTCTCCCCATTTCACGTTCTTTCATGGTATCAGAGCCTTGTCGGCTCCTACTCGGCATCAAGCTTCGCATCCAAGGGGTGTGGGAATGGATCCTTGCCCTCTGGCTCCTCATGCTAACACATGTGGTAGTGTGATATCCCTCGTAGTGGTTTGGGGTCCAATCAACTCCTCTATATAGGGCTAAATAGCCCTTGATCACCCCTTATCCCCCACCTTTATGGTGGTCTCACGGGATCTTTGGGTGAGGGAGGACAATCGGTTTTTGGCCTTTGTTCATGTGGTGCTCTGCATTCTGCATTCTTTCAGTATGATCGTGTACACACATCACAACCTTTATGCCTTTATGTTACCGAGCATGAAGCAATCCACTTTAACCTTTTATTCATAGGAGATAGAGAATGTAGAGATGACACCAAATTGGGTCCCAATCTACCCACTTAAGGTCCCTCTCCCGAAAGGAGGACTATTTGCTTTATTGCTTTGGAGAATTTCTATTACAATGTAGAAAACTTACTTAAGATGATTGACAGAGGATTGCCAAACGCAAGGAGGATGTAGAACAAACGTCTACTAAACCATCAAATGGGTTGAAGCCAACTACGAAGCCACTTCGGAGAGCCTTATGCACACAAAAATTTGCTGAGGGGGATGCAATACTACTGAAGGTTGAATGCTAAAGATAGCTTCGGGTTGCCTTAGGAGTGTAGCATAAAGAATTCTTGGCTAGGATGATGTATGCACAAGAGCAAGGTCTCAAGCAAACATAATTCTACACTATTTTAGTGTTGAATTCTATGAAGAATGAGATGATTTTGTCAAGGGTGGAGGGGATGATTATATATGTTTAATTGCTACTGGTCAGTTTCCTCATACTGCTGCCAGTCTCACGACTCTTGAATGTTAGCATTAAATACTAATATATCTCATCATCGCCTCACACGTGTGATGAACTTGCTTATGCTTCTGGCCGACTGCCATTCAAGCCAACTAGGCCTTATGTTGTCCGGGCATTTGCTGTCACGTGCATCTCACACTTGGGTGCCACCTGAACATATCTTTACAAGTAGGTGCGAAACCCAGAGTGGAAAGTCATCCCTTGTGAGCCCCAATCTGGGACGAGTAAACCAAGGTTCCACTCTAAGTGTCCAAGGTCAGGTGTACAAGTCTTGTACATGGTCCTGGTCAAGTGTGCAAGTTCCTCACATGAAGTGGTGTCAGTTCGTATATAGAGTCACCCTCTTAAATGATGACAAGTGTTCTAGGTGTTTGGCTTGCAGCCAAATACCAGGCATTTGGGGAATAGCATGTAGTTGCATGTAGGATTTACAAATTGTCGAGTTGTACCCAACACTCAGGCTTGCTAGGGTAGCCCATGGGCATAGCTTTGGCCCATAGAGCCCACGACATGTGAGGCCAACCCTTATAGGGCATAGGCCTTGATGGTCAACCTCTAGGAGGCAAGACTAGCCAGACCCTAGTGGGCAAGGACTGGATGTCAGCCAGGCCTAGACAGCCAGTTGGCTAGCCCATGGAGGGCCAGTCTAGCAGCTAGTGCACAAGGGTTGCCAGGAAGCCTGTACAGCAAGAGAAAAGGCAACCAATACTACATAATGTGTAAGGCGCCTATTTAATAAACATAAAATAGGTCATACGCAACATTTTAACAGGCTGATAGCCTTCTAGAACCCACCGACGAGCCACTTGTTAACTATATAAGCATGGGCTTAATAAAGGTCAAATCATCTCATAACTGCTAAATTATTCCAAGGGCCAAGACACCAAAGGAAGCACAATGCAAAGGTGAAGATTGAAGGTTAAGAATTAGATCATCTACAGGTGGAAGGTTTACAGCCAAGAGAAGATCCATAAACTTGAGCCTTTTTCTCATCATTCGATAAGGCAAATACACCATCCTTGATGGGGGACCTACAGAGGTGTTGCGCCTAGAGGCTCAGTGGCAATAGAGTGCTTAGTCGGACCACCTTCCATGTCATGAGCACCACCTCGGTACTGCACTTGTGAAGGTGGCGGGCTGTAATGACCAGGATAGCCATTGCCAAGAACAAGAAGACAAAGCTTAAAAGGATGGTTGATCACTATTGCAAGGTCGTGGAATGCATGAGTTTGAAGGTTGCAGAGGTTGCATGCTACAATTAGCTCATAGCTAGTAGTTGACAGCTAGTAATTAATGTGAAGCTTAACATGGGTATAGTTTGTAGGAAAGAGTAGCCTTTGTGTCGAGTAGTTGCTCTGTCGTGATCCTGTAATGATTCTAGAAGTAATACAATGAATAAAGAGAAATGTTGCCATTTATTATGTCTCTGTGTCACTCTCTACAATGTGTTGAGTAAGAGTGTTGTGTCTCTGTTTTAATAAACATGTTGTGCACATGAAAGAGAGTGTGAGAGTTATATAACAAAGTGAGAGCAAAGTGAGAGTGTGTGGAATTCTAAAGTGGAGTGGTGTTCCAAGTGTCCCCATGGCCACTCTAGAGTTTGTGTTCGAATCCAGAAGCTCTGGTGGGTGGCTACACGCCTCCCACGGCATTGCCTGACTGGTCTGTTACTTCAACCCATTGTCTTGCCATTTTGCCGAAAGGGAAATCGGCGAGAAACACCTGGCGATCCTGCTGGGGATACCACAACTAAGTCAGAAATCTCTCCTTTTTGGGAAATTGTGGCAGAGCAAAAAAGTCTCTGCTGAGTAGCATTCTGCACCTTTAGGCAAAGGAAACTCTGAAAGAGAAAGTTCTAGTTTTGCTCAAGCTGACCTTGCTAGAATTAGATCCTTGAAACAAGTCTGTGGAGAAGCCATAGCATGGAGGGGCTTTTATGGGCAAGTTAGTGCAGAGAACCTTCCACCACACAACCCAACCAGCAAAAATGGAGTCAGGCATGCCTTCCACATGATTGTGAACCTGAGGATAGAGAGAAGTAATGCCTTCCAAGAAACCCTCTAGGAAGCTCGTAGCTGGGAATGTCTTGCACCGTTCCAATTAGGAAGATAGTGCGGAAACTTCGACAACTCCACATAAGCAAGAGGAGCATCAAATTTTAAGCACAATTTGGACCAAGAAAAGGAGTGCCAAGAGCTAGAAGCTGTGCATAGTCCAAGTCTAGGAAACCCAAGAAGGGTAGAGCAACAAAACCAAGAAGAACACCCATAACAACAAAACCCCTAGAAAAGGTTAAAGGGATCCATGGCATCATTAGCCAAAAATTTCTTGGTGTTCTTAAGAGAAAGCGGAAGATGCAGATTTGCATATAAAGAGGCTTGACCAATACTGGAAAGTGGGCAAACCTTGGGATGTGGAAGAACTAGATTTAAGTGAAATCCATAGAGACGCTTTCATGAGCACCTTCAAAGACAGAGCCACGAGGTGGGTATCAAGATACCAAGACGACCATTTGAAGAGGTATGACTAATTTTTTGGGGAGATTTCGCAAGATAAAGTCTACAACTCAACTATGTGATCAAATGAGAGAACTCCAACAAGAAGACATGTATGTAGAGGCCTATGCAACAAAATTGCTAAGCTTGAGGCAAAGAGTGGCGGAACAAAGCCAACCCTCAATGAAAATTATTACAGATTGGTTTGCCCAAGGGCTTAAGCTTGGACATCCATGCAACAGTCATCAGCACAAAGCAGGTAGAAACTGAAGAGGAGTTTGAGGAACTGGTCGAGCTGGCCAAAATGGTAAAAAATAGAAGCCAGGAAAGAAGACAAAAGAGGAAGCCTAGGACTGAGGAGAATAATTCAAGTGACACCTCATAGGAAACTACAATGGTGGTAAAGAAAAGGAAGGACAAAAAGAAGAAAACCGTAAAGATAAAAATGAGCCCCGGAGAACTTGTGCTGCAGGTGAAGCAGCTGATGCAAGAGATGAAAAAGAGAAAAAGCTTAGAATTCTACAAAAATATGTTCCGCTCTCAATGGAAACATGAAGGCCACCTCAAGGAGGAATGCACAATGCCATCAACATGTACTATTTGTAACATGTACAATTATAGTACATGGAACTATAGGTACAACTTGAAAAATAAAGCTCCCATGGTGAACAATATGGAAGGAGCAGAAAGAAGGCCCCAAAGGATGGGAAGGTATGGGAGAAGAGGCCGTGGAAATTACTCAGGAAGAAGAAGCCAAGGACATGCAGGTGGTTCTACAACCTTCACATGCTACTATTATCAACAACTTGGGCACACCAAGGCAAAATGTGCCATGAAGAAAAAACATGATGGAGAAAGATAGGAGGGATTCATGGAACTCAAAAAAAAATCCGCCAAGTGCCAACATGATGCAGGCAGATGATATACAAATGGAGGTTCAAGACATCTTGGCAATCATAATAAGGGCAAAAAAAAAATGAATTTGGTGTAGTAATACCTTCACTAGATAATCAAGACTCACCCAAAGGTCGTAAGAAGGCAGCTGGAACAATAGGAGAAGGTGAAGATCCAAACCACTAAGGAAATAGAAATAAGGCAAGGCAAGCAGAAGGAGGGTGGCTCATGTGAAGTCATCTCCGATCACCCAAAAGCAGGCGAAAATCTACACAAGATGCGTGCAGAGCACAACAATGAAATCTTCTTAGAAGAAAGCAAGAAGGATGTTGATTGGTTGCAAACTAATGCAATATCAATGCTATTGGATAGATAGGTTCTGCTAAGACAAGTGCTGGACTTATGTCCAAGATTCAAGGCTAAAATATTAATGGTAGGCATTGAAGGACTAAGCAATGAACTGAAGCACTCAGAAGAAGAAGAAACCCCAAAATGCAGTAAAATGTAAACTGAGGAACTTCCAACATCTAGAGATGATGAAGTGGCCAAAGTACAATCCAACTAAACCATGTGCTTATCAATGATGGAGTACTGGATGGTGGATCCAAAGTAAATGTCATTACTAAGGAACTACAGTGGGATTGGGTCTCAAATGGGAGCCCATTCCATTCAACATAAGAATGGCAGATAATAAAAGTTCCTAAAAGAATTATCAAGAATGTCCAAATAAAAATAAACACGTAGACTTCAAGGTCAACTTGGTGGTCATAATCACTAAAAAACAAAGGGTCTTACCAGGTGTTAGTGGGAAGGCCCTGAGACATGGCAAAGTAAAGCAGGACTGGGGTAGAAATAGAATCTCTATCTCACAAAGGGGAAGCGAAAAGTCCATGTTGATCTTTCCAATGTAAAGGGGATCAATAACACATGCTTAAAGGCCAATTCATGCGGAGACATTCAATATGTTAGAAGGCTTAAATGATGATGAAAAAGATAGAATACTCCGTGAACATCTCGACCTGGTGCCCTTGTACATGTTACATGTGGATGAAGTGATGGGGCACTATGCACTAGCAAAAGATGAAAACACGGAAGAAGCACCCAAAGAAATGAAGAAAAAAGAATCAGATTCTGCATAACTAGAGGGCTCAAGGAGAACAAAATTGAGCAAAACCATGCAGGAGAAATTGAAAGTGATTGAATGGGCCCAGAATCTGGAGCAAGAGGAAGAAATTCAAAAGATCCATGATTGGGTGTAGAAAAAAAAAAAGAGAACCATAAGAAAAATGGCGTAAAAGTAGGCCCGGATAGACTATAAGAGGTGAATCTTGGAGAATGAAAAAGAAGAAAAGCTTGTGAAGATTAGTTTGGAACTAGAAGAAGAATTCAAGCAAGAGTTGGTCTCCTTATTGAAAGAATACCAAGATATCTTTGCTTGGTCATATGAGGACATGGAGGGTATTGACATACTAGCACAGCATCAATTTAAGAGAAGGAGCCATACTAGTAAGACAATAGAGATACATAATGAATCCCAACTATTCCAAACAAGTCAAAGAAGGAATTGACAGACTACTATGAGTAGGTTTCATTGTGCCATTAGAGAAAGCTGCTTGGACATCCCCAATTATGGTAGTTCCCAATGAAGATCAGAATCTGTGTGGACTACCACAAGCTGAATGCCGCAACTACCTCGGATCCCTTTCCACTTTCGTTTACGGAATCTTTGATGGATGAGGTAGCTGGAAAGGAAATGTACTCATTTTTGGATGGCTTCAGTGGGTACAACCAAGTGAAAATGCCGCTAGAGAAGACAGGGAGAAAACAGCCTTCATCACTGAATGGGGTGTCTTTGTGGTGACTATCATGATGTTCAGCTTGAAAAATGTAGTTGCTACTTTTCAAAGAATGGTGCAAGAGATCAGATCTTCTATGATTACCTAATAGACTTCATGAAAGATTTTGTAGATGACTTCAATGTGTCTAGAGATAAGGCAAAGCACATCTATCATTTGAGGCCGTGTTTCCAGAGATGTAGAGATACAAGGCTTAAGCTAAATCCAGCCTTGTAGTGAGATCAGGAACACTGTTAGGACACATTGTGTCAGCCCAACAATTAACCATAAATCCTGCTAAAGTGGAGGCCATATCTAGAATGTCTGCTCCTCAGAATATTAAGCAACTAGAGAGGTTCCTTTGTAAGGTTAAGTGGCATATGTGAGATTTTTAAAATATTTAGCTAGACAAATCTTGGGAGAACAAAATATAAGAGTTCCTAGCCTTAGAAGAAGAACAATAACTTAGCTCTCTACATGTGGACATAGTGCAAATGGAGAAGAAAATCTTGGATTGACATGCATCTCAAGCAAAAAAATTTCAAGCAAGGAGACCTAGTATTGGTCTACAACTCCAAGTTAGGATCGCGCCCTGGAAAATTCAAAATCCGGTGGATAGGACCATTCATGGTGGTGAAAAACCCAATCAGCCAGAATGCCTTTACATTAGAAAGCCTCGATGTTTTCCCAAAAAAGTGAATGGCTTCAGGATGAGGAAATACATGGTCCAATCATTGGAAGTTACGCCAGAAGAAGAACAAGTAGAAGACAAACAGTTGGTTCGGAGTATCCGCTGTGGCATGATCTCACTAGTGGACAATGACATGGAAAATCCAAGAAGCAATAGGGCCACGTAAGAATTCCGCAAGGGTGGCTAGTCCGTATAAGAACACAATTCCACAACAAATCAAGGCTAGGATAGCAAATAAGCAAGTGATCAAGTGTACGCCAGATCCATGTCAACAATGCTAATTTCCATGATGTCGGCATAAGTAATTGCATGAAGGACAGCTGTCACAACATCATTAAAATTCCACATGCAACGGTAAGATGGGAAGGTGGCAAGCAAACTTTAATGCCTTTACGATAGGACGGTGGGGATGATACGAATCAGGAGTCAAATCACATCGAGAAGTGTTAATCCCATTTGGGATTATCAACAATTGAGGATAGTAATAAGTGTTATGAAAAGGCACTATAAAAGTTGTACATTTTGATATACTGACCACCTAAGACCATAGTTAGTAAGTTTTGGGCACCCAAGTGTGAATAAGGGCCAGTTGTATAAAAGGAAAATTCTCATAAAAATGAAAGGACACAATCCCCCTTTGTGCTAGCTTGATTCTCTCTGTGTTCCTCCTTGCTCTTGATTAGTAGAAAAATATGAATGGAAAGAGAAAGGTTTCAAAATAATAAAAAGAAGTAAGGGTCCAACTAATTTGCAAGAAAAACCTTGATTTTAAAGGTACTAATACTTGTAAACTTTGATATGTAAAACCTTCAAAATTTGAGGTAAAGTTTCTTGCAGGGAGGGAACTCGAAAACCTTCAAAATTCGAGGTGAAACTTCTCGCAGGGAGGGAATTCGAACTATTTTTGGATGATCCTTGGTTCAAATTTCAAGAAATATTCTATTTCGGCTTGTACGTAGAGATTTTGAGATATAAGCCATTAAACTTGGGTTTTTCTCGTTGGATGTGGCAGTTGCTGGCGCAAATCCAAGATCGTCCACGAAGCATTTCCTCTACCGTGGTTCTTGTTGCAAGCATAACAAACACCTTCCTGACCAAGGGATTATTTTTTATTAAGATGTTTATATTCAAAAGTCCTATTGTTTGTGTAACAAATGGATACACTTTGCGAACCTATGAATTAGTTGCCTCTAGGGGGGTTTGTTTAAGGCTACCCATGTCTCATAGGAAATCAAGTTAAGACTTGACCCCGTATCAATTAATGTGATGCTTGTCGTGTGACCCTCCTTTGTAGATACTTTTACATTGAGTCATGTAGGTTCAATGTCCAAGTCGTCCTTTTCCAGAAAGGTGAGTGAAGCCATGTTTACATGTAGCGTTCTCCCTTGAAGTCTTTGTTTTGCTTTGGCTTCCCTCGCCTTGGATTCCTCTTGAGCTTGATTGATATTTTCCTTGACTAGCTCTTTCTTTTGTTTTAGGAGATGCTCTTGAGTTTGCACTTCCTGGGTCAGGGGTCCATAATATTTCTTAAGTTTGCTTCCATTGATATACCCTTCCATTTCCACACCTTTGATAGTTTCAATTCGGACTAACCCTTGAGGGGTGATTTCGAACACTCTAAAAGGCCCTAACCCTCTGTATTTTAGTTTCTTTTTTCTTGGTGCTTCCCACACCATACATGAGGATGAGGTTCCCCATTTCCACTTATTTTTGTTTCAAGTTATGGTCAAACTAGTGTTTTCTCTGTAGTTTTTCGACCATAAGCCCATGCGATGCAATCAGCCGGGTTACATCGAGTTTCTCCAAGTCAACCAACCTCTTGACTAATGCATTTTCAGTGAGACTTTCCTATACGGCAATTCTCAGGCTTGGAACTAAAATTTCCATAGACATTACCGCATCAATGCCATAAGCTAGGCAAAAGGGAGTGTATCTCACCACTATCAAGTGGCTAGACAAATCTTGAAATGATCTATTCATATAGGAACTTGGTCGTTATTTGAGCATCAGCTCTTTTAGAGGCTCTTGCCTCTTCCCACTTAGTGAAATAATCTGTGGGGCCATGATCACATAAAGGGCTTGTGATGCGTTGCTGGGCTAATGGGTCCAATAAAATCAATACCCCATTTCTCAAAGGGTTGTCTCATAATCACAGGGGTGAGTGGCATCCTTTCCTTTTGTTATGGGGAATAGCAAAATGGTGACATTCCTCGCATCTCTTCACAAATATTATTGCATCCCCAAATAACGTAGGCCACCACAGTCCTGCTTGAAGCACTTTGCTAGTTGTAACTTCTCTAGCAAAATGTCCTTCACCTATTCCTGCATGTGCTTCTTCTAAGATCGTGACAAACTCATCTTCTTGCACACATCTCCTAAGGATATTGTCCTTACCTAGCTTATATAATTCTCCAGTAATCAATTGATAAGGTAGAGCCAGCTTAATAAGTCGACACATCTTATCTTTGTTCAAGGGTTGATCTTGTGGAAACCCATGAGCTAGATAGTTGGATATTTCCTCAGTCCACTCAGGCACCATGTCAAGTTTGAATAGACAAGTATTTGGAAGGCCATCAGCAATGCCTATTACTCGTTCTCTGTTAGGAATTCTAGACATATGGTCCACCAAAACATGTTGTGTTCCTTTTCTCATCGTGACCGTAAAGTCGAATTCCAGGAGTAGAAGCAACCATCATGTGATTCTTCCTATGGTGCAAGGCTTGTTCACCATATATAATAGGGCCTGATGGTCCAAAAAGAATACAAATTTGTTGGCCAGCAGGTAATGTTTGTATTTCTTTACAACATAAATCATGGCCAATCCTTCACACGTAGTGGTGGTGTAGTTTATCTCTGCATCATTTGATGGATGACTAGCAAAGCAAATTGGGTAATCCAATTTGAATTCCCCAGTTTGCACCAATACGCATCCTATAACGAAGTTTGATGCATCAATGTGCACATGGAATACAAGATCCTAGTTGGGTGGTGTCAGGATTGGTGCACTAGCCAGTGCATTCTTCAACTTATCATAGGCCTCTTGGCATTCCTCAATCCATTCAAGACAATGAGTAGTCTATACAATGGCCTAGAAATTTCAGTATATAATATAATGAAGCGTCGATAATACCCGCAACATGGCCCATAAACCGTTGTACACCTTTGTATTTGGTTGGTGGGGGTAATTCCAAGATCAATTTTACCTTGCTCTCATCAGTGGAAATACCATTTTTAGACATAATGTGCCCTAAAGACTACACTGTGCTTGACCCAGAATTGACACTTTAAAGGATTCAAGGATATACGATATAATCAAAATCTCTCAAACACCTTCCTCAAGCAAGCCAAGTGCTCAGTCTAGTGTGAGTGTGCACATAGATGAATACCTCCAGCTAGTTTTGCTAGGGGAATTTTGGACTCAACTTTGGGCCCTCTAAGAAGTGACAACTAAGTTTAGAGAGAGATAATCCAAAAATCCTAAAAAATAAGGTGAAATTGATTTTGGCATATTTTCTCTTGGCATTTTTGAGATATAAAAGATATATTTCTGTTCTTAAATGTACATAAAAATGATAGTATATTGTTAGTTCTCAAAGTCTTCAATCTGTTCATGTACTATATGTACTACGTGAACAATGAATTGGTACCACATCAAAAGATCATCCCTCTTCAAGAGAACCAAAGCAAAGACAGCAAAGGTATCCATGCAAAAAACAATGGGTTCCCAAGGCCCAGCTTCAAGCACAAGGATACTATGAGACAGAAAAAACCTCATGGGTATGAAGGCAAAAAAGCCATGCTATAAGCAAGAGATAAGGAAATCCAAACAAGAACAGGAAGCTATATTCCAAGCAAGCCCACACACAACTTAGCATTCAATAGTGGTGGGTCCAAAAAACCTTACTAGCAGCACATGGCTATTATCAAGGAAATGAAATGGTATGGGTACCAAAAACCAATCCAAACCCCAATTTTGCATATATCTCTAAAAAAAAATAAAAGAGAGCCATAAGCACAGACGAGACCAAGTCCCAGCTAAATCAAGTGCTAAGGAACCACCAAAGTTAGTCTACAGAGAAAGAAATAAGTTCAACCAAGTAAACAAGCGAGTGCGACACCGTTCCAATGTCATCCACCAATGAGGAAAAGATTAACCAAGCCGTGGACTAGGGTAAGGGAGACGTGCACTCACATGCACATGAAGCAAAATAGGTTCACGAGGATTTGGTGAATGTACTCCCCCCATTGGATGGAAGGAAAAATCAATCTCACTCCAAACTTAAGTTGTTGGAACAACAAATACCCACAGGCTCCAAAGTACAACATTGGTTCCTATGGAAATAAAAAGGAAGGAGGATGACGAGGGGTACCCAGCTCCAAGCAACTAGGTACAAGGTAAAGGGGTATGCTTTTCATGCCTTGAAACATGTTCATTCATTTCATGTGTACACTTCTACTCAAAATGCATAACAGCCGTTGGAGTGTTTGAGCATATAGGAAACTATAGGGTATCAATATTTGCATGCATAAGGGTATCAATATTTGCATGCATAAGGGTACAAGCTGTTTCACGTCATGAACCGGTTCAGGCTAGTTCAGGTCATGAATCGCTCAGGATTGTTTCATGTCGTGAAGCACTTCAAAATAGTTCACATCGTGAACCAACTCATGCTAGTTTATGTCGTGAAACGGCAACCCTCATACCATGGGTGGTCTTAACACTAGTTTGGTACCAAAAAAGTACACTTAAGTGTCCTTTTTTAGACGATGCAAATAAAATGCTACTTGCGCTAGGAAAGACATATTTAAAATCCCTCTTGAGGAGTTTGAATATGTGACCTAGTGTGTCTTTAAAAAATGTAACCTTGCAATTTGGATGCTGGCACGATAAGGAATTACACCCATAAATAGGACTTGCATGAGACTGCAACTCAGGTTTGAGAAAACCGCCTTATAAGCTTAGAGAAAAAAATCACTAAACCCCGTGAAAAATTCCAAGTAATTATTTCATATTTGTGTCAAAGATTTTGCCAAGTTTCACATGAAATAAAATTCAAATTGAGAGTGTCTAAAATAGTAGGAAGTTGCGGGTGTTTGATACACCACTTTTTAGCATCCATTTGTATCCAAACTAATACATGGTTTTAATGTGTTTGCAAGTTTTTTAAGGTGATACAATGCTTACTCTATCGAGATCTTAAAGTTATATGTAAAAGCCCCTTAGTAAGCTACAAATATTAATTGTTTCAAAATGTCAAAACTGCACACAACAAAAATTCTGATTTAGATTCTTGAGTCATACGCATTACATTCCTTAGTAAACTTGCAACATTTTGTTTGTATAGAATAATTCCGCTAAGGTACATTGTACAAACATAATTTGGGCACCTAAAACCTTTGTTTCATGGTTGTTGAGAGAGAATTTAGAAATTTTGAAAAATGTAGCACGATTGAAAAACTAAGATAGCGCTCAAGTAGCAAGATTTACTTGAGCTTGGGATCCCAAAAAATATGTATTAACTTGTTTTTAAACTATATAATCATTTTCGATTGCCAATTTGCACTAACATAACCCTAGTTTTATGGAAGTACCTTTGGAAGGCCAAAATTTTCCTCTTTTTCAGCATCTTGGTAATTATGAGATTTTTGTTATAGTTCACAAGTAGCTTAGGAACTAGGACCTAAAGGAGATTGTGTTGTTTTGAAATCCCAAGTTCTATCAATTGACTTTTACAAACATGAAAAACTTGATTTATTCAAGAAGTTATAGGCATTTTATGGGATTTTTGACAAAACAACTTCAAATTTCAATGAAAATTTCAAGTTAGAGTTTTTTGTCAAATTTCTAATATAGCTTGTGTTTTGACATCATGAAAAATCTCCTTTTTTTTTATACTTTTAACCGACCTATGGTTGAAACAAGGTATAGAAATGTTGTTTCTAGGTTCCCCAAAAAATTCCAAAGTTTTGGTGAGAAACAAGACACTAAAGTGTCCTCAGGACACTTTAGTGTCCAATTACAGAACTAGTGTTAACTATCCAAACTGATCCGACCAAACCCAAAAGTCACATGGTCAAATCAAAGAAGAGACTTACACTTGGTCCATAGAATCACCGCTTTTTTCCTTCTTTAACGTGGCACAGCTGATGATTCCCTCCCACAGAACAAGGGTCTTCCTAAGACTTAATCTAACTAACGTAACTAATCATAACTTATTTGTATCGCAGGAATCCCCCGATCCAGCCCAACCGATTAGCCAACTGCGCCCAACCACTGTATTGGTGGGATTCCTTTATAAAAATTTGGTTATGTTTTGCCCGAGTAATGAGGAAAAGAGTTCCCAAGCCCCCTAGCCAGCGTTTCAAGCAAAATTTAAGGTAGGCATACCACATACACACCTAATATGAAATTGCCATTATAACAGATTCGACTGTCTTTAAAATAATCTTTCAATGAAAATCATAGTATTGCTGATCATAATCCTCCAAAATATTAAGTCCAATGTTTTACAAAATATATCATCCGGACTCTACGTTGAAGACCAGCTGGTCAACCAACGAGATCCAACCAACGTTGTGGTCAACCAACCAACGAGATCCAATATCAAAATTTGATGCACAAAAGTTATTCTTTTCAGTTCATCCGAATCTTTCTCGACGTACGCATGGGTGTGCTAGCAATCGCGAGCCCGTGCATCACCTAGTCAGAACCCTCTAGGATCCTACGTAGGTGTCCTAGCACTTCACTCAGGGACCGCTTCGACGGTCCTTGCTGATCGTACTAAAAGCGCACCATTTTAACCAACTAGAGGTTGGTCTCAAGACCTCGGTAGGCTTTGCCGCACGAGCGACGTCCCTCGACGACTCCCCGCCAACTGTTGCAACAAGCCCCTTCTTACTTAAACACATACCAAATGCTTCCTCCAACATTCTGGCGTAAAACAGTCCTTTAAAAGAAAACAGAGGTTCTATGCAAGTAAAATTCCTGGTTTGAGATTGGTTCCACAAAACCTTATTTTTTCCTTAATCCATATTTTCTTAATGAGAATCATTGATCTCTGATCAAGGTAATCTACCCATCATTTGACTAAATTTCCAACTAGATTCTTGGTATTTTGGTCAAGGGAAAACTAGGTTAATTCAACGGTAGTCTATTCTCTGTATTAAGAACTGGAATTGGTCCACGAAGTTTTTTCTTGATTCAGATCGAGAGATGGACAAGTAGTTTACTAACCGTCTCTCTCACAGTCGTAGTCTAACCAAAATCATTCGGTTTATTTCTAACTTTGATTCCAAGTATTTTCTTCAGATAAACATCTACTGAACTTCTAACCGTAAGAAAATTTTAACTTTATGAATTTCATTCTAACCATTATAGATTAAGAAATGGTTTTATATGAGAATATAGGATTTTTATGAAAACACTCTTCTTCCATTTAATCTAATTTTGGGTAAATATCAATTTGGTGATTTATCCACATAAAATATCTAAAGATATTCTTCTACCAATTTAATTTATCAACCCTAATTCTCTAGGTGGAATTATGGTGAAAATTCCTGTTTTGTCACCAACATTTAATTAAAACCTTTCTCTACTTAAATACCACAAAAATTCTTCTTTAAATAAAATACAAATATCTATTTTTTTAAATATGCCAAGAATTCCACTTTTACCATTTAAATGATTGAATTTCAAATGTCGTGGGAATTCCTCTTTTATCATTTAAAATTTCTCATGCATAAAATAAATTTATTAAAATTTCTCTTTAAATTAAATAAAAATATCCATTATTTTAATTATGCCAAGAATTCCACTTTTACCATTGAAATGATTGAATTCCAAATGTCATGGGAATTCCTCTTTTATCATTTAAAATTTCTCATGCATAAAATAAATTTATCTAAAATTTCTCTTAAAATTAAATAAAAATATCCATTATTTTAATATACCAAAATTTCTCTTTTTTCATTTAATTACATGGATCTCCATTATCATGGAAATTTCTCTTTTTGCATAAAAATAAAATTACCAAAAATTTCTCTTTTCTTTAATTAATTATTTATGCATAAATACTAAAAATTAGTTTCTCATGAATATGATGAAAATCATTCTTTTAGCATAGGATGTCCCATCCTAAAATATGGTAGGAACTCCTCTTTTAGCATTATGCATAAAAATAAGATATGTATTAATTTCTAAAAATTTTGCCATAGCTTCGCTCTGCTATTACACATAATTTGTAATTTTTCTAAAAAAGAATAAGACTTTGTAATACAATTATGATAGAAGAACTATCCTTAAACTTAAATCCAAATTATGGAATTAAATCATAAATTTACCATAATGTTATTAACATAAAAGCATAAAAATACTATTTTCTTAACCTCTAGCTTAACAAGCTTAGAGTTTGGTTCTGAATTAAGAATTTATCAATGAGAAGCATTCCTTTTCTAAAGAATTAGCCATAGGAATGACTATTCTTTTGGGAGAGAGAGATATACATAAAAAGCATTCAAAATAAGCATAAAGATTAATTTTTTTGTGATTAATCATTAAAGCTCTTAGAGAAAGCTTGCTTTGCATCAAAAACAACTAATTACAAACTTCCCAAGCTTGAGAGGGGTTGAGAAGTGAAATCATTTGAGAATATTAACAAAAACCATGAAATTCCTTCTTACCTCTAGGTTTGGCTTGCTTCTTTATCTAGAAGTGAAGCCCCCAACCAATCAATTGGCTTAGTGAGTTGAGAAGAAAGCTCCAAGAGTTGTTGAAGAGAGAGAGAAGCTCCAATCTCTCCAAAAGTAGAGGATTTTTATGGGATAATAGAAAATATGATTATTTTAATATAATATTGGCATGGTATAGCACACAAATGAGGATAAAAAAGAATGAGGGTCTATTTATAGGTGAGGGAGGCCATTAATTGAGTCCAACTAGGTTCTAGAATTTTCTAGCTTCAGTTTGGCTGAATTTGGACAAGATTTGGACCACTTTAGCTCCCATTTTGATCCAGGAGAGAGGAGAGATAGAAATATCTCAATTTTTTTGAATTAAAAACCCTCCCACACATGTGAAGGAGGAGCCTACCTCAAAGGTCCCCCTCTCCTTACCAAGGTGTAAAAATTCATCATTCCTCCAAAATATCTCATTTTTTTTAGTAATATCTCTTAATTTTTAACTAATAAACCTTGTACTCAGTCAACTTTTCATCTTATGTGAGAATTTACTCATTTTTGGGTATTTTCTTTTATTCATTGGATTTATCTCATCCCAACACTTGGATTAATCCTATTGGCCCATAGGAACCTTAATTGGACCATAATCTAAATTTTTTTGAGAATCTTGACCCTTAGGCTAAGGTCACTTATATCATTTTTAATTGATTCCTAATTGTACCCCATCTTTGGAGCCAAAAGTCAATTATCTCTCCTGAGTCCTCTACTTTTTCTCCCCCATGTAGGGATCTCGAGTAAAAGAGGGTGCAACTAAAGCTATCCCAACCCCCTCTTATTGTCACCAAACCTGCCAAAGTTGCTTGCATAATAACCATGGTTTTAGTCAAGTTCATAATCTACTACTCTAGCAAGGTTATCCTTGCATTGAACTCAACCTTAGTGACTAGGTCATTGACCGTCAGATCATCATCTGATGGCCATCGTTTGATTGAACATTCTTGTCCATCCCACGATCATTCTTCACTTCATCGACCATGACAAACCCAAGATAATGTGCTATTGCTCGAGGAAAAATTGCATGTCGAGATGAAGTGTCACCCAAAGTTCGTCCACGATCACTAGTACAAATACCGTTCTTAGAAGCTAGCGGTGTACTTTCAACCCTCTTAACCAAGGAGATTGTTTGTTGAATGTAGAGAAATTCTAAGCAAACCTCCCTTTTTACACTAAAAAATCAAGAGGTTCACTTGCTTTTTGTCAAAAAACTAAAGTGCTTTCCAGTTTTAATTAAAAAACCTCATGTGCTTTTTATTGACTAAAGCTTTCCCCCACCTATATAAGCATAACCCACGCTCAATTGTTATTACAATCATCGAGTTTGACTTGTAGTGCATGGCCCATCGAGGATGCTCACCGCACGATGACAACAATTGTTGGGTGTGGTTGGTGAGTTCTGCCCAGGATATAGCTATGGCCTCTAGCTCGGGGGTGAGTCTAGAGTGATTCTATGGCTGGGAGGTGAGCCTTGAGCTTCGTTCCTATGTGGTTCCACGTCAACGGATTTCTTGGGCAAGGTCGTGTGAGATCTTAGTACTTACACACGTATATTAGAGAGAAATTTCCACATTTCTCATCCATGCTTAATCATCAAAACTGCTTCCTCAACCACATCTCTCTCTCTCTCTCTCTCTCTCTCTCTCTCTCTCTCACACACACACACACACACACACACACACACACACACACACGAAAACATGCACGGGTTGTGATATGTACACCACACTTCTTACATGCTTTTCTATATGATGGACAAGTCTCATAGACCAGATGTTAGTCACTCCAAGGAGAATAAGATAATCATCATCATCTCTGCATGTTTGTATATGAGAGCGAGATGAATGTACTGAAACATGTACATATAATGAGGATACATAGACATAGGATCGCACATGTGCTTGTGTTAATGCCATTCGGATCAACACCATGATCCTCAATTGAGGACATTAATAAGTGTAATGTAAAGACACTATAAAGGTTGTACATTATGAGATATTGGCCACCCAAGGCCTAGTTAGTAAGTTTTGGGCACCCAAGTGTGAATAAGGGCCAATTGTATATAAGGTATTTTCTCATAATGGAAAGGACACAATCCCCTTTGTGCTATTGAGAGCTCTCCCCTTGTGCTTGTGAGAGAGTGAGGAGTAAGAGCATTCTAGCATTGTGCCTCTTTCATGCTTGTGTCTTTATGCTTGTATGAGAGAGTGAGAGAGAGTGTGACACCTCTGACACGGTACAGCCCGCCAAAAATTGGAGCACGTGAAAGTGCAGTAGACTTTCACGACGTGAACCATTTTTGAAGCAGTTCAAGGTGTGAAACACTTTTTGTTTCACGACGTGAAAGAAATCCTGTTGTTTCACGTGAAGACCAAAACCGACGGATTGACAAAACTAAGGCTGCGAAGGTCGGCTAAAGAAGGGAATTTGACTAAACGAAGGAATTTAATCTTAAGGAGGGAAATTGTTGAGCACGTGAGTGCGGGAAAACAATTCACGACGTGAACCATTTTCTTACTGTTTCACAATGTGAAACATTCTCTGCTATAGCATTCACGCCTCCTAAACAGACACAAGAATGTCAACAAAAGAGTTATGCAGGTTGTTTTAAGGTTTGTTATGTCCATGCCCTAAACTTTAATTTAAAGTGTTAAACCCAACCACCGCAAAAACTAGTAGTGAAGGATCCATGGTGGAAGGAGGGCTGAGATACGCTAGGTTTGAGGAAGGACATAAACCACACTCCCCAACCAAGTCCAATGGGATCATTGATATCACTCGGGGATTTTTTGATCTCTAAACTAGTCATGATAAAGAAGCACAATCTGCGGGCATGGGTCTGTCAACTAGCGCTAGACTCGATCCAAGACAAGAGGGGCCATTCCAAACATTAAATTCTAGGCTGTCAAATAGTGGCACCCCTCGAATTAGACGAGATATGGAAAGTGCAGTTAGGATGGGTCAAATATTCTTTCCCACCATCGAGGAAATGGAATTGGACCTCCAACGAAGTGAGGTAGAACGACAACTCCGAGAATTGAGCTTAAGGAAACAAGATCTTGATACTCGTCGGGCAAGAGCTAAGAGAAAGGAGACATGAAGTGTTAACCCTCTCCAATCATGAGGAAAAGAACCTAAAAATGCTACAGGTAGAAGCGATGGAGAAATTTTGAACTTGGAAACCCATCAATGAGGAATTCAGAATGGAGGAAGGGTTTGCAACCAGAGAAGAAGATGGTAACATAGCTAACTCGGTTGTAGAAGTAGAGGACCGGCTCTATACCAAGAAGGATATCGAGTTAATGATAAATCACCCTACATTCTTACATGACATGGAGCTCTTAATTACACAAAGACGCACAGAGGCCACTATTGGTGAATCCCACCAGGGTACCACAACTAGACCATTCCATGAACCTGAGATACCTAGAAGAGCCAATACAGTTAGGGGACGAGGTCTAGGAAGGGGGGGAGCAATTCCCTAGAGACCTAGAAACGATCCAGCCATGGACCTTAATGTAGCCACAAGGGCAGACTTGTTAAATATTGCAGCAGAGATGGGTAGGGGGATGGTCAGGGAGTTAGGTTCTACTCTAAAACCCAGATCTTCCCAGATGAAACCCCATATAATCTCAAAACTTGTCCAAAAATTCTCTGGGGATGGGGATCCTGTCCAACATGTAGAGATTTTTGAATCTACATGTGAAACTTATGGACCTGTCAGTGATGTGACCATGATACATGCTTTTTCAATGACCTTAGAGGGAAAAGCTCATCAGTGGTTCAGAACCCTTAAGCCTAAGGACAAGGTTAACTTTACCAGGTTAAAAAATGTTTTTGTGCCCAACTTTGCATGTAGTGGTGACAGATGGAGCCCTGTGGCCCAACTACATAACATCAAACAGAAGGAAGATGAGTCTATGAGAGACTATGTTTCTCGCTTGAAACACTTGAATTCAAGATGCAAACTTCGAGAAAGATTGACAAATGATCAATTGTTACCTTATTTCAGGAGAGGGGTTAAATGCATGATTACCTGGTACTAGCCCGCCGGCCAGCTACTCTTGATGCATGCTGCAAATTGGCAATTGAATATGAAGATAACATGCTAGAATTGCAGCAACCTGAGGATGTTGGAATGTATGTGGCAACCATGACTTCGCGTGTCTCGAGTCACTAAGAAATTGGAACTGGAAGCAAGCAAGTCGGACATATGACTGTCGATGAGCTCAGCAATGCCATATTGGAGAAATTAAAGGTCAAGGAAGGAAGAGAGACAACGGGTCATGGGCATAGTCACCTCTACCCCCGCAGGGAATTGGTGTGTTGCTCCATGTGTAGACTAAATCATACCACCACCGAATGTCCACAGTTAAGGGCATGACCATTACTGTATTGTGCGCATTGTGTTAAATTGGGTAATCATGACACATCAATGTGTAGATTTCTAAGGTTTCAGAATGTGGCACAACTACCAGCAAATAGAGCCCCATTGGCCTTGCCGGCACCACCCATGCAAACCACTGCCATTGCTGGACAACCCAGGGATATTCCAAGTACAAGACGCTTTGCCCTTACCACCACCAGTTCTACCGCCACAACCACCACAAGCTAAGATCAATCAAGTAATGATTGAAAAGCCAACAGAAGATGTTGAGCTGGTACGGGAACTAGAATTCAGTGGAGAATAATATGAGGACATGGGTGAGGTCACACCAGATTACTATGTCCTACAGAACAACACGCTAGTACCTGTGTTTCAAACCATGGTATAGTGGAAGGGCAAGGAAAGAAACTCAAATCTGAGAAGAGGACCTTTACAATGCTATGGCTGCAGTGGGCCACATCGAGTAGCCAAATGACCAAATAGGAATATGAATCATACACACCAACCACAACAAGTGGTGACCACGCCCCAGTGCTCACATGCACTAAATGTGGAATTGATCATTTGATCAAAGATTGTCCCTACCGAGCAAGTGGTTCCACTTCTACTGCTAATCAGGCCACCATTCGTACCATTAGTGTGCAATCTGGGAGGAAGATCACACCGCTCAATGTCCTAACACGAGCTCAAGCTCAATGTTCCTAATACGAGCTCAAGCTCAATCAAGAGACAAGGGAAAGAACCGGCGAATGCGACTATTTCCAGATATGGCCATAGGAGAAGAGTGAAGAAATTAGGAAAAGGGGACACACGGGTTACAATCCAAGACGGATCCGAAGAAGATACAATTGATATTGGATCCACAAAATCAAAGGAAGAAGGGGGTCAAGGGATCAACCTTGGAGGCTTAGACTAGGGAAAGCGAGGAGAACAACCAGCAACCCCAAAGGGCATTGGGATTGGTGAGTATCCCAATGCCGACGAAGAAATAAGGGAGCTAGAAGCTGCCAAAGTCTTAGTCAAAGAGTACCACACAACAACTTCATGAAACTAAGCCAAGGGCTAGTCGATTAAGGGATACCATCTATCCACAAGATGAACTACCCTGGAATAGGGTCTTGAACATGCCAACCCCATTTCTGGAAGGAATTGAAGAGGACTCCCAAACAAACACAATGACTAGAATGTTTGAGGAAAATGAGTTGGGGGAATCTATTCATTCCTTTCCTTTGGGGAAGAGTTCGAGAGCCTTTGATGGGAAGAACACTCTATATCAAAGGAACCCAGGGATATAGGAAGCCTCACGGTTGTACTATCCACACTTGTCCAGATGCCCTTGGTGGGGGGGTAACTGTTATACAATTCACCCACCTTATGAACAGATGTAAAAGAATGGGTCAAGGGAGGACTAAGGCCAGCTGATAATATTGATGAGGCTCTCCCACCCTTGGCAGAAATACCCTTAAAGCATATAAAGGAAACGCGAGTCATTTTTAAAATACCAGTTAACCTCCTGGGACGCTACTATGAGAGTGACGACACGAACGCTACCATCCCGATTCATCATAATGGATACCAAGCATTGGCTATCCTCGATGGTGGGGCAAGTGTCAGCATCATTACCAAACATTGCTGGGAAAACTAGGGGAAACATGTTTTAAAAAGAGCAGGTCTAATCGTTAAGATGGCTGATGGAACATCTTTGAGACCCATTGGGCTCTTGGAAAATGTTAAGTTCAGACTTTTTACATTTCGCTATCGTCATACATTTGTGGTCATGGACTTCTTACGCCAACTTGATACATATGACATAATATGGGGACAACCCTTCATGAGAGAATCCAAATTGGTGCATGATTGGGCCTTGGACCATGTATATGTCCACAAGAAGGGACTCACAAATCTTGAAGATTGATCTAAGTGCATGGAAAGCACACCCCATGGAAGGACAGTTGTTTGGTAATGACTCAGTCACAACGGAGCGAACCACATCCTTACAAATATGCCAACCTACAAACGGGGAGACCAAGGAGGAGGAGGAAACGAGAATCAATGCATCATTACCTCCCCCGGACTTCAGTGAGAATTGGATGCATGTGTTGGCTACAATTGATGTAATCCAACCCAAGGGAACCCAATTTTTGGAATCTGGAACCATCCCTACGATTCTATTTGCATGGTTAAATGGCAAACCATGGATAAGGAATCAGAAAGAGAGACATCAAATACAGAAGGTACTGTGACACGAAGCCGTACCAGTGATCAACGTCTCAGACAATGGCGGAGACAAAAACGGTACCTAGCCCGACGAAACGCCTTGCTATGAAGCAGACCTACGGATGCCTAATGGTTGAGATACCTTGAGGCTACAAGGGTACATGATGAATTCTCAAAGGATTGGGGCAAAGAGTTGAGCAAAATATCATTGGAAGGGAAGGATCAAGAGAAAATCACCTTTCAGGAAACTAATACACCCAAACTTACAAAAGCGGGACACCAAAAACGCAACAAAGCCTTGGCAGAGGCAGAGTGTGAGGCTAAGAAGATCATGGAAAAAACCAAAAAGGACAATGAAGACAAAACGGATGTGCTTCAGTGCCCGACCATTTTAAGAACTATACAATAGATGATCGGAGGGTGGTCGATATCATACGATGGCCAGCAGAAGTCAAGGAGGCTAATATTGTGGGACCAGGGGAAGAAGCAAGGCCCATATACATTGCTAAAGATTTGACTTCTGGAGAAGAAGAAGAGCTCATTGCTCTCAATGAATACAAGGATTGTTTTGCCTGGAGTTACAAGGAAATAAAAGGGGTATCGCTAGAGGTGGTACAACATACGATTCCAATTATGGAAGGCTCACAGCCTACCAGGCAGAAACCATACCCCGATGAATCCAAAGTATGCAGCAATTGTAAAGGAGGAAATTGATAAGCTCATTGATGCTGACTTTATCTATGAGATTGAACATATGGATTGGTTGTCATCTATTGTGATAGTGCCTAAAAAGAATGGAAAATTGAGAGTATGTGTCGATCTTAAGAAAGTGAATGCAACCACTCGGAAGGACCATTACCCACCATTACCGTATACCAAACATGTCTTGGAAAGAATGGCTCGGAGGGAAGCGTATAGCTTCTTGGATGGGTTTTTTGGGTACAATTAGGTGTCCATAGCACCAAAAGACCTTCAACACTATGTGGGGGACATTTGCTTACAAGGTCATGCCGTTCGGTCTCACAAATGCCCCGACGACCTTTCAACGATTAATGTGCATAGCTTTTAAGGACTGCTTGCAAAAGTGGTTGGAAGTGTTCATTGATGATCTATGTGCACATTCTCGATGGGAAGATCATTTGACCTGCTTGAGGAAAGTGTTCGAACATTGCCGATTATATCGGATATCATTAAACCCCTTGAAGTGCCAATTCTGGGTCAAGCATGGTGTGATACTAGGGCACATAGTCTCAAAAAATGGTATATCCACAAATGATAGCAAGATCAAGCTGATCTTGTAGCTACCCCAACTACAAAGGAGTGCAAAGGTTTTGGGTCATGTGGGTTATTACCGACGCTTCATTGTATTTTATGCTAAGATAGACAAACCCTTGTATAAACTGCTCATCATTGTCTTTGAGTGGACCAAGGAGTGTCAAGAGGCTTATGATCATCTGAAGCAAGCCTTGGCAAGCGCACCCATTTTGCGACCCCCCAATTGGGATCTCATACTCCACGTACACATCGATGCGTCAAATTTTGCCATTGGTTGCATGCTAGCCCCAACCTGGTGAGTTCAAATTGGACCATCCAGTTTGCTTTGCTAGTCGTCAGTTGAATGATGCAAAGGTGAACTACTACCGAGAAAGAGAAGGATTAGCCACACAGTCAAGAAATATCGACATTATCTCTTGCGTGCTAGCCCAACCTGGTGAGTTCAAATTGGACTATCCAGTTTGCTTTGCTAGTCGTCAGTTGAATGATGCAAAGGTGAACTACCACCGAAAGAGAAGGATTGGCCACACAGTCAAGAAATATCGACATTATCTCTTGTGGCTAACAAATTCATATTTTTTGTAGACCATCAAGCCTTGCTATATCTAGTGAATAAACCTTGCACCACAGGAAGAATCACATGTTGGCTACTATTGTTGTTGGAATTTGACTTTACTGTCACGGTAAGGAAGGTAACACAGCATGTGTTGGCCGACCACCTATCTAGAGTTCCAAATGGAGAACCAGCTGGTGTCGACGATGACCTTCCTGATGCTTGTCTATTCAAATTGGATATGGTACCTGAGTGAAATGATGAGATCTCAGAGTATTTGCCTTGTGGCTTCCCGCAGGATGTACCCTTAAACAAAGATAAGATGCGGAGGCTTATCAAGTTTGTGGCACCATATCAATTGATTGCCGGAGAATCGTATAAACTGGGAAAAGACAATGTGCTCAGATGGTGTGTAAGAGAGGATGAATTCGTGACCATACTAGAAGAGTCTCATTCTGGGATAGTAGGCGGGTATTTTGCTGGAGAAATTATAGCCCGAAAGGTGCTCCGAGCTGGACTCTGGTGGCCTACATTATTCCGGAATGCCATAGAGTTTGTCAAAAGATGCGAAGAATGCCAATGTTTTTCTATCCCACAAAAAAGAGACAAGATGCCACTAACCCCCATCATTGTCAAGGCAACCGTTTGAGAAATGGGGAATAGATTTTGTGGGGCCGATTAGTCTAGCGGCTCATCACAAGCCCACTACATAATCGTAGCCACGGATTATTTCACAAAGTGGGCGGAAGCCAGAACTTCGAAGAAAGCTGATGCACAAACAACTACAAAATTTGTATATAAGCAAATCATATCACGATTCGATTGCCCATTGGAATTGGTAAGTGATCGCGGCTCGCATTTCATTAATGAGGTAATTAATCAATTGCTTGTAGGATTCTTGGTAATCCATCGTAAATCATCACCTTACTACCCCACAAGAAAATGGTCAAGCAGAAAGTACCAATAAGATTTTGTGTACCATACTAACAAAGACAGTGGAAGCAAATCAAACAGATTAGGAGAATAAGCTTATAGCAGAAGCAGCTCTCTGGGCCTACTGCACATCATATAAGGTAGCAACAGGATATACTCCTTTTCGTCTAGCTTATGGTGTTGAAGCGGTTATGCCCATGGATACCTAGTCCCAAGCTTAAGGATTGTTGTACAAGAGTGTCTGACTGAGAATGCATTAGTTGAAAGGCTAATAGACTTGGAAAAACTTGATGAGACCCGATTGGTAGAAATGTTACGCAAGAAATAGTGGTTTGATAGAAATCTCAAGCAAAAAGAATTAAAAACGGGGGACCTTGTCCTAATGTATGGTGTTGGAAACGCCAAGAAAAAGAAACTTAAATACCAAGGTCTGGGACCATTCCACGTATTAGAAATCACACCTCAAGGGTCTATCAGAATAGAGACAATTGACGACATCCAAATGGAGGGCTATGTCAATGGGAGTAAACTAAAAAAATACTTTGGACCATTAACCCAAGAGATGCTCTTACAAGAACGCCTCTTAAAACAACAGAAATAATTAGCAAAAGAAAAGATCCAGCAAGCGCAAGACGAGGCTAAAGCTAGGCAAGCAAAAGCTAAAATGAAGAAGGGCTTGATTCATGTCAACATGGCGTCCATAACCCTTGTGGACGAAGAGGATGTCTATTTCAGAGTCTAAGTCCCGGGAGCAACCATCCACAACACAAGCCAGTAGTGCTACAGGATCCCAGAGTGCCAGCAAGCTGAGGACCAACTTCTTGGGCCCTTACGCCCAGTCCTTCCAAGGTACACTCATCAGAAAAGAGGTCACTACACCACATGGCAAAATCACTCTTCAGTGCCACAATAAGGAGTGCCTCCACCTATTGGAGGATGCCGAGGTACAAGCTAAGCTGGATAAAGTCGGCTTTGGCAGAATGGCCGCAGTGCTACCCCGAGTGATCGACACCAATCTCTGCGCGGAATACCTCCGAACATATGACAAGTAGACAAAAAGAGGCAAAATTACAAAGGCAGATGGCACCACTGAAGAGCTGCTTATAACAGAAGATCTTGTCTGAGAAGCTTTATAGCTCCTTGCGGCGGCGGGGCAGTGAACCCCACATGCACACAATAGATACAATGCCAATCAAGGAGATACTAAAGAGAGATTCTTATAACTCTAATGGGGCAGAATATGAGAACATCAAAGAACAAGCCATGGAAAAAACCTACAGAGCAATGTCGTTAATGATGCAAATCAAACTGGTTGACAAATATAATAGGGTCGGTCTCAACACGATAGCAAAAGCTCATGAAGAGAAGGAGGATGATTGGGATTTTTTCATGCATAAAGAGATGGAAAATTACCTCAAGGCACATCAGTCAAAGATCAGCAACCCATACCTGTTAATCCAAATACTTCACCATGTGGCAAAGAGGCCGTAAAGATGAACCAAAGGAAAGCCTGCAGCTAGCCCTAATCCCCGACCACCCTACAGAATCTACTGGAGGGATGGAAGAAGGGCAAGCAGTGTTAATAGAGACACAGCAGCTCATAAAGATAATCAAGAAGGACCGAAAGAAGAAGACGGATAAGAGAATGAGAGGGCTACTAGTGGATGTCACAACAGAATCTCAACAATTGGAAGCGGCAGTGGCATTAGAGATTAGGACATACCAAGAGGCCCTCCAAGAAAAGCTACAAAGCCCCACTATGCAGGAACAACACCAACAGCTCTCCCCTCCAACGAGCCTTGCACAACTCCATGATCCCCTTATAGAAATAGGTGCTGTCACTAGTACCAACTGGGAACAAGAACAAAAGGTGTGGCGTTGCCATTTATTGACAACACACATGCTGCACGACAGGAACGCTAGCCTATGGAAGCAGCTAGAAGAGGCTAATGCACGAATACAAAGTGTGAAGTGGCAGCAGAGGAAACTCATAAAGAAGTAATCGTAAAGAGTTTACAGGCTATAAAGGAATAGGAAAATAGATACAGTGCCTTGGAAACCAATAATTTAGTTTTAAGTCAAACCATTGTACAAAAAATCAACAAAAATGCTGACTTGAATGCAAGGCTAGAGCAAACAAAGGAGCAGCTACAAAAAAAGAGATAGCACAAACACAGAGCCTCACAACTAAGCATGCTAAGGAAATGCAGGAGTATCAAGATGGCACAAAGCATAATGAGGATATGCTTCGACAACAAATAGAGATCCTCACAGCCCACCTCAAAGAAGAACAAGAAAAAGTGCAAGGACTGCAACAGGAACGAGAGCAAACTAACAAAGCACATGTGAAAAAAATCAAGGCCCTCAATAAGACAATCGTCATCAACCAAGCAGAGGCACAAAGAAGACAAGAGACAATATCACAACTGGAAGCACAATTACAGGATACACAAAGACTGGTAGCGCAACATTTAAATCAGATTATTGAGGCCCATCAAAGAGAAGTTACTGCCAGAAGAGCACACGAGGCGGAAGAAGATTTGAGGAACTGGATGCTAAGAGGATGGTCAGGGAGACAACCATTTCCAACCAACTCAGCAACGCTGATATCCGTATATGCAAGAACTGGCTCGCCAACTAGCCACACAAGAAAGAAGTCAAAGGTAGGAGCCCACCGATGATTTGCGTACCCTCCTAGAGCGTGCCTCGAAATTGGGACAGTTGCCACAATAACTCCTCGTGCCCCTCTTCAAACTCTCACCTTGTTTTTATCTACACTAACACTCTCATTACTTCAATATGACATCAACTTAGCTAAAGACATAGGCCTAGGAGAATTAACCCCTATAAAATAAAATACCGAACGAGATGCTGATCCAACCATCATTATGGGCATTTTGAGGGGGGATCTTATATTAACTAACCCGCAAGATATCTTCTTTTATCCTTTGCATCCCATAGTCCTCAACCTACGTAGTTGGTGTCATGTGTTATAAAATTCAGACATCCTAGACAACAGTGTCGACAAACTCGATTTGTCTGTTCCAGATGACATATCAGCGACACCAGCCAACTACGAGGTCATGACTAATACTTATCAATGGGTAATTAGTCACGGGTGGCTAGAAGTATATAATATTCACCACCAACATTTAAATCTTTGTGAGTCTACCTTATATCACCCGGTTGGTATACTCAAGCTATATAATAATATACATAAGCATTTAGAGGCTATGCTCACCAACATAAGCTATAATTTTGATGCCACTCACATAAATTACCCTGATGTTGATAACGAAGAAATCCCTCAAATTCAAAAAATTTTCAAAGTTCATAAACCTAGCCACCCACCCCCTAGTTCGGGTCAAGACAAAGATGAGGGTCCATCTTCTTTTTCCAAAAACACTTACCCTGTATATTCTAATATCGCCAATAGGCTCCTTAATCCATATCCTAGCGTGCCACCTACTACCCCTTCACAAGCTGAATGTATCTACTCTACCTTCTCTCTGCCGCTAGAAATAGGTTTTCCCACTAACACTCTCGCCCCCAAGGAGATACTGGCACCTATTCCATCTCCACCACGACAACCTTAGGAGATACGTAATTTGCCTCCAGTTGATAATATCATGCCTTATACTAACAATAATGTTTTGGATTCCTTGACAGCCTGCAGAACATGAAGAATTCATAAAACAAGGCAATCCATTGTTAAAGCTGAAGCTCATGTTCCACGTGCTTATGCAGATAACTCCTCTTGATCCCACTAGCCAGATTCTCCCAAAGGCATATTCTGCAATCACACCCACATGGCAACACTATGTATCGTACCCTGTCCATGCCACACATCCAGCATTAGAAGAATTACTTTCGTTGGCAGGAGAGGGAACATTGTGGGCAAATGTTTCAAAACACACAAGGCTTGCAAACCCCCATCTATCAAACTTGTTGGAAATTCGCCTGGTCACTTTCATGATCAGCTATTGTTACAGAAGATGGAGGAAGCGACATCCTGTGCACACCAGAGGTGGATACACCACCATCCTCACAAATGAACAAGCACCACAACTGTCGAATTTTGGAGTTCAACCTACATGGAGAAAAGAATTTTTAACAATGACTTAATACATCAGAATTTACATGAGTGCACCGCGAACACTGTGCGTGGATCCACTCTACATGCCTATCAAGAGGAGGTGGATACCGCTGGAGTTTAAGGACACCAAAGAGAGGGATTCTCATATCTGCTATAACTTTCTCATCTTCAATCCATCAACATTTGCCAATATCCAAGCACAAAGACCGCAACTGCTAAATTGAATCAGGGCTTGGCAAAAAATACCAGATCTTGCAATTGTAGCTAGTGTAAGGTTCATGAAATTATTGGTGGTTCTGATAGACCAACGTAAAGAACTTTATGATGTCTTTGAGGCTTAGAATCTACAGTTCGACATGAACCAAGGGCCATCAGACAGAGGTATAATGTTGTATTACCATCATCTAAGATGTCTTCCGGCTTATATGCACTTGACATTTGAAGACATGATCGACACCGGATTCTGGAAGACCCATTCGGCATTCCGGCATACACTCAAAAAACTCCAGACTCGCCGCAATTTCTACCACCACGAATTCGGCGACCAGGTCTTCCGACCTCGATAACAGGTTCTACTACGGACAGAACCTACGTCAGGAAGGGGAGAATGTTAATCCCATTCGGATTAACACCATGATCCTCAATTGAAGACATTGATAAGTGTCATGTAAAGGCACTATAAAGGTTGTACATTATGAGATATTGGCCACCCAAGGCCTAGTTAGTAACACCATGATCCTCAATTGAAGACATTGATAAGTGTCATGTAAAGGCACTATAAAGGTTGTACATTATGAGATATTGGCCACCCAAGGCCTAGTTAGTAAGTTTTGGGTGCCCAAGTGTGAATAAGGACCAATTGTATATAAGGTATTTTCTCATAATGGAAAAGACACAATCCCCTTTGTGCTATTGAGAGCTCTCCCCTTGTGCTTGTGAGAGAGTTAGGAGTGAGAGCATTCTAGCATTGTGCCTCTTTCATGCTTGTGTCTTTATGCTTGTATGAGAGAGTGAGAGAGAGTGTGATTGGTCTATGTGATGGTGTGAGCGACTCCACGGTGATAGAGTGGAGGTGGAGCTTGGAGTTTGGAGCTTTACAAAGCGAGCTTGGAGGCCTCAAGGGGCTCGAGATCGAAGCATTGGTAAGTACCCCACGACAGTTGTGTTCTATTTCTTATCCATTAGATGAATGTGTAGAGTTCTCTCTTGGAGGTGAAGCGAACCATAACAGCTTGATGACCCCACCTTGTGCAGCGTGGGACTTCTCCCAAGGAAAATGACTGTAGGACTTGTCAAACATTGGTGCCTGCATGGCATGGGCCCACATGCACACACGTAAATGGAAGTTGGCTTTGAGAGAAAATTGAAAAGAAGAAAATGAGGCTTCACATGCTTACCATCATATGCACAAGAGAAGTGTTTCACTTCGAGGGCGCATCAACTTCACTTCCCAAGAGAAAAAATTGACCTAGTTTGTTGTGCTCCAAGAAAGCTTCCATCTTTGCCTCTCTATCTCCTTTGCTTCATCGTCAACAATCGAAAAGGGCCTGTACACACTTCTCTAAGAAAAAGAGAAGATGAGTCTCCACCGCCCAATGGGCATTCTTTGTGCGTCTCACGCGGGACAGGATGAATGAGAAGAGGGTGGGTTTTTGAGCTTTTGTGTGAGCAAGCATAATGGCGGAATGAAGCTTTTTCTGACACTTACCAACAGACTCGTATCAAACCAAAAGACTATTCAATCAAATCAGCAGACTAACATAACTTAGCAGTAGAATGGTGGTAGATCTAACCCCCAAAAGAGGATGCTCAAATGACTCTAATGTACCAGGCACATCTGTAGCGAGCATAACTAGATCAAACTAGTAGAACACAATCAGTTGCATTCCCTAGTATTGTGAGTAAAGATTCCATGGTCAGAACTTGCAATGCTACCCATATCCAATTGAAGAGCCAAGACCACATATTAATGAATAAAAAATGCACTACAAGTACAGGTGCTGCTGGCATTATGGAATAACAAAACATCAAGGCTGCTGACAAACTTAGGATGGCTAACAGTTGTGGCAAAAGATACCTATGCTGAGGATTTATGATCAAAGGAAATTTGAATTGGTGTGCCTTCTCACCAACATTTGCACAAAAGGCAATGGAATACTTCTTCAAAGGGTATTTATGCCTCCAACCTACAAGCACCCCTATGACAGATTCGACATATGATTTGTCAAGATATAGCACTGTAGTCAGATCTCATGGAGCCACTATAATCCTCAGATAAATGCAATCCAAAGATGCCTCAAGAATGTTTAACCAAATTCATTGAGTGTGTTGCAATGCAAAAAGTGCTTTCTGATGAAATAACCCTTGTGGTGATGTAGATTACAACTAATCTTTCAGACCTAGGAGGAGTTAAACATGACATAACAACATCCTCCTCAACTAAATTGCAGATTAGGAAATCCGCTAAGAGCTGAACCAACAACAAAAATGCAAAGCATGTAACAACATATATTGCGAGAGTTGAGAAATATGTTTAGCATTTGCTTTAAGCTATCTGCTGCGGTGCAGCTGTATTTGCTAGCTTATGGTGGATCAACGTGGTCAGATACAAAGATATGTGTTGAGGTGCTATTTGCAAGGTGACAGTGTAACTAGATCTATCAGCTTCTCTGCTTCATTTTGACAAGCAATTGGTATCCTTCCGAGGTCTGCCACTATTCATAATCGGATGATGTGGTTCAGCCATGTGTGCCATCAATTAGAGAAACATGGGATCAAGGCTAGGCTTAAGCTAATGTGGAATAAATAAAATGCTAAACATGATTAAGATAACATGAGCAAGAGTAGAGAATAACTAAAAAGAGATGAACAATATATGCAACCAAATGGACTTACTTGATGTTGCTTGAGATGAGTTGATATGTTTACATTGCTTGGAAGTGCACCTTTTATATATGAGGTGGTTACTAAGTTGCTTATTTAAGAGATCATGTGGGATAAGTTAGCCTTGATGATGTGATAGCTTGCTAGATGGCCTTGTACCTTACTCACTCCCAACCTTCTAGTGTGCTCTAATGGCACCATATTTCTCAACACCCACCCCCCCTTGGTGCCATAAACATTTTGCACTTGACATCAATGTCTCATGATTTCTTTTAAAAGAAAAGATTCTTCTTGAATCAAAATCTATATAGCGATAAAGTAACAAGATTACTTGAAGTTAAGTACTTCTTTTATTTATTCAAAATTTATTACATCACCAAGGAAAAGTCTCAATCCTTGGGATCCAAAAAGTTGAAAATGATGATACTAGCCTATAATTATTAAATTTTCTATGAGGAATATATGGACTAGGATGGTTAAGCTTGGCTACACATTCATCCAAAGTAAAGAGGCTTTTGTTTTCACAAATCTGGTATTACAAAATCAAAGCTTTCCATAATCATAGCTAAGCTCATATTTGAGGCATAATGTGGAAGATAGTGTATCTCTATCACCATAATAAATTTCTCGTCATCCTCATCCCATTGATGATGCCACATGAATAAGGATTGATAAGGTTACCAGAAGTAATATTCTATGCTGCAAATTGAGATAATAGGTTGTGTCCATTACTCTATATCACTCGCCATATGCTCAAATGTAACTTGGATGGCCTATCGTTTCCAAGGTAGAAGAAAAGTTTTAGGCTATAGTGCATTTTTAATTTACACATCATTACTAAAAAAGACAAGGTTTTTTGCAAATGAAAGATAAAGCAATATATTTTATTCCAAATTTTTTATTTGAGTATAATGAAGGAGGCCATCCATCAATCTCGCCCTCATAGAGTGGCGATATATATGAATGGGCATGCCATAGTAAACACGAACACGATCAAATGCTCCATTTTAGTAATCAAGATCCTATGATGGGAAATATAGTTCATAAGAGTTCTATACATCAAAATGATGTACTCTAAGATCACAACAAAGCGGTCCATAGAGAAATATCCCTCTCACAACATCTACTAATCGATGAATGAGAATCATCGTGAGAGCAATGCTCTCTACATCAACCTCTCATCCTAGCTAAAGGGCATCATATCCATTGTCTCAAGTACCACCTATGTCTCTGATTAGAAATGGTCAAAAAGTGGAGATCCTCAAAGTGTTTAACCCAATCTGCACAACAAGCGAGAAAAGAAGATGCTCGAAAGGTGAAGGCTATCATATTGCCCTCAGTAAATAATCCAGCGGCCCTCACTAAATAATCCAGTGACTCCTGATAGATGAGGCATCACCATCTGTTGCTTCATCTGAAAGAGAAACCCAGTAAATATTATAAGTTTTAGTTTAAGGCCGTGCACCACATGATAAAATCATATCTAACATTGTGTGCTCATGTATAAACTTGGCTTAGCTCTGATACCAGAAGAATCACACCAAGGATAGAGCGGCTCACTACTCACTTGGGGCCCACCCCTCAATCTATTAAATAATATGGCAGCAGAATCACACTAAGGATAGAGCAGCTCACTCGGGGCTAGCTATTTTATTAGCTCTTCTTAATCTCAATAGAACACTTCTTACGTAGTGAAAGTTGAATGATTCCTTCAAGTGTTTTTCCTTCATAATTCTCACAAGCTCATCCCAAGTTTTATGTTCAAAAAATACAAGTTAGTTTCATTTTGGAAAGTACCCATAACTCGATCCACCATGCCGCACACTTTCCAGTGTTTGATCCTTTTCTACTTAAAATAGATCCATAGGAGCGTCATAGCCCCATCCAATCCCATGGGTCTAGCCTCTTTTACCCACCATAGGACCTATGGAGCCAGTGTGAACTCATGTACCTATAATTGAAATTTCCACTTTACTAACACACACCACTTAAAAATAAGTTAACACATGCACTCCTTTGAAAAAAAAGTCCTTTCAAAAAAAATATAACATTATACAATTCTTTTCATATCATGCCTAATTCCATATGTCCATATCACATATCACAAGGTAGAACATCAATGTCACATTATCAATATAAATCTCATTTCACCAATTTCACCACGATCGTAGGATAGCAATGCACTATCATTGTGATCTTGAATAATTCCATATGTCCATATCACATATCACAAGGTAGAACATCAATGTCACATTATCAATATAAATCTCATTTCACCACGATCGTAGGATAGCAATGCACTGTCGTTGTGATCTTGAATACTCCTAGACCACCATGAGATGACTGGAGGAGCCCTGCATGTCTCACATCCACCTTAACACAAGTGCCATAATCCCACGAGCCAGCTCTACTAGAATCACGTATCTAGAAGCATGAACACTGTAGGTACCAGTGTCAAGAGCCACATATATCTAGTACCAACATGCATACTTAGCCACTAGACACTACCCTGCATGTTTCATTCAAGAGTTGCTTCCTTTTCCACCATCACACCAATCGTGCCAAGAGCTTACCCACGTTCACCGGAGCGGGATCAAGGTCTTGGTGGATGATGCCTTCGTGTGATACACCCCATGGATGACACCCACATGATAATCCATAAACTTATGTGGTACATTCATAGGCTTCCATAATAAACAACACATATGCATACAATGTCGAAGCAGTAATTTCAAGACATAGATTCAAGCAACATATTTGTATTCAAAATAGTGTAAACCATCACAAACTCAAAGACACATCACAGCTTGCTAGTTGAAACTCCAAACAAATTGAGTTCCTTCCAGCTGCATAAATTCTAGTCAGGTCTTCAAAATCTTGAAGAGTGTCCACTTATGCACACAAGACTAGTTGCCTACCTTTACTCATAAAACCTTAATTGTCTTTTCCCTTTTCTATCCTATGACATTAACATATTTCTAAGGGTCATTTATGCATATTATTTCACATATAACTTTTCTTTAACAATTTCTCTTCCAAGAATTTTAAGATATGGCTTTGCTCTTGTTTGGATTGATAAGGTGCTTCCAAACCCTAGATTTATGGATCGATAAGACTTTCTCTCTCTAAAAGTATATCGTCTTTGAAGAGATTTATCTAGTTCTTTCCTACTTCCTGCAAAATTGACTTTAATCGTAAGGTTTTTGACTAGCATTACCTCTAATTCATCTATGCATATTTAATGCATGAAAATAAGCATTCTCTCTCTATAACACTTTTATAATATTCTCTCTCTAGAATTCTAACCTACCTTTGTTAGATTTGAATTTTTTTATTAAATAATTTATGATTTTCAAATCTAACAATCCTTAATATTTCCAATAAGCTTGGGTGATGCCTCATTAAATCTTTGTTTAAGGTCCCACCTGAGCTGATCCCAATTTAGATTATTCGATTCAATATGATTTCTTCAATTACTTTGGGAAAAATCTATTAACTTAAGCCGAGCAAGGGCCATCTTACTGTGATCATTATACCCTGCTATTGTACCCTACTATATCAAAGTACTCATCCATAGATTTAGTCCAAATGTAAAATTGTTTCATCGAGATTCCTTCTCCTGGGGAGAACGGACACAACCTATGGAGCACTTCTATAACATGATTATCTAGTGCTTCCATTTCAGATACAATGTTCTAAGCTTGAAAATCACATCTCATGATTTCTTTTTGAAAGAAAAAACTCTTTTTGCATTAAAATTTTCCAACGATTAACAATTTTTTTTGAAAACAAGAAAACACTTCTTTTATTTCTTTAAAGCTTATTACATTGCCTGGGGGAAATCTCAACCCCCCTGATCCAAAAAGTTGAAAACATCAACACTAGCCAATTTCCTATGCAAAAGATATAGATTAAGATGGTTAAGTTTGGGTAGGTATTCGTCTAAGGTAAAAAAAATCTTCTACCACAAATCCAATAATGTTTTGCCGAATTCACGCTTTCCCCAATCATGGCTAGACTTAGGTTCGAAGTATAATAATATCAACACCTCTTTATTCCAAAAGAAAAAAATTACAAATAGAGAAGTCAAGAAATATCTTTTTATACCAAAAGTTTACTTAAGTATAAAGAAGTATGCCATCAGTCCATCAATGGTCAAGTCTTGCTCTCATGGATTGACAATACATAGGGGTAGACATGCCATTGTAAACATGCTCAGAGGCATGCCTGTGTGGCAATCGAAATGAAGTTCCTAAGAATCCTATACATCTGACGACGATGAAATCTAAGGTCTTGGTGTAGAGGTCCATAAAGCATTATCCCTCTTGCAATGTCCAACCAAATAAGAATCATCATGAGAGCGATGTTCTCTGACAACCTCTTGTCCTGATTGTAGAGTGCCATAATCCACTATCCCAAGAACCATCTATGTCTTTGGTCTTTCCATAGTTGAAAAATAGATGTGCTTGAAGTGTCTTACCAAGGAAACTCATTCTGAACAACGAGCATATGAAAGAAGATGCTCGAAGATAAATTATATCATGTCGTCCTCTGTCAAAAGTCTAGGGACTCCTGAGAGGGGTACATCCTCATCATGTGTCTAATACTCCATCTAAAGGATAAACCCATTAAAATATTGCATAAGTTTCAATTTCAAGTCACAAATCATGCATCAAAATTGCATCCTAAGATCATATGCTCAATTCTTAACTTGGCTCGGCTCTAATACCAATTCTGAGACCCCTACCCCTACTACTAAGATTATACACTCAATTCTCAACTTGGCTCGGCTTTGATACTAGTTGTGAGACTCCTACCCCTCTAACTATAAAATAATTTTGGCCTATGCCATGTAACATATCCTCATGTGCAAGACCATCCATATGTGTGTGATTATCCAAAGTAAAAGTAAAAGTATGACCAACATGATCATCATCACTGAATGCTGACAAGGTACAAACACACGAGAAATAAGAAGTATCATACATCAAGTCACTGACCATGTCGCCCTCACAATCTTTGAAGTCATCATCATAGGCATGGTCTGTCTTCATCAATGGTGCCCATATATGACCTATATCCCCTAATAGGTCAACCTCTATAATCATTGGATCTAAGAAGATGCCTAAATCAAATACAAAGCACTCAAGATCCATGTGCATAATCTCAAATACAAAGCACTCAAGATCCATGTGCATAATCTCACCTTTCCTATGAGGCCTTGCCTCACTAAAGTCATCACTACCCTCACTAACTCAAACACATGAACTACCAAGAACTAGGTGAATGTCTCCACATGTGAACACGTGATTATCGTACCATTGGAATCATCGGATCGTTTGCGATCTAAGGGTCTGATCTCGTCAGATCGTTGGAATTGTCATCTGCAATTTCAGAGTTTGATCGTCGTTTATAATCTCAGATCGTTGAATTGTTGAAAAGCTAGGATCATGTGCGATCTAAGATCATTGGATCGCTACGATCTAAGAAACTAGTTTGCTCCCCAAAGTTGTGATGCATGCTACTTCTACTGAGAAGAAGGCCCCTACACTTAAGAAGCTAGTTGCCCCTTACCTTAATCCATAATTAACTATTTGCTAATTGCTATTAGGTATTTGTTAAGGCGTCTTGATGCAATAATCCATTGTAATTAGTTTGTTGCACCTTGGTTAATGATAATTTGCTATTAGGTATTTGTTAAGGCTTCTTGATGCAATAATCCATTGTCATTAGTTTGTTGCACCTTTGCTAATTGCTATTCGGTATTTGTTAAGGCTTCTTGAAGTAATAATCCATTGTAATTAGTTTTTTGCACCTTGGTTAATGATAATTTGAGTAGATTTTGTTACACCTTGGTTAATCCATTGTAATTAGCATGTTGCACCTTGGTGAATCCATTGTGATTAGCGTGTTGCACCTTGGTGAATCCATTGTAATTAGCGTGTTGCACCTAAGTGAATGATGATTTAAGAAGATCTTGATAAGATTAGCATTAATCTCATGTTGTTAATCTCCTTTCTTGAGTAAGAAAGTGTTAAAACTATCTTTAACCACCACAAGTGATATAATATATATCACTAATCACCTTGATTAAGCCTCAAACTTGCTTACTCTCAGCATAAACTCCTTACTGTCCAATAGTTTTGCCCTTTGTGCAACCTTTCCATGTTGTAAGAAAATCAACAAGAGCTACAGAAAGGATGAAAGATTGAACATTACTTCAATAACTTGCTACAGGTTGATTTGCACAAGAACTTCACTCTTTACACTTTCTTGATCAAGATATACAATCAACACTCTAAGATTTTAACTGTGCACACTTTCTTCATCAAGATTTTATAATCGGCACTCCAAGATCCTCCAAAGACTTGCACAATAATCATTTCTCGATCTTTTTCCACCAAGATTTACACAAGACCAAAGATCTTTGCAATAAATCCCTTACTAAAATAAGAAATCCCTCAAGATTTTTAAGAATATGTTGGTTCTAGGGTTTGTTATAATATTGTGCAAAATTTAATATTTATAAAGTGATAAATTAAGGTTTAATCAAAGATTGTGGTAAAAGGAACTCTAATTAAGAAGTTAATCAAGAAACATTAAAGTTTAGGGTTTCCAAAATGATTAACATGTATACGAAAATCATCAACATTAGTTCCGTTGCTAATCCACTCTTAACAAGCTCAAAGCAAGTCTAAAAAATTGTGTAAAACCTAATCTAAAAATGATTAAGCCATAAGAAAAGATATAAGAAAAGCTCTAATACTAACGAAAGAAATAGATCTAGTGAGAGGATAGAACTCATAGGTTCATGAAGAAAGCCATGAAAGCTTGGGTAAGAACCTAATAGCTCCAAGAAAGGTAAAGTGTATGTTATGTCAAAAGATAATAAGGTCAAAAGGTACAATGATCCTAGGGGTGGTGCCTTTTATAGTCCTAAGGCCTATCTACGTCTCCGTGATGGAATCCATCTTTCATGTTAGTGGACTCAAAGATGTGTTAGGTGTAAGAGATAGCTTGATTTCTCACCAAGAGTTGCTTGCGAGACTTGGGGATCTATTGTTTATGTTCCCCATGAGCCGATTGTGGTCGTTAATCATAGGGAACAAACCCTTACAAACAAGTCACTTTCTAAGTGTGGTTAATTAAATGGAAAGAGGTAGGAATAAAGAGTTTCTTGGTGGGAATGATAACCTTGGGAGAGGGTCCTCCCAAGGACACAGCTACTAGTTAGTCCACATAGACACACCAATGATAGTTGTGAGGACTAGGGTGCATGGTATGAGACATGCATGCCTTGAGAGTGTGGGCCACATTGGCATTGCATTGGTCTCAAGCTCAAGGGTGGCTTACCATTATTTGGTTTGAAGCCTATAGTCGAATGGCGACGAGTGCCGGCTGAACCCACCTTTTCCTCATGATTTTAGTTGATGTATGTGTAAATTACCATGCAAATGCATGGATATGCTTCATAGGTATGTTTATGTGTATGGACCTTGGGCAAACACAAAGGTAGATGGCACACATATGTTTATGTGTATGGACCTTGGGAAAACACAAAAGTAGATGAAGTTCTTACTTGGGTTGTTTCAATTCTAGCTTACAGTTCAAAAGTTGTGAGGCTCAAGACAATGGTTACTTTGTTATCATTTATCATTTACACATCTACATGGCTCAATTTTCCAATGTAATCATGCTACTTTGTTCCATCTCTTGAGAATCTTAACTAGGACAACATGCCTCTATCATTTTGTGGCATGATGCCTCACGTTTGCTACTCACCTGTTCCTGTTGTGAAGTTTACCAAATGGAGAGCAAAAGAAAAGGCTTTGTAGAGCTAAGTCAGATAGACACAATTTTTGTTTAAAATACTACTGTCAAAGTTTATGGGTTAGTAAAGAAAATATCTCAACATTTATAACGCAGGGACATGTGAAAGTGAAAAAATTAATGAACTACTTGTAACAAACCCACTTCATCAACAATCACAAATAATGAAAGAAAAGTATGATTTAGAGAAAAGAGAAACAAGACCTCACTAAGAGGGGAACAAGCCCCTCCCCCCTTGCAAGAATTTATTGAATCAAACCACGGACACAAAAGTGCTTGAACCTTTACAATAGATGAGAAGTGTTCTATCCAAATGAAGAGGGAGTGCTCCAATTTATAGGTTTTAGGCTTTAATGCTCTAGAATGGAAAGAGTAAGCTCCAAATGACAAGTGGCTATTTTAATTGATAAGTGTAAGGTGAAATGACAAGTGTAGGGATAATTGTCTCATTCTAGATGCCACATGTCTTAATTTAAGAGGAAATTTTTCCATAATCTTCTATGCTAAAAATATCCCACCTCGTAAAGAATTTGATAAAGGTGCTTAGTAAGTCTTGATCCTTTAAAAAATCTAGAGGTTTTGTCGCGCAAGGAATTTCTGTCAAAGTTTGTCAAAGTCTGCCAAAAATAGTAACTCTCCTAGGTTCTAGGAATTGCATGCTTTGGGTCCAAGAAGGCTTTGTTGTAAAGATTCACCTATTCATGGTTTGTTCAAATGATTCGAGCATCTAGTTTCGCCTTCGAAACCACCCATCACGCACCTTGATGTTTTGGTCAATTTGACCACTCGAGTTCTAAATCCAATCATCTGGGCATCTGGTTGACCACCCGACTAAAAACTTTGGGCGTTCTGGCCTACGACCACCTATAGATAGAAATGAGCATTCTAGCTTAATAAGTTACCCAAAAGATATACAAATAATGCTCCATGAGCTATCTGGTAATTACCAACTCACATATGGAACAATTTTAAGCAAAACAATGATCAATTTGAAGAACAAAGTAGGAGGCTCTCTCCCCCTTGGAATTTGTCTTGGCCTCAAGACAATGAATGAATTTCTTCTGACCCAACAACTTCTTCATAAGCTGTGAGTATTTCATGATAATCCTTGAAACATTTCTCTGGCATCCATTTAGCATCCATGTGAAAACAGTTTTGGAACTTCAAGAGGAATTTTCTAGTGAAGTTTCTTCTTTTCTTCCTAACCATGTGGAAGATAATATGTTCTAGTTGTAATATCTCTTCTTGTTTATCCACTTCTAGTGGTTCCTCCATAACATGCTCCTCTAGAGGAGGTCTTGAATAGGGTTTTAAAAGGTTTACATGGAAGGCATTATGAATCATCAAATGATCTGTTTGTTGATCAAACTTGACCCTTTTGACAAATCAAGCATTCCCTAATATACTGCTCAATATCTCTTCTCATACTTTCCCAAAAGAAATACATCCCCAAGACCTAAGTTGTGGCTAAAATATCACAATGAGCCATTTAAGGGGGAGCATGACATTCCTCCATCACTTTAGACGTGAATCCTTTGTCACACATAACCTGTCCTCAACAAAAATCCATCCTTGATGGCATAAGAAGTCACTATTTCACCATGCTGTAATTTGTCCCACAACGAGCTGAAAATCTTCATCAAAAGCATGCATATCCCTCGTAATAGTGAAATCTGTACAATAGAGTATGGAGACAACATGTATTTGGTGTCTTCTTGACAAGGCATCAGTTACCTTATTTTCTTTCCCAAGTGTGTACATAATCTGAAAGTGAAATTGTGCCAAATAGTTGGCCCATTGAAGATGCATTTTAGAGATCTTAGGTTGAGATAGAAAATACCTAAGGCTTTGATGGTCTATTTTGAGGATAAACTCACCACCTAAGAGGTAGTGCTTTCAAATCTTCAAAGCATGGATGACAGCCATTAACTCCTTTTCATAGGTGAGAGCATTCTTTTCCAAATTTTGTAATCTTTTTCTTTGATAAGAAACTGTATGCCCTTCTTGGTTTAAGACTACACCAATATAATCTCCTAAAGCATCACATTCTATAATAAATAGCTTTGACAAATCTAGAACAATCAATACCGGTGCTTTATTGGCATAAAACTTTAAAGCCTCAAAAGCTTCTTTCTCCATCTTGGCACACCTAAACCCACTACTTTCTTTGTCAAACCATGCAATGGTCCAGCACCACTGCAAACCACTTGTTGAACCTTCTATAGTAAGAGCATAGTCCCAAAAAGCATCTAACTTCATGCACATTGCGGTCAGTCAACTCTGACCATTCCATAATAGTCTTGATCTTGTCTGGATCTATCCGAATTCCATCTTTGGACACTATATGGCCCAAATAGTGAATTTATGATAGGAAGGACTCACTCTTCTTGCCATTCGCATAAAGCTTGTGCTTGTGAAAGCTTGTGCTTTCTCAATTATTGGAAAAAAAATCCAAATTCTTTTTATGCTCTTCTTTATTATTAGAATGTACTAAGATATCATCAAAGAAAGTACTTGTGAATTTCAATGGACTCTGAAGATTCTATCCATCATCGTGTTAAATGTGGCAAGGGCATTGGTGAGACCAAAGGGCGACACAAGAAATTCGTATTGTCCAAAGGTAGCCTTGAACGATGTTTTGTGCACATTCCCAGGAGCAATCCTTATTTGATGATAGCCACTCTTCAAGTCTATCCTACTGAGAATACTTTGGATCCATTCAACCTATCTAGGATATCATCAATCCTAGGTATGGGGAACATGTTCTTTATAGTAATCTTGTCGAGGCCTCTATAATCCACGCACATGCACCAAGACCCATCCTTCTTTTGGACCAACAATATTGGAGAGCAAAAGGGTGAAGAACTAGGCCTAAGCAAACCCTTTTCCAATAACTCATTTACCTACTTCATAATCTCCTCCTATTGGGCTTGGCTTACACGGTAAGGTGGCCGATTTGGAGACAAACTCTCAAGAATGAGGTCAATCTGATGATATTCTGGCCTCTCTGGTGGTAGTTCATCAAGTAGAGAATCTGCAAAACAATCTTCATACCTCTTTAAGAAATCAGTCCTCTCCGTATCCAAACTACAGAGGGACTCTTTAGGCTCAGACTCTATATTTTTAGAGTCTTTTACAAAAAGTGAGTACGAGAAAACATATGATTTCATTGCTTTGGAAACTTGTACATGGGATATCATGGGAATAGAGTTTCCTTCAACTCCCACATTAAAAGATACATTCTTGTCTTTGAAAGGGAACCTTAACTTGCTTCGGTCCCAATTAATGGCTAGATCAACTCTCCTATGTCAAGGCATATCAAGTACAACATCACAATGGCTTAGATTCCCCATAACAAAATTCTCATGATCTACATACTCCCCTATCTCAATCCTACGTTTCTCAAGGATTGGAGTGATTTGAGATTACATCCCTTCAGAGGCAACACCTGACGTCTCCGGAGTGCCAAACCTCTCCTTAGGTAGTTTGAGAGCTTTAATGATCTAAAGATGGATATAATGGTGAGTAGTACCAATATCAATGTTGATAAGAACAGACTGATTGGTAATCTTGCTCCAAGCCATAAACAGCTTCCTCTTCTCTAAAGGAGTATCATCTAGTTGCAAGAGTTCTTAAGGGAGAGCATTCATTTGAGATGCTTTTTGTGGCTGATTCTCCTTCTTTGGCTTGCTAGGGCGACTTTCCAATTGTCTAAGGCATATGCAATCCTTTTACTTCTATGGCTATATCTTGAGATGCTTCCAAGGAGTCCGTTTTTTGTCATGTTGACTACCCGTCGAAGTGTTAGATGTAAGCCATGGATCATCTCCATATTTGAGGGATAAGTGGCTACTTTAATTGAAAAGTGTAAGGTGAAATGACAAGTGTAAGGACACTTGTCTCATTCTAGATGCCACATGTCTTAATTTAGAGACGATGCTTCCATAACCTTCTATGCTGAAAATATCCCAACTCATATAAAGAATTTGACAAAGGTGCTTAGTAAGCCTTGATCCTTGCGAAAATTCGAAGGTTTCGACGTGAAAAGAATTTCCATCAAAGTTTGCCAAAAATAGCAACTCTCATAGATTCATATCCAGGAAGGCTTTGTTGTTAAGATTCGCCTCTTCATGGTTTGTTCAAATGATTCGAACATCTCGTTTCGCCTTCAAAACCACTCATCTTGGCGTTCTGGTCAATTTGACCACCCGAGTGCTAAATCGAGACATCTGGTCAGTAACCACTCGCCTGAAAACTTTGGGCATTCTGGACAATGGCCACCCGTGGATAGAAATGAGCATTCTAGCTTAATTAGCTACTCAAAAGATATACAAATCACAATTCATGCTCCATGAGCTATCTGGTAATTACCAACTCACATATGGAACAATTTTGAGCAAAACAATGATCAATTTGAAGAACAAAGTAGGAGACTAGTTACAACATATTGGAACTGGCCTGCAAGAAAAACTCGCATTGACATCTCCCACATCCACATGTCACCATCATCATTAACTGTATGTGTCAGTATACCTTCTGCATGCCTGTCAACTTCTGCACAAAACATTCATTCCTGACATGTATGTCACGTATCATCTTGCCTACCTATATCAGGCCTGCCTCCCAAGAACGTGACATCTGCAAATGGCATCCCAAGTGCTTTTGCTAAAGTTTTTGTAACTGGTGTCTCTGGACACTGCACCAGTAAAAAGACAAATCCCCGAGAAGCACAAGCTCTCGGGTACCGTAAAAGAATTTGTGAGAGAAACAAAATTCTAAAGTACAACACACAGGCACTTAACTCCTGGGGTGGCAGTGCAATATTGTAGATCCTCTTTTTATATAATAAGGTGATGGGTTCCACATACATCAGAGGCCCAATTTCGCAGCTTGGCCAGCTTCTCTTTGGTCTATTTGCAGCCTATGAAAAGACATTCCGGTGTGCAAAGTCTCGACTGCCTAAATTGTTATGCGGCAACATACCTGGAAAAACACCATATGGGCAGCTTTCATCTGCTACAAGAAGATCATGAACCTTGTCGTCGATTTCAATAAAACATTTTGCCAGGTTTTCTATGCATTTAGACTATTTTGCATATCTTGTGTCTGTCCAAATCCATCCATAGTGAAGCATCAGCATAGATGTTGGAAATCATCAAATATGCACAGGTATATTTTTATCAAATGTCATCATTTTATCAAAGCAGTGTCTTCCTAGCCCAACATTCCCATACGTCCTACAATTTGTGAGCAAAGATGTCCAATGCAAGATATTGTATCCAAATGGCATTGTCTGGAGTAAGTCTTCTACCTCATTAAGGCGTCCAGCCCAAATGAAGCATCAGAGCATAGGTGTTGGACATCATCACATCTAGCTTATGCTCTATCCACATCATGAACCTTGTCGTCAATTTCAATAAAACATTTTGCTGGGTTTTCTATGCATTTAAACTATTTTGCATATCTTGTGCTCCCTCCACATCCATCCATAGTGAAGCATCAGCATAGATATTGGACATCATCACATATGCAGAAGCATATTTTTTATCAAACATCATCACTTCGTCAAAGCACCGTCTTCCTAGCCCAACATTCCCATACGTCCTACAATTTGTGAGCAAGGACGTCCAATGCAAGATATTGTATCCAAATGGCATTGTCTGGAGTAGGTCTTTTGCCTCATTCAGGCGTCCAGCCCGACCAAGAATGTCAACTATGCAGTTGTAGTGCCCAAGTGTTGGTAGAAGGCCACAATCTAAAGTCATTGATTGTATGTGTTGACAAGCAGCCTCCACAAGACCCAAATGACTGCATATCGATAAAAGACTTACAAACGTCACATCATCTGGCTTCATCCCTTGTTGTTGCATCTCCTTAAAACAACTCAAGGCCAAATTATACTCATTATGTAGTGCATAACCCGTTAGCATAGCATTCCATGCCACCACATCCCCTTTCGACAAGCTCTGAAGAGCTCTAAGTGCATCTTCACGACTCCCACATTTGATGTACATGTCTATGAGCGCACTCTCTACAAATGCATCCAATCCATCACTTTCGATGGCGTATGAATGCATCAGCTTACCTTGATCCAGAGCAGCTATACTAGAGCACGCTTTCAAGATGCTTGCAAATGTCAAGTTGTCAGGCTCAATGCCATCTTCCTGCATTAGATGAAAAAACTCGAGGGCTTCCTCACCATGTCCATGTTGTGCATATCCTGTGATAAGTGCATTCCAAGTCACAGTGTCCGGCTTCTTTCCCGCCTGCTTCATTTGTGTAAAAAGCTGAACAGCAATCTGGTCAAAGTGTTGTTGGGCATATGCTGAAATGATTGCATTCCATGTCACCACATCTCGAGTGGGCAACTTGTCAAACACATCACCTGCTTCCTCAAGTTGTCCACACTTGGCATACATATCAATAAGAGTGTTGCCAACAAATACATCCAGCTCAGAACCACACTTGATTATGTAATCATGAACTAATTTCCCATAATCTAGGTCTGTCAAGCTGGAACACGCTTTTAAAACACTGATGAAGGTTATAGAGTCAGGTGGCTCTCTTCCATCCTTTTGTAGTTGCTGATAAAGTTCAAGTGCCTCATTACCACATGCTTGTTGGACATACCCTGCAATCATTGCATTCCATGCCACCAAGTTCTTATTGGGCAATGCATCAAACACTCTGCGTGCAAGAAATGGGTGCCCACATTTAGAATACATGTCAATGAGGGCACTTCCAATATGCACATCAAGTGCAAAACCATTCTCAAGAACACTAATATGAATTATTTTTCCTTGATAAAAGGCTTGCATGGTGGAACACGCCTTCAAGATGCTTACTAGAGTAAATGTGTCTGGCTGTATGCTTTGATGCTGCATTTTCCAAAAGAGACAAAACACATCCAGCCCGAAACCATTCTGAGAATATCCTCCAATCATTGCATTCCAAGTCACCACATCGTGCTTTGGAAGCTTGTCAAAGACACTCCGCCCATCTACGACACTTCCGCATTTTGCATACATGTCAACAAGAGTGTTGCCAATGACAACATCCAGCCCTAAAGTGCTTTTAATAACATGAGCATGAATCACCTTGCCTTGTTTGAGCTCTGTGAGGGTGATACATGCTTTTAGGACGGCCACAAAGGTATGCCCATCTGGTTTCCTCCCCGACTGTTGCATTTGAAAATACAGTTCAATACCTCTATCAGGTTTTCCATGGTTGACATGTGCCGAAATGATTGCACTCCATGTGTAGCAATTGTGTTCCCACAATTTGTTGAAGACTTCATTGGCTTCCAACAAACTACCACACGCATCAAACATGCGGATAAGGTAGCTCCCCACATATGCATTTGACTGCAACCTACCCCTGGTCATAAAGGCATGCACTTCCCTGCCCATTCCTATGTCCCTCTTGTCGATACACCCTTGCAGAAAGTAACTGAAGATATTGTCCGGGATATTCTGGTCGACACATTTCATAGCCCAGAGCGCCTCCTTAAGGAGTCCCTGATCACATAATTTTTTTATATTTTTGAAATCTATCGGAAAGCCATCCCCCCTTCTTACTCTGCAAGCAATGCTCATGGTAGTGCCATCACCTTGATCATGTATGTGTGTGATGATGAATTCATCACTGCCGAAATGATGATCTTTCATTTTTGCCATCCTCCAGAACCACATTGTCCACATGGATCCACAAATGTGTGCCCCGAGTTCATGCCGTCAATGCAGATCCATGGCATGACTGGCATTATGCAATCACCAATGTCCATGCTCTCAACACCGATAAATAGCATTTGAATGTTATCCTGCAATACCTCCATGTCCATATCCTCAACCCTTGTCAATGACATGTGCAATCCTCCACATCTGTACCATCAATGCTGATAAATAATATGTAACTGTGAGTCATCCACACCAACGAGGACACATGTGCCTGCCATCCTCCATGATCATAATGCATGACTGGCACATGTTAGGTCTAAGATGCTCTGCAGAACCTCTTTCCCTCTCATAGCACTGCCCAAAATCTTCATTGTTTGACGTGGTCTTCAGCCTATCGCAAACTGTGTGCTTGCCCACCCAATAACTGCGAACCCCCCTGCGCCCCCATTTACCTGCATAGGAAACCCTACGTTTCTTCGCTCTCCACAGAATGCTCTGCCTCAACTTCTACTTTGCATCCACTTGTTTTGCTTCGTCGCCCGTCCATCATTGCAGCTTCAAAGATGTCCTTTGCTTCATCGCACTTCTCATCATTGACATCTCAAACTTCTTAGGTTTATACCAAAAATTAGAAGACTGTCGCTGGGCCTGTACACGTGTGTCCGAGTAAAAAAGAGCAGATGCTCAATAAAACAAGTGCAGAATCACAATAACCTTGAGGATCTTTCCATATATACAATGACTCCATCCAGCTCTCTCTCTCTCTCTCTCTCTCTCTCTCTCTCTCTCTCTCTCGATTGGTCTCTCTAGATCGTAAAGCCCTATGTCAGTGTCCTGCCTGGCCTGCAGACAAAGGTCCTTAAGTCTCCATGCTTGGTTGCGACTTCGACCGTCAAAATAGTCTCTCTCGCTCTCTTTCTCTGTAAACCGTAACAGGGACTCTCTCTCTTGTCAGCAACTGATCAAATCCACATCTCTTTCTGTCTTTAACATTACCTGGGGAGGACAGGGCAAGCACATGCAAATATCTCTCGCATATGTTGTAGTGTGAGCGATGAAACAAGGACGCCCTGCACCGAGGGGCCGTAGAGTGAGAAACAGTCGCAGGAGAGGAACCGAAACTAGTACCTTAGGTTAATTAAGGAGAGATGGATAAAAAGAGAGATACCGAAACTAGTACCTTAGGTTAACTAAGGAAAAAGTGAATAAAATTCGACATAAATAAAATTTCAGTACGTCAAAATGGCGAATGATTTAATTTTCTGGCATTTACCTCTCTAATAAATTAACGAAGCCAGAAAAAACATTTTGGGTGCTTATTTGGCGAGAATGCTGAAGCCCAACATATATATATATATATATATATATATATGAATGAGAGAGAATATAAAGAGGGGGACCCAACCTTAAAAACAGGCAACATTATAAAGATCACCTACATTAAATTTAACAAAATACTCCAAAAGTGGGTGAACACTTAGGCCTAGCATAGCAAGCTAATATGTGAATACTTTAAACTTGAAGAGAGAGAGAGAGAGAGAGAGAGAGAGAGAGAGAAGAGTTAATGGTTTAATGCATTTGTATACAAAGACCCTAAACAATCAAGTCGTGGGATTGAATGATTAGGAGTGTATTGAATAAACAATTCACACACACTTCAAGGGGCAGCAAAATGGCCCATGAGACCAATGATGACATAATATGAGTGTTATGGTGGGAGATGCACATCCTAAACAAATCATATTGAAAATGAAAAATAGATGGAAAATATGATGTACATTGAGAAATGAGGGCATGATGTGTCAAAGCTCAATAGAGTTGAAGAGCTATCTCAAAACCTCATCAAGTGACAGAAATGAGGGGGATCCAAATTCATGGATCACTAAAAGATAAAAAATGATCCTCTATCCCCAAGAAGGAGTGTGTCCGAGTGTGGCATCACCAAAAGGGTGGTGTCCCTTCTATCGAGCTTTGGGTCTTTTAGGTGTTATGTGTGCCGTTGTCCAAGGGTGTCTATAACATCTACACATTTGGACGTCACAATCGAAACTACATGTGGTTGCGATTCTCCCTATGAATGCCCTAATCCGGTGCACTTGTGTCTCCTTCTTGTAAATCTAGTTCTTTTCTTAGTTGGATATCAATACTCCACTCTCATATTGTATTGCCCAAGCATCGGCTTTCTCGTGTTTATACGGCACCCATTATGAGGAAGGTGGCCTGGGAAGCTAGATGGTCTAGAGATGGCTTGGATTACACTCCCAAATAGGCTACATGTTACGCTGGACCATAACAGTCCACACATGAAGTGGGTGTTGGAAGGTCATGGTCTGGCCATCTACATACCACATGGCATAGTGCCAGGGATAATGAGATCATACATAAATAATAGAAGGAGTAGAGCCACTATCATCCCTCCTCCACCGATTTTCATGGCTTGGAAAGGATTAGAGTGGTGGAGGTTAAGCACACAGTGACGTGAACACTACTGGGATGGGTGATCTCCTAGGATGTGGCCCCCAATTTACAACATGGTATCAAAGCCAGGGAGGGCATGTTGGGATGTTGTTAGCGGAGTTGGTCGACTTGCCAATTCCTCTCGGTGGAGCTGAACAAAGGCCGAATGCGTGTACGACCCAGAAGGCTACGTCGTGCTGGTGTCCCAGGAGTAATCATTATGCTGGAATAGCTGGGTGACATCTTTGTGAGAGCAGGCAAACCTCTAAGCCAAGTGTCGTCAGAGCCTCTGGGCACCCTACATCCTGGCCATCAAGGGGAGGGTGTTGGAAGGTCATGGCCTGGCCGCCTACATACCACATGTATAATGCTAGGGATGATGAGATCATACGTAAATAATAGAAGACTAGGGCCATTATCTTCCCTTCTCCATCAATTTTCGTGGCTTGAAGGGATTAGAGTGGTGGAGGTTAGGTGCAGTGGCATGAACACTACTGGGATGGGTGTCCTCCCAAGAAGGCACCCCCAATTGCCAATAGCAGGTAGACTTTACTCTTGGACACCCTATCTTGGACATTATGTAGGACCTGAACAGGGCCAAAAATGAGCCTAGATGGCCGTGGTGGGAGGTGGGTGGGCCTAGTCTATACTGCGGATTGTGGCACCGACTATGATCATGGACCTACGTGGTCATGGCATGGCCGACCCGTATATACATATATATATAAATACACGACCAACCCCTTTTTCCACGCAGTTCATCATGTTGGGATTAGGAGTTAACCAAAGGTTTACAAGATTGATCAAGCAAGAGGGCATGAGATCATCTTGAAAAGATTAGGCATACTCAATTATTATAATAATGGTTCTTTTATAGGAGAGATCTCCCTTTACAAGGTGTATACATATGCTGCAACCACATAGGCCACACGTCAAACCATGATGCCAAGTGTCCCTACTAAGAGGTGTCACCTACATACATCATTACTTACATAAGATCCTCTTAAGAGGTTGTTCCCACACACAAAAGAACCTACACACTAGTGGTTGTTCACACACTAGAACCACTTTATTTTAAACCTAGGTTATTTGGTGCCAATTTACACAACCACCTATAATATGGCTCGAAAGCCCAATCATCATGGACTAGGTTTGATGCATCTTCTTGCTGTTTCTTCTCATCGGGACATAAAGGTAGCAAAGTTTGCCGATTCATCTTTCCTCTTTAGCTTGACAAGTCTTTTATAGCACTTGTTGGTGTAGTGCCTAGGCTTGTGGCAATAATGACATTTTCCTTTTCTTCTTGGTGTCACCTTGAGGGCAAGTCAACTTTGCCTTTGCCCCTTGAGAAGTAGGCTTGGTCTTCTCTACTAGCATCTCCTTGCGATATGTTCTTCCCTGTCTACTCTTCTTGAAGGAGTAACCCAACTAGCTCTTCAAAAGAAATAGGGTTTCCTTAGCCTCTCATGGACAGATTTACAGAAGTGTGAAATGTTTGATAAGAAGGAAGTAAGGAATTGAGAGTAATGGTGATGACCAACATTATGTCCTCCTACTATCTTGTTGATGTTCAGCCATTGATTTTAACGTCCTTTAACTTGGTTAGATGCTCTGCCATAGAATCTCCTTCTCGCATATAAAAGGTTGTCCAATCAGAGCTGCAATATCGAATGTGAGGTATGATAGATCGCTTCACAGAAAGAGCAATCATGGACATGGCTTGGGCATCCCTCAACTCCCACCTACGTTGTTCTTCAGTAGGTGGAGTAACCTATGAGACTTCAGTAGGAGGAGTAATAACCTCTGAGACTTCAATAGGAGGAGTAATAACCTCTGAGACTCCAGCTACCACTTAAGAATTTGTATGAGCTTGTGCAATTGTTGTTGTAGGAGGAGAATGAGATGGAGGACAAGGTTTCTCCCCAGTGACAATCTCCCATAAGCCTTTGGCTGTTAACAAACTTAATTGCATCAATTGTTTTAGGTTTTAAGCATGCAAGTGAGTGAATACAAATGGTTTATTGATTCAAGGTGTAGTAATCATATGACTAGCCATAAACATTAGTTAAAAAAGAAGAAAAAAGTAAGGGTTCCATCATATGTAACCACAAGTGATGACCAAGTTTTCAAGTCAACTGGATGCTATGTATATGATTGTAAATCTAAAAATCATCTTGTTGCAAAAGGTAAAAGAGAAGGAAGGCTATTTGCATTGGTGGATGCTTACACTACAAAGTGTTATGAGAGTATGTATGCATAAAGCTTGGATTTGATAGAGTTTAATGTCTAGCATAAGTGGCTTAGCCATGTAAATTATTCCAAGGGATTAAAAGATATGCAGGTCAAGGGTGTGGTGAATGGTTTGCCTTTATTTAAGACTTCTAAACTTAGTCATGTATGTGAAGCATGTGAGTTCGGTTAGTTTTCTCGAATGCCTTTTACAAAGCAAGATCAACTAAGACAACAACTATTAGAGCTTGTGTGCTTGGGTTCCAACAAAGGTGAAGAGCATTGGAGGTGCAAATTATTATATTATCTTTGTGGATGATTGTACTTGGAAAACATGGATCTACTTCATAAAGTATAAGTCTAAAGCTTTAGAGAACTTCAAGCAGTTTAGAGCTATGGTTGAAAATGAAAATCGGCTTGAGAGTCAAATGCTTGAGGAAAGCTGGAAGTCGAGATTATATACCTTATGAGTTTGATAACTTGAGAGAACATGGGATCAACATACAACTTACTACTCCAGAAATGAACAGAGTTGCAAAGCAAAAGAATCAGCATATTGCAGAGATAGCTAGGGCTATGCTTAGTGAGATGTATATACCAAACTATTATTGGGGGCAGAAGCATGTGCTTATGCAATTTTTCTCATCAATAGAGAACATAATTCTATGCTTAGAGATATAACATCCAAATGTTGCAAAATGAAGGTGTTTCGATGTATATGCTTTGTACATATACATGATGAAGTAAGGCCAAAGTTGCAAGCAAAGGCAATTAAATGTATATGCTTTGTACATATACCTGATGAAGTAAGGTCAAAGTTGCAAGCAAAGGCAATTAAATGTGTCTTTGTTGGTGTGAGTAAGGAAGGAAAAACTTATAGGGCTTATGATCAAATAGCCAAGAATCTTTATGTGAGCTAGTATATCAACTTTGATGAAGGTTTGTCATCGTATGTAAGAAAGAATGCAAAATATAATATTGGGATTGATGCAACTAGTGATTTTCTTGATGTTTAATTTACAATAAAATGGAGGTTTGATTGGACATTTGATGCAACTAGTGATTTCCTTGATGTTTTGATGTACAATCAAATGGAGGTTTGAATGGACATTTGAGTGGGTCTTTAGATTTACAAGTAGGATAGTGTTCAGCTAGTGATTTGCTTGATGTTTGATGTATAATCAAATGGAGGTTTGAATGGAAATTTGAGTGGGTCTTTAGATTTATAGGTATGGATGATGTTTAAAAAGGTGAAACAAATCACTATGTTTTACCACCAACGAGCTAGTGGACTGCAACACCCGAGCATTTTGGGACATAGTTTTAACCAACCAAATGAAGGTATTTTAAGATTAGTTGAACACGAAAAAGCTCTCTTATCTCATGGAAAAAAATCCCATAAGGTTCAATCATTGATATTAGGTCCATATAATTCACATCAATCACCAGAAGCATAACCAAGTTTCCAACAACTTGCCCGTGGTGGAAGTAATCTTGCACCTATGCATAGTTTGTCACCATATGGAGCTATTGGGGAGGAAAATCTTCAAGAAGACAATGTTAGAAAGTTCAAAGGGAAGGATAAAATGCCTTGTATGTTCAACATGATCAAAGTTCACAATATTATTATGCTAAGAGATAAGGAAGCTCACCGAAGACTCAAAAATGCCTCAGTATGATCAACATGATCAAAGTGCACAATATGGTAAGAGACAGGGAAGTTCACCAAAGACTCGAACTAGTAAAAATTTCAAAAATGTAGAGTTTTCTCCATCCAAGAGGAATACTTTAAGAGTACATAAGGGACATATGCTTGAACTATGTCTGCTTATGTAAGCGAGTTACGCATGCCTCGTTACATACCTGGTAAAGTGTAGTAAGCATATCCCAAGTGTGCGTAGTTTTACATGCGCAAACACTTCTAGGTACTATCGATGCCCACTGTCAATGAGATGGCTCAGTAGATCACTGATGGCGAAGGAAACTTATAAAATGTATAAAATTTATAGAGTGTAGAGTGTAAAATGTGGAATGATACTTAGTAGGAATGTAGAGTGTAAAATGTGGAATGATACTTAGTAGGAATGCAAAAATCGATGATAATGTTGATGATGTTGAAGAAGCTGTTAAAAACAAACTCGAAGATGCGATGTTGAAGATGACAATGGATGTGTCTCCACACCAAATGCTGCTACTATAGTGTAAAAAATAAACTTGAGGATGAGATGTCGAAGATGACAACGGCTGTGTTTGCACACCAAATGTTACTACTATTGTGTAGAAAACCCAAAATCCATCAAAAGTAGCTCAAACTTGTGAAAAACCTTATAGCATGTGAACAAGCCCTAAAGCATGCCCCAAAATGCTCCGAAATGTGCAAAAATGTTATTAACTTGGTTAACAACACACGATAAGATATATCTTCTCCACCAAGGGGATAGCTCAATCTAAGACAATCACAAGAGCAACTCGAGGAGAAGATAACAAGAGAACTGGCTCTAATTCTAATTGTTGGAGTGGAGATCAAAGTAGTAAACATACACATAGATGCAACAAAAAGAAAGGAGAGATAGATGCAAGAACAACACTCAAAGGAGATTTATGAGAATGAGTGAAGTACAAGTGAAGTGACATAATAAGGTCACTTACACTCTTATATATGCTCGGGGGGGAGAAACCTTCTAAAGAGGGAAAATGCTCAGGGGGAAAAACCTTCTAATAAAGAGGAAAAAAGTGCCGCGCCCCATTATTAGCCTACACCCACACATCATTACCATATAAATGGCTACAGAGTTGGGGGGGTCTTTTTGTACTTGAAAATGATGGTTGTATGCCTCTCGTATATCTTTAGTCTTCTCAAGTTGGTAGTAGCCTGCCATATCTTTTTACAACTTCACTTTGGTCTTCATGCACCCACCCATTTTCTCATGCACTCAACCCCACGCATACATCTAGTTAACTAAAACATCTATATACGGCAAAATTTTTCTATTAGTTCATTATGCTTATCCCCACATTAATTAATTTTTTCCTTTCAAAAATTAACCCAAGGTATTTGCGCTCACCTTTCAACCTTAGACTATTAATCTTTTTTCCATTCACCCTTGTGCACTCTAAAACATATATATACGGCTAAATTTTTCTATTAGTTCACTATGCTTATCTCCACATTAATTAACTGTTTCCTTTCAAAAATTAACCCAAGGTATCTGTTGCGCTCACCTTTCAACCTTAGACTATTAATCTTTTGCCCATTCACCCTTGTGCACTCTATTCACATCCTTTGCCAATGCTAATGCACATATATTCCCTTGCATATTTTTAATCTTCAAGGTACCTCATTAATCATTTTCAAGATTAGATAATGCCTCGAAGACATTTCTAGACTTTTCCAATCTAAGAATTGTTAGGAATTCTCAAGGAAATCCATTGGCCTTCTTTCAGGACTCTAGTTGATTGCTTTTTGCATCCATGTAACTTCACATAAGGCTTGTGTGATGGCTTTATATTTAGCCTCTATGCTACTTAAGACCATGTTGGTTGCTTTTTAGACAACCATGAAACAAACCATTACACAATGTACAAGCCATACCTGCAATACTCCTTGTGTCTATATCTCTTGCCCAATCTGCATCAATGTACACCTCAAGCTTCACCTCCTTGTATCTCTTGTAAAGTAGACCATAATTAATTATTGCTTTGAGATAACAAAGAATCCTTGGATGTTCCTTTCTTGTATATATGGTTGGCCTATATACTTCAATTATTTCTACCTAATTCAATCATTTCTTGTATATATGGTTGGTCTATATACATATCATTTCTACCTAATTCTTTCAACAACTATATCAATTCTCTATCGATTCCTTCTCTTCCTTAGAAAGTAGGTCAGTAGCAATGAACATTGGTTTGGGATTATCCCTAGGGTCTACATGTCCACCTCCTTAACTCCAGCTAGTCCATCGTCATATGAGATTCTTGACTGCTCATCTTTTGAGCATTTTGCTCTCAAATGGACTACACTTCTCTCATTGATGTCAAAGAAGTGTTTAAGAACCTTATATAAATCTGGTTTCTCATCATCCTTTTGAGCTATAATATTCCTCGCTTCCTTAACTTTTTCACCACGGCTTTATTCCTTTTTCCATACTTTGGATCTGGACAACTCAGGCTCTTTCCTAGGTTCAAGCTTCTTCATTGCTTCATCTTCTTGCATGATCACTTGACTCAATTCTTCCCCCCCATTTCTTAGAGAACTCATCATGAATCTTGATATCCTTAGCGTATCTTAGCCATTGAGAACCAAAGGGCCATCTTCGGTAGTTCCTCTCATGACATCTAGCTTGGTAGAATTTCTTCTTCAGCCATTTGCAAAGCTTTCATCTAAAGACATGATTCCTGATGGCTTCATCCGATTCACTACTAGAACTATCTTTGGTTGATGTGCGAACATGTTCGTCAAGTGTTGATAACAATGGGATCCTGATTCTTACATTGGTAATCTCACTTACTCCCTTGGGTTCTTCCTCCACATATTTTGTTCCTACCTTCCCCGTCACATCTATTGTTTCTCCCAAAAGATACATCCACTTTTCACAGAATCATCTATATGGAGAGAAGCATATAACATGTCTTCATCCATGTTCTTCTTTGTTTTTCTAGTGCTTTAAAGAGTTACACTATTGTGGCTCATGAGAGTAAATCAACCTAAATGATTTGTAAATCCTTCGATAAGTATATGTGTGGTCAATAGCCCAATCATGCACCAATCTAGCCTCCCTTATAAAAGTCTTACCAATGATGATGTCATATGAGTTAGGTTGGCTAGAAAAGTTCATAACCATAAAATGATAAGATCTTAATCTTTAGGTTCCATAAAACTCCCATGAGTTTTGCTATCATTTCATCTACCATTTTTACAATCAAGTTTGTTTTCTCTAAGGATAGTCTACCCCACTTTTCCCAACATTGTTTGGTAACGATACTTACTCTCACTCCTCCATTTAGGATAGTTGTAGCGTGATAACACTTATTCAATATTGGTAGTGTTGCATTTGTATCATCATTCTGTAATAATTCCCCAAATGCTTCACCAAAATCTATGCAAGTTGTGGTAGCACTTCTGTTTCTCCAATGATATTTGAATCCTCCTCAATGAGATTGAAGTCTTGCTTCTACCCATTCTTTCAGATTCACCCACGAGTGCTGATTTTCCCTAAGTAACAACGGTCGTAAGTCCTAATCACATGGTGAATAGTCTAAGTAATTATCAAATTCTTATTCAAGAATGGTTGTTCCACGAGAGAAAGTTCTCCCCCTTCAACAAACATACGATTGAATAGGTCCTCCTTCATCTTGGACTCAAAGTCAGACACTTCCACAATTTATCTATAGCAAGGGACCAGAAGTTCTTTTGGATTCCCTTGTCATTTCTACACTCGGATAAACTATCTCTCCAGCCTGATTAGCTCTTAGTATCTCATCAAATTTCTCCCAACCCTTTCGGGAGAAATTTCTCATCAAATTTCTCTCAGCTCTTTCACACTAATGCTTGCAACCTCGAATTTTTTAATTTATAGCTCTCCGTTAGGATATTCTCCAACTCCTTTTAGAGTGGTTGGCCTTGTTTCAACTCTATTATCTATGCTAATTTCTTTACCCTTCTCTTCTTGAGATCATCGCTCCTCCTAGCTGGATTGTGTAGATATGACTTTGATAGTTACATCATTAGACCCATCTCTTTCTTGCCAATTTCCCTCTCGGCAAAATGGCAAGACGTCGCGCTGAAGTAATAGACCAGTCACGCAATGTTGTGGGAGGCGTGTAGCCACCCGCCGCTAGAGCTTCTGGATTCAAACACCAACTCTAGAGTGGTCATGGGACTCTCAGAACACAACTCTGCTTTAGAGCTTCACACACTCTCACTGTGCTCTCACTCCGCTATGTAACTCTCTCAGTCTCTTTCACGTGCATAGCATGTTTATTATCATAGAGACACATCAATCTTATTCAACATATTGTAGAGAGTATCACAAAGACATAATGAAAGGCAACATTGCTCTTTGTTTACTATATTACTTCCAAAATCATTATAGGATCACTACAGAGCAACTGCTTGACACAAAGGCTACTACTTCCTAAGGACTATAACCATGTTGTACTTCTCACTGCTGGCTATCAAACTAGCTGTGAGCTAATTGCAGCGCATGCAACCTCTACAACCTTCAAACTCGTGCATCCCTTGTAACCTTGCAGTAGTGACCAGCCATCCTTTTAAGCTTAGTCTTCTTGATCTTGGCAACGGCTACTCTGGTGGTTACAGCCCGTCACCTTCATGTGTAGTACCGAGGTGGTGCTCACCACGACGTGGAAGATGGTCCGACTAAGTGCTCTGTCACCTGTAAGATTCCTCTCTCCAGCTTTTGATGTGTAAAGGTGTAAGAACCTCCCCTTCTATTCTTGTAATTATTCCCCTTTTTGAAATAGAAGAAAGATCTTGTTTTACCCTGTTTTGGCATAGAGAGAGAAAATATCTAGAGAGAGATAATCCAAAATTGAGATATCTTTGGATATAAAAATCCTCCTAGTGTCTAAAATGGATTCCCCTAAAACAGAAGGTCAAAATGAACTTTCCAATGTGCATTAGGAATTAATTGAAAATGGTATAAGGGACCTTAGCCTAAGGGTCTACGTTTTCAGAAATTTTTGGATTATGGTCCAATTAAGGTTCCAATGGGCCAATTGGATTAATCCAAATGTTGGGATGAGATAAATCCAAAAGAATAAAATAAAATACCCAAAAATGAGTAAATGCTTACATAAGATGAAGAGTTGATTGAGTACAAGGTTTATTAGTTAAAAATTATGAGAGATTACTAAAAAAATGAGATATTTTAGAATAATGATGCATTTTTGACACCTTGGTAAGGAAAGGGGGACTCTTGAAGTAGGCACATTTTTCACATGTGTGGAAGGGTTTTTAATTCAAAAAAATTATGATATTTTTATCTCTCCTCTCTCCTAGATCAAACCAAATCAAAAAGGGAGCCAAACTGGTCCAAATCTTGTCCTAATTGAGTAAAACTGAACCTAGAAAATTCTATAACCTAGTTGGACTTGGTTAGTGGCCTCCCTCACCTATAAATAGACCCTCAGTCATTTGTAATGGGATATGGGAGCTATACCATGCCAGTATTATATTAAAATAATCATATTTTCTATTATCCCTTAAATTTTCCTCTCTCTTGGGAGCTTGGAGCTCTCTCTCTCTACAACGACTCTTGAAGTTGCTCTTCTCCTCTTGGTGGACCAACTGATTGGTCGGGGGCTTCACTACAATTAGAGAATCGAGCCAAACTTGGAGGTAAAATCAAATTTTTATGGTTTTTTCAATTTATCTCAATGACTTTCTTCTTCTCAACCCCTCTCAAGCTTGAGAAGCTTTCTAAATGATTGTTTTAATCCAAATAAAGCTTTCCCTTAAAGACTTAATGTTTAATTAAGAGAAAGTTAATCTTTATGCTTATTTATAATGCTTTCTTTAAGTAAATCTCTCTCTCTAAAAGAATAGCTAAATCCCTTGGAAAAGGATGCTTCTCAATGATAGTCTCTTAATTCAAAGCTAAACTCTAGGCTTGATAAGCTAGAGATTAAGAAAATGATATTTTCATGATTTTGTGCTATTAAAATAATGGTAAATTCTTTTAGATTGTTTATGAGTAGTTGAAAACTACTCTAATTCATTCTAAATGAGAAATGGATTATCCTAACAATTTGGGAAAAGAGGAATGTTGAAATTAGCTTAATCTAGTGAGATAATCATAGTTATATTTATAATTATGGTTAAAATTATGATTTAAATTCATAGTTTGATTTTAAGCATAAAAGAGGAACTACTATCATATTTTCATTACAAGCCTTTACTCTTTTAGAAAAAATTGAGAATTATCAATAATAGCAAAGCGAAGCTATGGCAAAATTTTCAGAAAATAATACATATCTTATTTTTATGCATAATGCTAAAAGAGGACTTCCTACCATATTCTAGGATTGGACATCCTATGCAAAGAGAATGATTTTCATCATATTCATGAGAAATAAATTTTTTTTGTAATTATACATAATTAATTGATTATGAGAAAAGAGTAAATTTTGGTAAATTTATTTTTATACAAAAAGAGGAATTCCTATGATATTTGAGATCCAAGTAATTAAATGGTAAAAGAGAAACTTTTGGTAAATTGATTTTTATGCAAAAAGAGGAATTCCCATCAAAATTCAAATTATGAGTATTTATCAAAAGTGGAATTTTGAGCATTATTAATTTTATTGGAAAATATGGGTAGAATTGATTTTTGTAAATCCCATGAATTCTTTACTCAAAAAGAAGAATATTGAATATATTTTACTTGAGAAATTTGAGAAAGAATATGAAAATATCAATCGAGAAAACTTGGATAATTCTTATTCAGAAAAGAGAATCTAGAATCCCTGGGAGGATCGAGGATCCAATGAGTAAACGGCAATTCTGATAAGGTTTATTTTTCCTTTTTAAATAACACTCTGCTACGTAGAATGTGATGTGATGAGATGTGATGTGGATGGATGTGATGTGATTGTGAATTAGGGTAAATGCGAATGGATGAGATGTGATGTGAATGGATGTGATGTGATGTGAATGGATGTGATGTGATGTGGATATGGGTAGATTTTAATGGATGAGGATAGATGTGATGAGATGTAATATGATGTGATTAGATGAGAATGAATAAAGGACAATGGGAATACATATGACTGGATGTGGAATAAACAATGCGAATTGATGTAGAAGAATGTGGAATAATGAGAAATGATGTGGAACAATGTGGAAAGATGAGAGTTTGTTAGAAACTGTATTTATGAAACTTGTTTTTAAATGACTGTTTTATGTCAAGAATGCTGGGGAAGCATTTTGATCATCTTGTGAATGAGGTTGTTGAGACCTAAGTGATAAAGTTACAACAGCTATAGCGGAGAGTCAATGGAGGACGTCTCGCGTAGCAAGGTCGGCTGAGGACTTGACCAGCCTCGGTTCGATTTAAATGGTGAGCTTCTGGTACGGTGGATGAGGGACCAAGGAAGCGACCTATGAGTAAAGCGCTAGGTGACCTGCGAAGAAGCGAGGAGTGCAGTCTGGAATGTATACATTATTTGAGTAGGTGGCATAGTTTTGCATCCTCTTCAACTTTGTTACCTTCTCTTCTGTGCACCCAAGACCTCTATTATCGGTTTGTGGAGTGTGCAGGTCAAAAACTCTCACCATAGGTTAGAGTGGGGTCTACCTTAGAATTTTCTTTTCTGCCATTGGGATAGGCCTCCACTCAACTTGTGCAGCTTCTTCGTATTCTGTTGGATGTTCTAGAAGTGGGCTTTGTGTCTTTTCTGCACATCTGGATCTCTGGTGCCCCACTTCTAAATAACGGCGCTAGTTGGTGGTTGCATCCTTGGTGGGAGCATCTTCCTTCCCTCTTCGGAGTTTAAGAGCAAGTACTGAGAGCATGGATGCTCCAGAGGAAGGGGTTTCCTGGTCAGTATAGAGGTTATTCTATCTCCATTCTGAAAGTATGGTGGCAACTCTTTGTTAGCTTTCAACAGTTCTCTGAGAACATATTACATGGGAGGCTTCAAAGAAATGGATTATTCGTGCTAGCCCACGGGACTGCTGAGTTGTTGGCTACTATTGGCTAGTCTGTCTTTCAAGCGCTCATTTTCTTTGTTTAGAGCTTGGTTGGCATCTTGCAGCTTCTGGACCTTAACCACAGTAGCTCTTTGCGCTCTTAACTGGGCACACTGTGATCGGCAACATTTTTGGGTTGCCTATAGCCAATTCAGCATCAACCTTCACCATTGCAAGTTCTGCTTGTAGCCTAGCGGCTGCTTCTTTTGTTTCACATAGCTCTAGTTTCCATAGTCTGGTTTTCTAGGTCTGTTGTACCCTTTTCACCACTGGACGTGCCTCTTCTATCTGCTTCTGGAGTGATGTCTTGTACTCTTCCCAATCTCCGAGGCTTTCTCTTCTGAGTTGATCTTCATTTTCCAGATAGTGCTGCATCTCTATTTCTAGCGCGTTCAGCTCATTGATTGTGTCTATTTCAAACTTTGTGCTCCTGTCGATCTTTTCCTTGTATTCTTCTACATGTGTCTTGGCCTTGTCTCTTTCTTCTATGGCCCCTCTCAAAATCTCTGCATACTCCTAGGAGGGTGTGGTGTCATGCAATTCTTGGTGTAATTCCTTATTTCTTTCTGCTAGCTTGCCCTAACGTGTCGGCTCAAGAGCTCCACTGTGGCCACTCGTCCCCACTGCCGTCCTCCCGCACTCGTCGTTGTCACACCTAGGTGGTTGCTCTAATCCAACGAGTGATGCAAGCTCGCAAAGATCGTGTGGGATATCTGAGGAAGAGGATTGTGTTGGTAGCCTAATCACTCAAGCAAGAGGGAGGGAGAGGAAACAAGAGGGAACAAGTGATTAGCACACTCCAAACCCTAACCCTAAGCACACCACACATGCTAGATTAGAGTTGCAAAAGAGAGGGAGAGAGAGAATACTCCACTTCTATTGCACAAATGGGAGAGTGAGTTACAAACAAGAGAAATTGGCTTTTATAGTTCCAAGCCTTTTTCCACTATGCCGCCCGGGAGTAAGTGACCCGGGGCACCTAAATCATAGTTATAAGGCTTTTCTCTATGGTTTAGCCATCTGACCAAGATCCTCTTGTCTGTCCTTTGAAGCTCAATACTTGGGAGCGTCTTTATGGTGTTTCCCTCATCAAATGACATGATTTATAATATATAGTGTTGGTGCCCATTACATAAGTTTGCGAACATAGTTGTCATAGGAATGTGTTAACCAATATGTGGTTACATACTCCCCTTCCTAAAGTCGATTGTGTTCTCATGATCGGTGAGAGGGGTTGTCAAGGCACGCGGGGAAGTGTCGCACTTGGTTGGTTCTTCTGTCTCTCTGGAAATAAGAGGGGGTGGGGGAGTTAGTATGATGGAAAGAAGTTAGTGGAGTACTAGCAATTAAGTATCTAGCTAGGCTATGGGCTCCTATCAGTTTTCTTTGCTGGTGGATGTGCCCTGTAGTACTCTTTATTTTGTTTTTTTATGTGTTTTTTTAATCACTAGACATCCTCATTAGAGGAGTTAGAGTACTTGAATGAGTAAACTATCATGGAATACTTAATGACCAGTATCCCAGTGGTGGTAGGTGGTATGATTAAAGAGGAATTAGTAAAATAATGGGGTTAGTAAGCAAGTGGCCAGGGGGGAATTCTGAAGGGACAAGGAGGCAAAGCACATGGAGACTGCTTGCGCTTTGAGATGTTGTATGTCAATGGAGATGTTCATGAAGCTCTAACAACTTTGCCAAGACACCATGATGGGTATCTTGGCTCTCGTGGATGTTGAGTCATCAGGTTGCGGTGTTCTCTCTTTTCCTTTTGGTCCGTTGTCTTCTTCTGTCATTAAAGCACTAGGACCTATGTGGATAGGAGTGGTAGTTGATGGCAAGGATCCATAGGTGTTAAGCCGAAGAAGAAGTTTTGGGTAGGATGGATTAGGGATGAAGCACATTTATTGGGGTGAAGCAGGGGTGATTAAGAAGATCCAAGCGATGGGTCATACCATTGACTAGGCTTGCACCCACCATGGCCCCCCCATCTAGAGATGTACCTGGATGGTTGTCGATGATGAAGCTTTGTGTGGTGTGTGCACATAGGACAGAGCCCAGTGAGACTTTTAGGTGTTGTACATGGGCGAGGGCAAAAGGTGGGCCCGTGGTCCTAATCACCTAGATCCTAATCACCTAGAGACTCTCTTTTTTTGACGTGTTTATTGGTCAGTGCCCCCCTAAAGAGGGTTTTGTACTGAGTGGCCCATGTGGCTAGATTTGTGAGATTACCTTTGAGTTTATCTTTGAGTGGTTAAAAAAGCTCAGCCATTTTTAGCACTGCCCCTTAGTTTGGTGACGAAGTCGAGGGGCGGGGTGGAGCTTCGTGAAGGAGGCTCCATTGGGGAAAAGGGGTGGGAAAATTGAGCTTTTGAGTGCCCATGGGTTGGGTGAGGGCAAGCCCATAGGATTTTGTTGAGGGGAGGAGGGGACTTACCTACCCGTTGGTTACCAAGCTATCTTCGTCGTCGATCGGCCAACAAGTACTGGCATGGTGGGTGTGGTTTGGGCAACCTACTGAGTGGTATGCCTTGGGAGCCAAATGATGGAATTGTCATGATGGAAGCCTTAGGCTTCTAAGAGACATTTGGGCAGCCAACGCTGTTGAGAGTGATGAAGGTCCATGGTTATCAAGGCTTCTAGCTTTTTTGTTGACAAGGCTTTGAGCTATGATGTGGTTGTCGACATGGAGGAGAGGCTTTTGATTGTGTATTTGGGAGCCACAAGTGTGTGTTGCCTTCATGTAAGCCTTGAGCTTTGAGCACGTTGGTAGGCACCCAACGTTGTTGTGCGGTGCTTGGGGTTGCCTAACCCGTGGTGGCTATGGGACCTTTTGTCATGGCTTCCTGGGGAGTTGTTGTGGGAAATGAGCACATGTGGCTTGCTTGGGTAGCCAGAGGCGAGTGTTACCTTCATAGTAGCCTTGTGCTCGTACAAGCAGTCGAGGACGAGCCAATGTTGAAGCTTGGCCTTAGAGTTGGTTTTTGTCGGCTTAGTTAGCCTTTTGCGCTTGGGTTTTAGAGATGGTCATTTGGGGATCCATAGTTTTATGTAGCCATCATAGAATCCTTGAGCGGTGAGAAGATTCTTGGTCACCCACCATTGATTGTCATGATAAAGTTATGAGGTTGGGGTGCTTGCAATGTGGGTTGGTCAAGGTTGTAGAGTTGAAGGGCAATGTCGACATGAGGCTTGATTGTCATTGGTGGATGGTGTTGATAGTGGCCGATCGACTGGTTTTGGTGAGTCATGGGGTGTGGGAACAGGATGGGGTGGGATGAGTAAGGGCAATCGTGGGCGAGGGTGTGTGTATGATTTCCTCTTGGGGACACAAAAGGAATATGGCCTTTTGGCCATTAATTGCCATGGCAGCCGTCTTTTCATGCCAATCGATTTGGCAGTGAGAGGCATCAATCCACTCTTTTCCAATGAGAATCTGGCCTTGGAGTACTCCTACATCAATAACATGAAATCTACACTCCAATTAGTTATTTCCAATAAAAATTTTAGGAATGAAAGACCCAACACTCATCATTAAACGCATTTCGTGTGGGGAATAACTAATTGGTGTGGGTTTTCCAAGAGCTTTCCACGCCTCCAAGAATATAAGATTGGTGTAGACCATAGGATATATGTGGGCTTGCCACCATTGTAGACCATTTGCGATTGGGAGTCCAATCTATATGCTTGGTGGGTTGAGGTCTAGTGGTAGTTCAGGGACAATGGAAGGCTTACGAGTTATTGTGGGGGGTGTGAGAATACCCTTTGTGGAAGCTATTGGTGGGGGTAGAGGATCAGATTCGAGGCACTCCCCATCTCGGGAGGATCATTGTTACCTTGCCCTAGGGGAGCTTTAGGGTAGCTGTGTTGTCAGCGGAGTTGATTGTACTTGTAGCATTTTGGACCCAGCTTCCTCCAAGGATGACTGCTTCTTTTATATTACCTGTTGGGAACCACGTAGAACTTACAAGCCAATGGGTTAGAGACAATTTTGGATAGTTTGTGTAAAGGACCCAAGGCTTTGTATACGTTGTCCACCCGACAATTGAACTTTGGCATGGGAAGTTTTAAGAAGTGGTTTCCCTAGAGAGACCCATGTTTCCCATGGCAAAAGATTATGGCTAGTTATGGGTGACAACAAGGCACGTTTTCTTTCCATATTTCTACCAAAGGGAAAATATTTCCAGACCTGTAGGGTGGTTGTTTCAAGTTGGGAAGCTACACTTACATTGAGGGTGTTAAGTGATAAGATGGCCTTGTAGGGTTTGGGAATGGTCTCACCGTTTGGAAGCACGAATTGTGTGCCACGTTTGTGATCTAGGAGGGTGTCAACTGTAGCAAGGATTTTCAGCCACTCATGGTCAACCTCATCACTCTTGATAGAAGCTGCCATGCATGGCACCCGCGCATCATCAAGGGCTTGATGACAAGCATCACAAACCAAGAGATCATTGCTCCTAGCAGTGGTCACAGAGTCTTCAGCAAAGAGAGATCTGGCCATGGGATGTGATTTCCAGGTATATAAATTGACCTTAAGCATTTGAGACCCTTTGCAAAGGTAGACATAATGCATGTCCTAGTCATGGATCAGTCGGGTTTGTCTCATGAAGGGTCGACCCAAGATGGCATCATAGGTGGCATTACGAAAGTCCATGACGACGAATGTGAGGTGGAATGTCATGTCACGGACTTTGAACTTAAGGTCATGTGCTATGCCTAGGGGTTTTGCAAATTTCCCATCCGCGCAAGCTTGATCACCAATGTGGTGGGATCAACGCGTGGTTGGCCCTAGTTTTCCCAACATGTTTGTGTGAGAATGCTTACACCAACACCTCCATCTAGGATGCCTTTGACCACATGTCCATTATAGGAAATTGGCAATGTTGTGTTTGTGTCATTACCTTCAAAGTATTGTCCCAACACATTGATGCGAATTGTGGGTGCGCCTTTGGCTTGTGGGTTGTGATGATGGAGTAAGTTTGGATGATGGGGCTCAGATTCGTCCGAGGAATCTGAGGTAGCACCCTCCTCTATAGAAGCCTGTAGTTTGCATTCCATCCAATCTCTAAGGTCATTCCATAAATTTGGACTACCTTTTAACAAGGTTCCAATGGGCATTTGGATTTGGGAGGAAAGGAAGGCAGAGGGGCCGGCTAGGTCATGTTGATGGAGTAGGAGCTTCTTGAGGGGCGGGGCCTTGATCATAGGGTGGACCAATAATAGTATATGGAAGTTCAATTTAGTCCTTATTTGATAGGGGTGAAGGTCGAGATTTGGTGGCCATAGGAGGATAAAATACCTCAGCAAATTTGGTGTGTGGACCTCATGAGTCGCTGCCAGACTCTGTGTTACTATTCACATCGAGCTGTTCGATGTGAACGTGGGATTTGGGTTGGGCAGTTTGTGGAATATGCACTGGGGGATTTGGGGGCACATGTGGGGAAAAATCTTTGTTTGTCAACATCATGTTGGCGACCGAGCAGATCTTCTGCGGCCTTGAGTGTTTGTAGGGGCTCCTATCTTACCTGGTGTGTGGACGTTTAGGTTCAATGGGGGATGGTGCGCACTCAGGTATGGGGTTAAAGGTTATAAAAATGGGTGGCAGTTCAAGTTGAGCATGGTATTTCTCTACCACTACCTGGGCCTCCTAAAGACGTTGCTTCTCCAGGAGGAAATTAGGATAAGTGGCCAATCATTTTTCTCGTTGGGTGAGTTTTCGCTAGGCTACATGGGGGAGTGATAGTTCAGCACGATCATTGCTCCCGGAGGAGGAGGATGCGGTATTTGTTGAGCCAGTGTGGATGCTAACCCAATCTTCTCCATGGCCAACATGCTTAGAGCGTTGTTTCTTTTGGGATGTGGTCTTCTTTAGCTTGGCCTGCAACCATGTGATGACATTCAATAGGACAGTCAAAATCTTCCCACATTGAACACTCAACACATTGAGGGATGGCATGCCTTCGACTATGGAGTGAGAAACTGATTGGAAAAGGGAAATCCTTGTAGTAATGGTCATTCCACAGCCATGACATTGTGGTATCACTAGCAGGCATTTCTTTTGAGAGCATTCAGCCACTCTATGGGGTCCTTGTTACTAGAGGAAACATAGAAGAGGTGGTTTCCCTGAGGGTGCACCTATAGTGTGCACAAGTGGTTTAGGGTCCATGTGAGGCACCGGAAAAGGGAGATGAGGTGTTAAGAATGCTTCGATGGGGATGGCAGAGCACATGGGCTCAACAGGTTTAGCAATGGACCTAGTTGGGATCTTTCCATGAGCAATAGAGTGTGCCTGGAGAGGCAACGGTTGGAATGGAAAGGTTGGTACTAGAGAAGGTCATGGTGGCATTGGGTGTGAGTAGTTAGTTTGTGGTGGTGCCACCAATAAGGCTTGGGGCCCGGGAGGAGAGGAAGGTACTGTTACAAATGAGCTTTGGGTTGTTGTTGGCATGGTGTGGCCAATTGTGTGGAATAGCTTTTATGTGATACTAGAGAAGGTCATGGGGCGTTGGGTGTGAGTAGTTAGAGAAGGTCATGGTGGCATTGGGTGTGAGTAGTTAGTTTGGGGTGGTGCCACCAAGATAAGGCTTGGGGCCCGGGAGGAGAGGAAGGTAATGTTACAAATGAGCTTTGGGTTGTTGTTGGCTTGGTGTGGCCAATTGTGTGGCCAATCGCATGTTGTCATCGAGAAAGGTTGCCCATTTACAAGCCTAATCAAAGGTGGAGGGGTCCTTGACCAACAGGTGGTCATCGTTTGTGAAGCCTTAGATTGTGCAAGCCCAAGAGGAAACGGTCCATTAATTGCTTATCACTCAAATTTTCCCTTGCTTTGCAACACGAATCAAGGTACTTGATGTGTGCTATGTAGTCACGTAATGTTTCATTAGGCTTCTGTTCTAATTGGTTAAAGACCTAGATGTGGAATGCGAGGTCTCCAACTCCGTGGAATTTTGGCAGAAGTTTAAAAATTTTCACCCACATAGGTTTTGTATGTGATGTTTATGGGTGTAAGTTGTGTGACACTCCCCTTCCTATAGAGCTGTGCTAAGCTCGGAATGTCAAGTTGTGGCGTAAGGGGGGGGTGGTGCAAGGGTGGGGGGTGGAAATAGATTCGTGGTGGATAGAGAAGGAGGTGCATATGCGTGGGGGGCGCCTATCCATGCCGAGGTGTAGGTATGGAGGGCCCCCACTAGATAAGGGTTCAAAAATCATTTCGCCCACATGACCAAACATGTGAGGAGTGGCGACCACATGTGAATGTGCAATTGAGGCCGAGGTGCCGCCAAATGAAATGCAGGCATCAGGGGCATGCAACCATGACCAAAAGGTGTCCATGTGGGGAAGCTTAGAAAAGATTCAACGGTGCATGCGCGGGCCTGAATTAGGAGTTTTAGCTCACTTTTGTCTTACGCGTAAATGCACCCTTTAAGGTTAAAAGTGGTCTTTTGGGTGTTTTATGGGTATAAAAACGACCCTAGTGAGTGAGGAGGTAGACCAAAAGTATCTTTAAAGATTTAGAAATTTTAAAATTTTATTTTTTTCCCAGAAATGGTACGTCCGTACACTTAGGTTAGTACGATACAACCGAGGCTTAGGTACGGTACGGCCGTGGTACTTTGGAATGGAACGGCCACAGCACTTGGAATGGAACGGCCACAGAACTTGGTATGGAACGGCCACGACATTTGGATGGAGCGGCCGTGGCACTAATGGCCACAGCACTTGGGATGATGGAACGACCACGACACTTGGAATGGAATGGCCACAACACTTTGGAATGAAATTGTCGTGGCAACTTTAGAATGGAATGGCCATGGCACTTTGGAATGGAACGATCGGGAAACTTTTGAAATTTGAATTTGAGATTTGAATTTCAAATTGGAGGGAAGTGAGTGGGAGACAACTAAGATCCCCTCATTAATGCAAGTAGGTGGGAAAGGGCTAAAGTTAGAGGCTATCTCTAAATTAGTGGATTTTTACTAATTTAGAGGCACTCAACTTAACTAAAGATTAATGTCCTTAATCCCACTATTAATCACTCCTTAACCCTCTTCTTTGCCCTCTAATTACTCCTAATTGGTGAGGAGTTTAAGCATGGGGATTTGATAGGTGGATTAGCAATGTTTAGGCTAGTCCAAAGATGTGATTATCCCAAATTAATTCCCCTAATTAGGTCTCTAATTAACCCACTCAAAAGAGAAAAAATTAGACAAAAGAGACCAAATTAGTGCTAATTCCTAATTAAGGCCTAACTAATGGGAGTGGACTAAACATAGATTTGGGCCAAGGCAAGTGTTTAAAACACTAATGCCACTCCATTTAGTCTAATTACAAGAAATTAGCCTCAATTTTTTGGTTTTTTTCTCTCTTTAAGTCCACTAATTACACTAACCAATAGATTAGTGATAACTAGTGAAAATTAAGAGATAGTTTATGGTTTTTTAAAGGTTTTTTGTTTGATTAATGTTCTATCTAATAATGCTAAAGATTAAGAAAAATGATCTAGGTTTAAGCAAAAACTCTCTTGATTAGGCTCTCTAATCACCCCAATCTCAAGTTTTTCACTCAAACAAATAGTAATCCTACAAAGCTGTACATAAATCTCAACAAAAAAATAAAAAATAACTAAGCAAAACATCAAAAAATCAAAAAACCGTATGCCAAAGAGCTTACCTGGCGCACCGACGCGGGCTATGGAGGCTCTGTCGAATTCGAATCAAAGATGGCGTAGACAAGTAGTGGATTGGCGCTCCTCTGTTGAGAGCAGTGCCAAAGATGTTAAGGAAACCCTAACCTAACGTGTCATGGGAACTTGGAATCATCTTTAGGTCATTTTCCTCATCAAATGACGGGATTTACAATATATAGTGCTAGCACCCATTACATAAGTGTGTGAACATAGTTGTCATAGGAATGTGTTAAAAACCAATATGTGGTTAACATAGCTTTTTAGTCTCCTTCTCCCAGTGAGCTTCCTTCCAAGAAGTGGCGTTCAGGGCTAGAACCAGGTTTTGGTCCTCTCATCTAATGTTTGTTTGTCCTTTCCGAAAGTGCTTGGGTGGGGGGACCCCTGGCCTATAGGCTGCTATCTACTGTTGTTGTTGTTGCTACTATTGTTGCTGTTGTTGTTGTTCCTTGTCTATGTCATCATATTTGTCTAGGTCATGGATGACCTTTTGTGCCTTGCAAACCATCTATTCCTGAATTTGTAGTAGGGCTTCCAAGGCTTGGTTGTCCCAGACCTTGGTGAGTCTGACCTTCGCTGTTTTAATGATTTTCGCTTTAGCATCAAGTGGAAGGCACATAATCTCTTCTTCTTCTTGGGTCTTCAAGGCTTGGACATCTGTCTAGGTGACCACCAATGCTGTTGTGCTCTCTAGCACTTCTTCTTTTAGCCCTTGGTGGATGGCATCACCCCAGACCTTGGCTGGCTTTTAAGCTTCCGCTAACTCTACTCGGCTAACTCTACTCTGAGTTTGTTCACCTGAGCTTTGAGCATGTTTTTCTCACTGGTGAGGGTTTTGATCTTTGCTTCACTTAGCTCTTTCTACTAGACTAAGGCCTTCTCTACTAGAGTGAGCTTGTTCAGCATTTCTACATTATGCTAAGCCATTACATTTGCTTTGCTCTCTCTAAGTCCCTAGCTTTAGCTACATCATTTTTTAGCAGCCCAGGGCACACATCTGATTGATGGTGCTCTAGGCCTTTGACTCATATTCCTCCATGGAACCGAGTGCATGAGAGAGAATGTTCTGGGCCACAATCCTCAACCCTTTGTTCATGTGCAGCTGTTGGGTGGGGAGTTGTGCCTCTAGTTCTACGAGTAGCTTGGGGCTGTGGACTAAACATAGATTTGGGCCAAGGCAAGTGTTTAAAACACTAATGCCACTCCATTTAGTCTAATTACAAGAAATTAGCCTCAATTTTTTGGTTTTTTTTCTCTCTTTAAGTCCACTAATTACACTAACCAATAGATTAGTGATAACTAGTGAAAATTAAGAGATAGTTTATGGTTTTTTAAGGTTTTTTATTTGATTAATGTTCTATCTAATAATGCTAAAGATTAAGAAAAATGATCTAGGTTTAAGCAAAAACTCTCTTGATTAGGCTCTCTAATCACCCCAATCTCAAGTTTTTCACTCAAACAAATAGTAATCCTACAAAGCTGTACATAAATCTCAACAAAAAAATAAAAAATAACTAAGCAAAACATCAAAAAATCAAAAAACCGTATGCCAAAGAGCTTACCTGGCGCACCGACGCGGGCTATGGAGGCTCTGTCGAATTCGAATCAAAGATGGCGTAGACAAGTAGTGGATTGGCGCTCCTCTGTTGAGAGCAGTGCCAAAGATGTTAAGGAAACCCTAACCTAACGTGTCATGGGAACTTGGAATCATCTTTAGGTCATTTTCCTCATCAAATAATGGGATTTACAATATATAGTGCTAGCACCCATTACATAAGTGTGTGAACATAGTTGTCATAGGAATGTGTTAACCAATATGTGGTTAACATAGCTTTTTAGTCTCCTTCTCCCAATGAGCTTCCTTCCAAGAAGTGGCGTTCAGGGCTAGAACCAGGTTTTGGTCCTCTCATCTAATGTTTGTTTGTCCTTTCCGAAAGTGCTTGGGTGGGGGGACCCCTGGCCTATAGGTTGCTATCTACTGTTGTTGTTGTTGCTACTATTGTTGCTGTTATTGTTGTTCCTTGTCTATGTCATCATATTTGTCTAGGTCATGGATGACCTTTTGTGCCTTGCAAACCATCTATTCCTGAATTTGTAGTAGGGCTTCCAAGACTTGGTTGTCCCAGACCTTGGTGAGTCTGACCTTCGCTGTTTTAATGATTTCCGCTTTAGCATCAAGTGGAAGGCACATAATCTCTTCTTCTTCCTGGGTCTTCAAGGCTTGGACATCTGTCTAGGTGACCACCAATGCTGTTGTGCTCTCTAGCACTTCTTCTTTTAGCCCTTGGATGGCATCGCCCCAGACCTTAGCTGGCTTTTAAGCTTCTGCTAACTCTACTCTGAGTTTGTTCACCTGAGCTTTGAGCATGTTTTTCTCACTGGTGAGGGTTTTGATCTTTGCTTCACTTAGCTCTTTCTACTAGACTAAGGCCTTCTCTACTAGAGTGAGCTTGTTCAGCATTTCTACATTATGCTGAGCCATTACATTTGCTTTGCTCTCTCTAAGTCCCTAGCTTTAGCTACATCATTTTTTAGCAGCCCAGGGCACACATCTGATTGATGGTGCTCTAGGCCTTTGACTCATATTCCTCCACAGAACCGAGTGCATGAGAGAGAATGTTCTGGGCCACAATCCTCAACCCTTTGTTCATGTGCAGCTATTGGGTGGGGAGTTGTGCCTCTAGTTCTACGAGTAGCTTGGGGCTGTGGCTTGATCCTTCCTGCATCTTTTGTGCCAAAGCTGCCACCCAAGGCTGAAGTTCCGGTGGTATGGGCAACTCCGCCCCTACGGACAACTTCCCCTTTTGAACTTATTCTTCTCTCTTTTTTAGCTATTCCCCTTCTTTCCTCTTTCTCTCTTCCTCCTCCTTTGTTCTCTTTTCTTCTTCCTCCTTTTTTCTTTTCTGTTCTTCCATCTGCTTCTGCAGCAGCGGCTTCTTGCTTTTGTCTCTCTTCCAGTTGTATTTTTCTTTCTTCTTCTTTTTGCTTATTTACCTCATCCGAGTTAGGCAACAGCTCTTTGTCTACTCTGAGCGTTCTCTTCTTTGCTAGCCTTCTGAGCAATTTTTTGCCACTCCTCTTCATCATCCACATCATCTTCAAAGGAGCTAAAGGTCACTCTGGTGGGCTTTGAGGATCCTCTAGCTTTGCAGTGTGGTTGATCTGCATAGGATTCTTTGGGACTTGATGTCTACGGACCTGGCGGCCTGTGCAATGGCCCTTAGGTGTGCATACAGCACCGTTGGCTATTTTTCCTTGGCCCATGTGGATGCTCTCCTTGCCAAATTATCAAGGTAGATGGCAGCTCAGTTGATCTTTTCTCCTGCTTTTGCTGCTCTCTGAGCAGCTTATAGTTTTTGTTTGACATATCTTCTGGCTTCCCCACCATGAACATTACATTCTGTAGTAAGAAGAAGATAAACTACTCTCATCGGGTCTCATCTACCAAATCCTTTACTTGCTTTGGGCTTCATGCTTGTGTCTAGCGCTCCATCCATCGACAACCCTAGTGCGTGGTGCATTGTGAGCTTCGAGATCTTGATGGGTTCTCACTCGGGGCCTTGCCCATGAATATCCAAACAAGAGACTATTCCCTCGGTTCTTCCAAAACCGAACCCGGAAAAACTTCCCTCGCCCAAAAAATACGGGCGATTCCTCCCGAATATTTTTATTCTAACATAGTCAAGAGCCTTAACTAACCAAACTGATCTGACCGAACTAGTAAGTCACATGGTCAGATCAAGGAAGAGACTTGCACTTGGATCATAGAGACCAACGCTTTTTTCCTCGTCTCAAGAGGCAAAGCTTTCATTAGGCCTTCCCTCTTGTCCTAAAGGAGGAAGCCAAGACAGGGTATGGTACCCTGCCGCCGCAAGCTACCAAAGATGGATGGGAGGAACTTCAAGAGGCCTTCATCAACAAATATGGAAGAGGTGAAACCCCTGAAGGATTATGGCAACAACTACTATAACATCAACAAGGATATTTGCAAGACTTTCAAAATTATAAGGCTAAGTTCCAAGAGATCTTTGGACCAGGTGGATCAACTCTTTACCTCGAGGTGAGGCAGCCCCAAATTTTCTTAAGAGGGATAGGTTTATAGCCGGTCTTTTCCCATTTTTGAGAGAAAAGGTAGAGTCTAAATTTCCAATCAACTTTGAAGAGGCACTAAGAGTGGCTAGAGAGAAAGATAGAAAGTTGAGATTCCAATCACTTAGACCTAAGGTAGAATTGGACATGGGAAGAAGAGAGGAGGGCACTCATGAGGATCCTTTAGCTCATTTGGCACACCAGGGGCATCTACAGTCTTAGGGATGGCACCGCGAGGAGCAGTTGAGGCTACACAACAAGAGCTTCTCCAAAGGATAACTCAACAACTAGAGAGTCTAAATCTAAACTTAATACAAAATCCTAGAGCACAAGCACCACGAGAGGCTGGAAGGGGACCTAGGACAAGCGCAAGAGTTAATTTGCTACAACTGTAATGAGTCAGGTCATGGGATGTATAACTGCCCATACCCAAGGAGACCTCAAGGGGGGATGTTCCCAGTCCAAAGGCCCACTCAACCACTCCCAAGGGATATGCCCCCCCCCTAACTACCTGCAACCATTCCACTTATTCCACTAGTGCCACAACCACCACCACTGGCAGAGAATCGAGTGATCAATGTGCTCGAATCAGGCATAATTGAAAAACCCATGGAGGAATTGGAGGCCATGCCATCAATAAAAAGAACCAAAGCTCAGCACATGGATGACAAGATGGAAGACTCAGAGGAGGCCATGAAGGAGCAAAAGAAGGAGGAAGGCGAGAGCAACAACCACTTATTCCACTAGTGCCACAACCACCACCACCACTGGCAGAGAATCGAGTGATCAATGTGCTTGAATCAGGCATAATTGAAAAACCCATGGAGGAATTGGAGGCCATGCCATCAATAAAAAGAACCAAAGCTCAGCACATGGATGACAAGATGGAAGACTCAGAGGAGGCCATGAAGGAGCAAAAGAAGGAGGAAGGCGAGAGCAGCAAGCGAGTCAAGAAAGCCAAGAGGCCCAGGCAAAAGATCACTATGGAGGACTTTCCTCTTGGTAAGGGACTCAAGTCTTATAACCTTTCCACATTGATTTGAGTTCACAAAGATCCAATATTACTTATCCACAACTCTTAGAGCTATCACCTCTATTAAGAAAGCAGTGGGCTAAGCTGTCAAGCACTAGAATCCCCAAGAAAAAGCATGTCAGGACCATGAATCTAATTAGAAGCAACCCCCATAAAGATGTTGTCCCAGTTTCACATGCTTGGGTTAAGGGTCATAAAGTGTCAAGGGTGTATGTGGATGGAGGAGCCCAGATGTGTGTAATGTCAGAGAGGACTATGCACAAGTTAGGTCTGGAGATTAATTCCCCATCTCCCTTTTTAAAGTAACCTTGGCCAACAACTCTAGCATAAAATGTTTGGGAGTCATTAAGGATGTAAGAATCATAGTTTTCTCCATTGAAGTAGAAGTTGACATGTATATTATCTCTAGCAAAGGGGAGGGCTATCCAATCATTTTAGGGAGGCCATGGCTTATTTTTGCATGAATGCAGATCAAAAATGGGGAATGGGAATGCTTGTCTTAAATTTAGAAGGGTTGAAGGGATCCTCTAGCAAGAAGGTCACATATGACTTTGGAACAAAGGTAAGGAAATTGATTTGAGATATGAAACCACTGTAGATGAAGAGAGCAATTGAGTACTCCACCACAACTGAGGAAGAAACATCAAGCACTGAGGATACAAGCTCATTTGATGTTATGAGCCTAGTATTTTAGAACAGGGAAGGCAACGAGGAGCTAAGGACATCACACCAAACAGATACAGGGACAGAGGAGAAGCTGAGGCAAATTAGCAGATTTGACACCAGAAGAACAAGAAAGCTACCTTGACATGCTCAAGAGGTATCCTAATCTTTTCATTTTTGATTACTCTTAAATCACTCAGGTAGAGGTAATTAAGCATCATATTGAATTGAAGACAAAATCAAAGCTTGTTGTCCAAAAATTGAGAAGATTAGGGGTAGTACAAAGAGAGGCTTTGTTAACAGAGGTGAATAGACTTTTAAAAGCAAGTTCATTTATCCCATGGACAATTCTGAGTGGGTGTCCCTTATGGTAGTCACTCCCAAAAAGAATGGTAAGTGGAGGGTATGTGTTGATTATAAACCCCTCAATATGTAGCCACAAAGAGGGATCACTTTCCTCTACCATTCCAAGATGAGATCCTAAATGAGGTAGCTAGTCATGAAAGGTATACAGTTTGTGATTTTCAAATCAGGATAGCTGAAGAGGACTAGAAGAAGACCAATTTCATCGCCCCTTGGGGATGTTTTGCTTACATAGTGATGCCTTTTGGCCTCACTAATCCCCCCCTGCCACTTTCCAAAGATTCATGAACTATGTTTTTCAGCCATTCATTGGATCATCTATAAGGGTGTTTATTGATGATTTCTGCATATACAGTAGAGCAGGGTTTCACATTGCCAAAAGGTGGAGGAGGGCTTGAAGAGATTATTTCAACTAGGTGGATAATTGAATCTAGAGAAGTGTCACATTGCTCAAAGCAAGGTGTTGCTTTTGGGCCACATGATTTCTCCACAAGGAATTGAGGCAGATCCATCAAAGGTGAGGGACCTCCTAGCTCTATCGTCTCCATCAAGCACCAAACAACTAGTTATTTTTCTTCAAAAGGTGAGGTACTTGGCTAGATTCATTCATCTACTTGCTCAAGTAGTGTCACCTCTACAACAACTTACTCAAAAGAATGTCTTTGCTTGGGACAATGAATATGAAGAAGTGTTTAATGAAGTCAAGGTTATACTAAGTTCTCTACCTGTTATTATGCCACCACAGTGGGACTTGGTGTTCTATGTATGCCCAAGTGTTCGTTCTCATGCAGTTGGTGCAGTTCTAATGTAGAAAGATCCAGATACAACCTATATGTGCCCTATTTACTTTGCCAACAAAGTGATGAAGATAGAAGCTGAGAGGAGTTTCCCAGAAGTGGAGCAAATGATGCTAGCTCTTATGTTTGCAGTAAGGAAGTTCAGATCATACCTTTTGCCAAAATATTTTATCATCCTAATAGTTGAAAACACATTTCCTTATGTTTTTCAACATATGAACCTCTCACCAAAGATTACAAAATGGATTTTGGAGCTGCAAGAATTTGAATATACTTTTATGGTGGAGGATAGCACCCATGCCAGTCTAGCACATGTGTTGACTTACTGCTATCATGAGAAGAAGGTAGCCCCTAAAGAAAAAACCTCAGAGCTAGAGGATCCCCTTACTGATGCCTTCACATTGTATTTTGATGGAGCCTACAGAAAGAAGACCAATTTGGTAGGAGGAGGATTTATCATCTTAAATCCCAAACAAGAGGTGGTTTCCCAAGTAAGTAAAGTTTTATCTGATGTCCACTCAAAAAATGAGGGAGAATATGCCACACTCAAGTTGGGATTGGAAGCTTGTTTAGAGCAAGGGATTAGGAGACTGGTTGTAAGAGGGGACGCCATGCTTTTAGTTAGACAAATTCAAGGTACTTGGGCTTGTAAGAATGCTAATCTTTTGATTTGGTTGAAGCAAGTTAAGTGTTTAATGAGAGTTTTTGATGCTGTGAAAATCGAGCATGTGCCTAGGAATAAGAACAAGGGTGCATATTCCCTAGCTAACCAGTAGTTAGATGTTTGTGCAATAAAACCTCAGGAGCCTAAGTTTCAAAGCAAAGAGCATCTTCAGGACATCACTCAGTTCCTATTCATTGGAGAACCTCCAGGCCATCTCACCAAAGTACAAAGACACAAGTTAGCAGGGAGTGATTTATCTTATCAATTGATTGGAGAAGATTTGTACTACAAAGGAAAGGACTTGGTAATGAGGAGGGTTCTCTCATCAGATGAAATAGGTCACATAATCCAATCTTGCCATGATGGAGTGTTGTTATGGCTCACCCTAACCCTTCTTAAAACACATCCAAAAAAGAGATTACCTGGTGAACCGCAACTATCATGTGGTGAGGATCTTTCCAATGTCCGAGCTCATAACCCTTGAGGTCTCCAAGCTCTACAACTCCTTGAGAAGCAGTTCCACTATGTCTCCTATGAGCGTTGTCACCGCCGCTTTGCACTACAGGTCCTCGTCCTCCTCTTGCCTCACTTCACTCACACACACTCACTAGCATGCATTAGGGAGAGAGATTAGCAAGAGTAAGACTCAATTGCACACTCAATTGCACAATGGGAGAGTATAATGTTGTATTATGAGAGAAATTCACTTATATACATGGCCATAAGTGTTCACACTCACTTAAACTATGGCCGACCGGGCACTTTAGGCTCATAAGAGGCCTAATGCTATTACAATGACTACTCTCATGTAATATATCCATGAAGTACATCACTTAGGACTTCATCCCCTAACTTGCTACCACACACTCTTGAAAGCGGGAATCGCCATAAATACTCCATCACACCATTATGGGCGCCTGTCCAAGTTGTAGCTTTGGACACTATTGCTTCATATCTTAAATGTATGACCCTTTGGTGTATAAACCATGACTCATTGATGTAAGATAATGGTGGTAGCTCTTATTAATCCTAGAATTGGATTAACATTCCCCCCTTCTTGATGGTGGTGATCGTGTCCACGTGATCACATTGAAGACCTTTGTGTGGGGAGAATGAACAAGCTTGTCGATGGCTTTGATGTTGCATGACGTTCAATGGTCTTTGTTCCTTCGGGGGAGGAAATAAGAAAAGCTAGTTAATGAATGAAGAGGTTAGTTGTGTATTGGGAATTCCTAACGGGATGGGGGCGAATGATTGCATCTTTATATTTGTGTGAGCCTTTTTTCTTGCCCCACTTTGTTTTTGGCAATCATCGGCAAAGTTACATGTGATTTTTGGAACTAGTTGATATAGGAGAGAGGAGAGATGAAAATATCTCATTATTTATGAATTTAAAACTCCTCCACACATGTGAAATAGGCACCTCCTTCATGCGAGGAAATCTCCACACTGAGGTGTCAAAAATGCATCATTTCCTCTAAATATCTCTTCTTTTTTAACTAATAAACCTTGTCCTTAGTCAACTCTTCATCTTATGTGAGTATTTACTCATTTTTGGGGGATTTTCTTTTATTCTTCAATTTATATCCTCCCTACATTTGGATTAATCTTATTGGTCCATAGGAACCTTAATTGGAGCATAAATCAAATTTTTTTAAAAATTTGGACCCTTAAGCTAAGATCCTTTTTACCTATTTTCAATTAATTCCAATTGCACATTGGAAAGTTCTTTTTGAATTTCTATTTCAAGGGAAACCATTTTAGACACTAGGAGGATTTTTATATCCAAAAATATCTTAATTTTGAATTACCTCCCTCTAGATATTTTCTCTCTCTAGGCCAAAACAGGGTAACATGTGGTGCAAGCACAAAAATCATTAAATAATAAGGTGGAACAATTAGTTGGTGAGCCAATGCACTTATGTCACAGACATGTATGCAAGTATGGGTCAAAGGAAGTGCCGTTTGTCTTGCACCACACAAATAACAATTTTGTATGCTAATGGTAAAGTTTTACAGTATATCTGTTGTAGAAAGTGGAGGCAAGCTAAAATTTGTTTTGAAGCTTGATGAAAGTGAGGTTATCAAAGGTTAGAAGTTAGAACGTGTTAGTCTAACTCTCAAGAATAGAGCACTGGATCCTAACATCTTGCATGGTCATCCTGATTACTTTAGTATACAATCTGAGAATGAAATTTGGTGGCTTGCTACATTTGAAGTACCAAAGGAAGATCATGAGATTTTAAAGATTTTCTTTAACTTGACAGAGATACCTAATACAGTGCAACATCAAAAGTTTGCACGTGGAAGGTTATGGTGAGTATCAAGTGGAATGGCACCTTGCTGGAGATCTCAAAACTTTGAAGTGCATGTTTGGTGTGTCAAATGCAGCAAATGTAGAGTTTCCTTGCATATATTGTATGCGGTCTAGAAAGAAGGATAAGAATGGGAAGAAACAGGCAAAGAAATGTGTCCTACACGTGATCAATTTTTTTTGCCATGGGGGACAAATGGTACAAGTAGATCCTAAGTGGAATTCTATTCTTGACATCCCCTTGACAAGAGTACACTTTTGCACTTTGCATGCACTAGTGAGGATCATAGACAAATTGGTTTATGAATATGTGTGTTTTGCTTATAAAATGCAGCTAGCTTCTGATGCCCAAGAAACATGTAAAAGGGTGGAAGAAGTATTATTTTTGGGATGGGTTTACATCGAGGCCACGTAGAAATAAAGAAGGATGACGCCTCGTTAGGGAGATCATGGGGATGATTTGAACGAGAGCCGCATATCTCGATGGCATCGTCGGGTCGGCAATAGTGAGGCTCCCACATGATGGATAGTAGTAGCTTTGGAAGCTCTTCAAGAGGATGCTGAAGCTTTTTTGGTGGACATGTATGGTGACACAATGTACGCAACAGTCCATGCCAAGAGAGTCACCATCACTGACAAAGATATGCGGCTAGTTCTATACATGTAGAAGTGGAGGGAAGATTATGGTGATGAGTCACAGTTTTAGGGAGATCTTGTAATCTTATGTATATGCCACAATGTAATCTCATGTGATCATGATGTAAATGCTTTACTTAATGAAAATATTTTTTTAAAATCCTTGCCAAGTGTCTACTTAATTATATATGGCAATCATAATTGTATTGTGATTTCAATTTCAAATTAATGATTAAATATTATTTGTTGATCGCACGAATACAACAAAACTTTAAAAATATATTTTTATTGATATAGAAACTATTACATCATGACATAGAAGCAAGTACAAAAACCCTAAACTCTGTACCTCAACAACAATCAATGATCGGTGTCTTGTAATGAAGTACTTATGAATAAAAACTATAAACAATCAACAACAGTGTAATTTTACCTAAAGGTAACATCTGACACAGTGATTCTGCACTCAATGATATCATCATGGTGAGTTCTCTTGAGATGACATGACTCACCTAGTAGCTGAGTCATCCAATCCTCAAATGGGCACTTGCATTGACACGTAATCTTAGTTTTCTTTACTACTTCTTCACAGGATCTAAACAAATGTGCAAACAAACTAACTGGAACAAACCAAATTAGATGCACATCTCTAGAGCCTATGGAGGTTTTCATGGCAGCATGAACATCAGTTTTTATCTTTACCATACATGCTTCTGGCATGTCTAAGCTAGGATTATACCATTCCTGGCTAGACAACGGTGGTAGTGGAATGTACTCCAAATTATGTCTCTCCACAACATATGTGGAATCATAAAAGTAAACATTCTGAGATGCCAATTTGCTTGCACTCTTGTTATCATAGATCAAGGCACATCTCTGCATGTAAAACATTTAGCTTTCCACTTAAGCACTATATATTTTTCCATTCATGCAGAGTTGATGGATATAAAGCTGCAAGCAACAAACATGCTTGTATTAAAACTCTATCTAATAACCATGGACTCAAAGCACAAGAACACAAAGCACAGAGATATAAACTTACTGTTAGGCTTATGTCTCGCACTCAAGTTGCGCTCGAATCTATTTGTGCATATAAACATGCTGAATGAAAGCCTCTATTATTGTACCATTGGTGCGTCTCTTGAACTCTATGATTCTACCTTTCCATTGTTTGTTGGGCTCTATTACATCTTTGAGCTTGACCTTGAAACTCCCATGAGTACTTGGTCTCGTTAAAATCCAATTTAACTTATTGTATTGATCAGGGATCCAAATACAATAATCAGAGATGATGAAGGTATTGATTAAGGATCCAAATACCTTCTAAACACCTCCACTGTGTGAATATTACTGATATTCCTCCTCTTTGAAGACATCAATAGTAAAAAACAAAGCACCAAATTAACATCACATCACATCTATTCACCTCACATCACATCACCTCTATTCACATCCATCCATCCATCCATTCATTCACATCTATTTGATTCACATCACATCTATTCACCTCACATCACATCACCTCTATTCACATCACATCCATCCATCCATTCATTCACATCTATCTATAGAATTTAAACCTAGAATTTAGGAGAAATCTAACTTTGATATAAAAACTATTTATGCATAAAAATCAACTTTAATAAGAATAACACTTTTGAAATAAAAATAATTCCTTTATGCATTTTTCTATGTAGAAAAATCAATTTTAATGAGAATAACACTTTTGAAATAAAAATAATTCCTTTATGCATCTTTCTATGCATAAAAATTAATTTTAATGAGAATAACACGTTTGAAATAAAAATAATTTCTTTATGCATCTTTCTATGCATAAAAATCAATTTTAATAATTAATATCAATGATATCCATGCATATTCATAGGTGAATATGTACATGGAGTAATCAGAATATTTCTTTTAGATGCAAAAATGGTGGGAATGACTCTTTTGGAATAACATAAAAACAAACTTTCTTTTCCACAAAATTCTAGTAAATTTTGCCATAACCTCCTTTGTATGGTTAACCATTTCTCATTTTTATCATTCTAGTTTCAACTTAAATTAACCCAATCTAGATGTATAGGACTCTAATCTACACAATTTTTAGAATTCAAGAGAACAATAAGAAAAGTTTAATTAATCAAGTAACTAATCTTTCTAGGATTAAGAATGGCTGGAATGTAAAGAAGAGAAGGGGGTGGCCTTTTCCTCAAAGGCATAACATTAGAATTTGATTCAATCAACAATAAAATATGAAAATCAAGAAAACCATAGATTTAAAAATTAAACAAGTTCGAAAAATTAGCTTATATGGAGTTGTAAGCTTTCCTTTGGCTTGAGGGATTGAGGGTTCTACTCTTGTTTGAAGCAAGAGTGGCCACCAATTCTCTTTAGAGAGGACTAGGCCCAAAACAATTGAATTATCAAGAAATTCAATTGAATTATCAAGAAATTCAATGTAAATGGCTCAGGGCGGCAGGAGTAGAGTAACAGTGCATAAACACCATTTTATCTTTTACAAAGGGGGAGGCTTCTATTTATAGGAAAAAGTGAGCCTCTAACCAAGCAAACTTATTCTAGAATTTTTCAGATCAGTTTAGTCAATTTTTGACATTTTTGGTCAGTTTAGCTTACTTTTTGGATCTATAGGAACCTCCCTCATGAGGGGATATCCCCACACTGAGGTGTCAAAATGCATCATTTCCTCTAAATATCTCTTAATTTTTAACTAATAAATCTTGTACTCAGTCAACTCTTGATCTTATGTGAGTATTTACTCATGTTTGGGAGTTTTTATTTTATTCTTCAATTTATCTCCTCCCTACATTTGGATTAATCTTATTGGTCCATAGGAACCTTAATTGGAGCATAAATCAAAAATTTCTGAAAATCTGGACCCTTAGGCTAAGGTTCTTTATACCTATTTTCAATTGATTCCAATTGCACATTGGAAAGTTCTTTTTGAATTTCTGTTTTAGGGGAAACCATTTTAGACACCAGGAGGATTTTTATATCCAAAAATATCTCAATTTTCACTTACCTCCCTCTAGATATTTTCTCTCTCCAAGCTAAAACAGGGTAAAACAGGATCTTTCTTTTATTTTAGAGGGGAATACTTATAAGATCAAAAGGGAAGGTTCTTACACTTGCACAACTCAAAAGCTGGAGGGTGGAATCTTACATCCTACCCCACTTAAAAAACGTGAGATGTCCTCATCTCGCAAACTAGAGGACAACTCTTTCCCTTAAGATCCAACTGATTCTGGGGTTCCTTATAGTCTGGTGAACCCAACAGATCCAACTGATTCTGGGGTTCCTTATAGTTTGGTGAACCCAACAGAATCCTAGGATAAAGATCCCTTATATAGAATTCATCATCAGATAACAACTCATTAAGATCAACTCATTCAGATTATATCATTCATATCTTTAACACAATAATGGTCCATTAGATCGAAATTTCCATCTGAACAGTCCTCCATGTGAATTTCAATTATACAGATTTTTTATTTATCATCCCTTAACTTGATCCACTGGGTCAAGTGTTAACAATAGCAATTTGTCAGCACAATCCACTAATCTTATAGTGATTTGCTGAAGTCATTATCGTCATTCCAGTTACGAACATCATCACAGGGACTCGTCCCATTCATCCTCATTATGGTTTTGCTCAGCTTATCGCTTTTCAACCAAAACTCAGGAATCATCATTTTTCAATTAGAATCCAAATCAACTCATCAGTTCTCAACCAAAGTTTTAAAATCATATCAACCACATTCAAATTCATCATCTAAATAGCATTTTTGGTTATAATTTCAAGGTCTTAGATTTACTCGTGTATACTGCCAGTAAAGTGCTACAGTTATACCCTCGGTATATACGGGTAGTCATGGTCCTTGTAATTATAAGGTAAATACTAGCCTGTCTAGGCCTCAAGAAAGTCAGGGATTCCATGCAATTGCGGTACTTCCATCTGAAGACCCAATTACTAATTTATGAATTTCATTTTGAATATAAATTTATATGAATTTCATCACATTTTCAACTTTCTACTGTTACTTCATAAATTTTTGACATTTTTGGCTTCTCAGTTGATCCACTTTAGCCAATTCGCTCTGATACCAGCTGAAAGATCCCCTGTCCCCATTGCGCAACAAATTCAGGGGTGCTAGCAGCGGAAGTAGCACTTCTTGCACGTGACACGGTCCCCCACTCGGGGCCTTGTCCACGGATATCCGGACAAGAGACTAATCCCTCGGTTCTTCCAAAAATAAGTCCGGAAAAAACTTCCCTCGCCCAGAAAGCACGGGCGATTCCTCCAAGATATTTTTACTCTAACATAGTCAAAAGCCTTAACTAACTGAACTGATCTGACCAAACCCGTAAGTCCCATAGTCAGATCAAGGAAAAGATTGCATATGGATCATAGAGACCAATGCTTTTTTCCTCATTAAGAGACACATCCATTGATTCTTTTCCATAGAACAATTTTTATCCGAGATTTACTTCATCTATCGTACCATAACAGAATTGAGTCTCATTTTAGGGATCCATCAGTCCAGCCTAACCCCATCCAGTCCCATGGGTTAGCCAACCGCCCAACCACTGTAGTGATGGGATCCAATTAGGAAATTGGTTAGGTTTTGTCTCGGGTACTAGGGAAAAGAGTTCCCAGGTCCCCTAGCCAGATATTCATGCAAACTTAAAACTAGCCACACCACTTACACACCCAATATGAAATTGCCTTTTTCACAGATTTAGCTATCTTTAAAACAATCATTTAATGAAATCATGGTGTCACTGATCATAATCCTCCAAAATCTCTGGTTGAATCCTAATTTCCAATCATTCCTTCATCGGTGTACCTATGGCATCATTGGCAACTAGAACGCTCACCACCTGTCCCCTCAGGGGCCTTTTCAATAGTTCCTAGCTCATAGTAACCGGCAATATTTTCACTTATTATAAAAATTAAAATGGAATCTCCGTTGAAGATCAGCAAGATCAATCAACAGATCCATATAAAAGAGCCATGGACTCATCCGTTGAGGAGGACCAGCAAGGTTAATCAACCAAATCCATGCCCGAATTCAGAAAACAACTCTTACTCCTTATTCCAATATCTTCCACGACGCACGTGTGGGTATCTTTGGTGACCCAGAGCCCAAGCACCGTATGGTCAGTACCCTCTAGGATCCTTCGCAGGTCACCTAGTGCTTCACTCATAGGCTGCTTCCTTAGTCCCTCATCCACCGTACCGGAAGCTCACCATTTAAATCGAACCGAGGCTGGTCAAGATCTCGGCCGACCTTGCTACGCGAGACATCCTCCATTGACTCTCCGCCAGCTGTTGCAACTTTATCAGATTAGGTCTCCACCCACCACGACCTCATTCACAAGACGGTCAAAATGCTTCCCGAGCATTCTTGATATAAAACAATCATTTAAAAACATGTCATAAATACAGTTTCTATAATGAACTCTCGTCTTTCCATATTGTTCCACATCAATCCTCATTTATTTCATATATATTCCCATTCTCATCACATCATTTTCCATCTCATCACTTCTTTTCTCATTTATCCGCATCAAATCTCATCCACTCGCATCTACCCATATCCACATCTCATCACATCATATTCGTTCACATCTTTTCTCATTTATCCGCATCAAATCTCATTCACTCGCATCTATCCATATCCACATCTCATCACATCATATTCGTTCACATCACACATCACATCTATCTCCATTTACATCACATCACATCACATTCATTCATATCCATCACATTCATTCGTTCATATCCACCACCACATACATTCTCATAACAATCCCATCACATACATTCTATCCACATTATATCACATCACTTCTATCCACATCATATCTCATTCATAAACATCTCATCTCATTCATCCACATCCATCCAATCGTTCACATGTACGACTACTCACATCTATCCATACATTCATATCTATCACTTCACATCCACATATATTCATGTCACATCACATCTCTTTACATCACATCACATTCTTTCACATATATCCACATCCATTCTTTCACATATATTTTTTCGCATACATATCCACATCCATTCTTTCACATACATCCACATCCATTCTTTCACATACTCATTCACATCCATTCTTCACATACACACTCACATCCATTTTCATCACATGCATTCACATACATCCACATCCATTCTTTCACATACTCATCCACATCCATTCTTCACATACACATTCACATCCGTTTTCATCACATACATTCACATCCATTCTTTCACATACATCCACATCCATTCTTTCACATATATCCACATCCATTCTTTCACATACATATCCACATCCATTCTTTACAAACCTCTATTCACATCACATCCATCCATCCATTCATTCACATCTATCTGATTCACATCACATCTCATCACATCTATTCACCTCACATTCTCATCAGCTCTATTCACATCACATCCATCCATCCATTCATTCACCTCTATCTAATTCACATCACATCTCATCACATCTATTCACCTCGCATCACATCACCTCTATTCACATCACATCCATCCATCCATTCATTCGCATCTATCTGATTCACATCACATCTCATCACATCTATTCACCTCACATCACATCACCTCTATTCACATCACATCCATCCATCCATTCATTCACATCTATCTATAGAATTTAAACATAGAATTTAAGAGAATTCTAATTTTGATATAAAAATTCTTTATGTATCTATTTATGCATAAAAATCAACTTTAATGAGAATAACACTTTTGAAATAAAAATAATTCCTTTATGCATGTTTCTATGCATGAAAATCGATTTTAATGAGAATAACACTTTTGAAATAAAAATAATTCCTTTATGCATCTTTCTATGCATGAAAATCGATTTTAATGAGAATAACACTTTTGAAATAAAAATAATTCCTTTATGCATCTTTCTATGCATGAAAATCGATTTTAATGAGAATAACACTTTTGAAATAAAAATAATTCCTTTATGCATCTTTCTATGCATAAAAATTGATTTTAATGAGAATAACACTTTTGAAATAAAAATAATTCCTTTATGCATCTTTCTATGCATAAAAATCAATTTTAATAATTAATATCAATGATATCCATGCATATTCATAGGTGAATATGTACATGGAGTAATCAGAATATTTCTTTTAGATGCAAAAATGGTGGGAATGACTCTTTTGGAATAACATAAAAACAAACTTTCTTTTCCACAAAATTCTAGTAAATTTTGCCATAACCTCCTTTGTATGGTTAACCATTTCTCATTTTTATCATTCTAGTTTCAACTTAAATTAACCCAATCTAGATGTATAGGACTCTAATCTACACAATTTTTAGAATTCAAGAGAACAATAAGAAAAGTTTAATTAATCAAGTAACTAATCTTTCTAGGATTAAGAATGGCTGGAATGTAAAGAAGAGAAGGGGGTGGCCTTTTCCTCAAAGGCATAACATTAGAATTTGATTCAATCAACAATAAAATATGAAAATCAAGAAAACCATAGATTTAAAAATTAAACAAGTTCGAAAAATTAGCTTATATGGAGTTGTAAGCTTTCCTTTGGCTTGAGGGATTGAGGGTTCTACTCTTGTTTGAAGCAAGAGTGGCCACCAATTCTCTTTAGAGAGGACTAGGCCCAAAACAATTGAATTATCAAGAAATTCAATTGAATTATCAAGAAATTCAATGTAAATGGCTCAGGGCGGCAGGAGTAGAGTAACAGTGCATAAACACCATTTTATCTTTTACAAAGGGGGAAGCTTCTATTTATAGGAAAAAGTGAGCCTCTAACCAAGCAAACTTATTCTAGAATTTTTCAGATCAGTTTAGTCAATTTTTGACATTTTTGGTCAGTTTAGCTTACTTTTTGGATCTAGTTGATACAGGAGAGAGGAGAGATGAAAATATCTCATTATTTTTTAGTTTAAAACTCCTCCACACATGTGAAATAGGAACCTCCTTCATGAGGGGATATCCCCACACTGAGGTGTCAAAATGCATCATTTCCTCTAAATATCTCTTAATTTTTAACTAATAAATCTTGTACTCAGTCAACTCTTGATCTTATGTGAGTATTTACTCATGTTTGGGAGTTTTTCTTTTATTCTTCAATTTATCTCCTCCCTACATTTGGATTAATCTTATTGGTCCATAGGAACCTTAATTGGAGCATAAATCAAAAATTTCTGAAAATCTGGACCCTTAGGCTAAGGTTCTTTATACCTATTTTCAATTGATTCCAATTGTACATTGGAAAGTTCTTTTTGAATTTCTGTTTTAGGGGAAACCATTTTAGACACCAGGAGGATTTTTATATCCAAAAATATCTCAATTTTCAATTACCTCCCTCTAGATATTTTCTCTCTCCAAGCTAAAACAGGGTAAAACAGGATCTTTCTTTTATTTCAGAGATTATTATAAGATCAGAAGGGGAGGTTCTTACACTGGCACACCTCAAAAGCTAGAGAAAGGAATCTTACAATATCCTCACCAATACCAAACTCTGTAGTAGTAGCAGCCCAACCCTACATCCCAAATGCCACCTTCACCACACCCCCGTCAAGACTAACCCCACTCATAACACTAACCCTACTAACAAATCTAACCAACGCACATAAGGCAAACACTCTTGCCAATGGATACCTAAGAAGCTTCTCATGGCGGCCCAAGGATATTATGAAGGTGCCACTACTCTGTGGATCCCCTACTGTTGATCCACTTCCCACACTTACACATCCGCAAAACTAGCTCCTCGTCCCTCATTGACAGCAACCCATTTGGCAACCCCAGGTCCACGGGGTACATGAAAATTTCTAGCCCAAACGTTCCCTAAGGCCAAATCATCCTCACCCACACCCTCGGCACCCAGCAGCAACAAATTACCCCAGTGGATCCCTAAGCCTCTACTTCAAGATCAAAACTACTATTAAGGAAATTGCCAGATTTGGGTCCCCAAAACAACCAAGGTACACCCTTCCTACCCCTGTCATCTCGCAGTTACCAACATTTCAGTACTACTGCTGCACACGACAAAGGGAAACAAAAACTTCATGAAGCACCTTTGCCCCTCTAACAGCGACCCATGGTCCCTAACTGTGATATACCCTCAACTTCAGCTATTCCCCACCACTCATTATCTGGCTCCCTTGGTGTACTCCCACTCAACCCTTCGCCTCTTCAACCTCAGCTGCTCGGCCCCTCCAAGCCTCCAAACTTCCACCGATGATACCAACCATGCCACAACTAAATTGGAGGTGTCTTCTCACTTTGGCAAACTAGGCGCATGGAGTCAGTACAAAACCCACACCGGGGTGCTAACTACATAGCCCAGGGATAGAAAACCTATTTACAGGGTGCCCAAAAAAAAAAAAGAATAAGAAAAAAGAAAGACACAGCCATACTTTTCTCACTAGCTCAAGCCATGGTCGTATAAATCTAACGGCATGGCCGTTCCAAACAAGAAGCCATGGCCATACCCTTCTCAACAGTTCAAGCCACAGGAGTTAGCAACCTAATGACACAGCTATTCTAGCCCCAGAAGCCATGACCGTACCCTTCTCACCACCTAAAGCCACACCCATTTCATCCTATTTGCCACACCCGTTTCCTTGCCAAAACTAATGAAGCCACGGCCGTACCAATCTCAAGCCACACCCATGTCCTTCTTGCATGCCATACCAACCTCAAGCCATGGCTGTACCAACCTCAAGCCACACTTGTACCCTGGTGAAGACATGCCCATTCCTTTCTGTGCCACGCTCATGTCCTTTCTACAAAACTATAAAAAGGGCCCACCACTTCATTTTCCTCACTCCTTACCTTCTACCTAGCCAAACTCGTGCCAATTTTTTTTCTTGAGCTATGCCCTTCTTGCCTCCCATTCTTAGAAAAATGGATAAGCATTTAGACTCCTCCCTCGAGGTCCTCTCTCACACTCCTTAGAAGAAGAAGCGTCCGGGGGGTGGGGGGGCTTTGAAGAATATGAGAAGAACTCCACACATCTATCCCACTTGGGGGAGCCCTTGATGCACCAAGTTAGTGAACACACCGTCCACAACCTTATGAAAAATAACCATAAGGTGGAGTTCAAGCTGCTATACTATACAGGACACCATGTTACAAAGTTGTCTCGCAGACCCGGCCATCTTGGCCCACCTTGAGTAGATTAGGCTTGGCGGCCTCCCCACACTTGAACCCTCGAGCCTATATTTGTTCAACTACCTTTACTTTACCGAGACTTATGCCGCCAACACTACCACACATAGGACGACATGTGCTAGATAATACAAGCCAAGCCCATACCATCTCGATGTTGTCCTCGAAGCCCTGGTAAGATCCTCACTTTTTGGAAGCCGATGCCTCTTCCCCCACCTCCTCCCAACGCAACACCCTGGAAACCCTGTGCTAGGCACGAATAGGAAATTTTAGATCATAGGAGTCTTACTCAAAGGGCATTCGCACCACTCATGGCGTAGTGCCAAATTTCGCCCAAGGCTTCTCCAACTTGGCTCGAGAACTCATCAGCCAGATGATGGACTTCATGTACATACAGTAAGAACAAGTGAGACGGGGACCGAGCAACAAAGGTTGTTAGCAAAGGCCCAAGAGCACCAAAAGCCAGGAAGCCCTTTATGATGCCACCGCCACCAACCTTAACCTCCAATTGCCATGGGAGGATCGTTAGCTAACACCCTCCTCGCTCTCAAAGCTTCAGTGTGGGCCACGACACCAAATAGGAGGCATTGCACGCCCTCTCTCTTGCTCAAGACGAAGCCCAAGACCTTTGACAGAAAGCAATGCAAGCTGACAAGAACCTCACCACCACCACCACCCTTGCCTTCTAGCAGTACCGCGAGATCACCGAGGAAACCCTCCGCTACAAAGCCGTAGAAGCCTGGGCCACCCCCCACCCCCATCTGGCCATGTCTCCAACGCACTAAAAAAAAATGTTGATGCGCTAATGGACACCGCCATTGAACTCCCCATCCTTGCCATCCCTCCCCAAAACCCAGCCCAATTCCTCGAGCTCCACTTCCGCACCATTTGCCTAAATCTACTCCAACACGATATCTTCATCAACGAACCCCTCTCCCAAGCCACATTCTCATATGTCCTCACCAAGCTCCCCTTCCACTCCATCTCCCTCTTGGCCACCTTTTTCTTTCAAGGCCAGCTTTCTTTCACACACCCCACCATCTTTTTTTTATCTCCCTGCCCATCCCCTCCAAGCCAATCTCATGAATTGGGCCCATCTCCTTCGCTTCAGGAAACCCATAGAGCAAACCGACCCCATCGACCTTGCGGTTCTAGATGGGCTATGCCCTTATCCATACTCCTCCCCCCGCATCGCCGATGCCCTACTTGTAGCTTCCACTTTTGGTGGAGGCTCCACCAAAGATCCTATTTCTCCCAATGCTCCATTGGGACTCACCCTAGCACAAGCACCCAACCCCCACCACCACACTTTCTCTATTCCCCTCACACTCCTCTACACCTCCTCACCTCCCCACTCTCCCTCCATCACCAACTCCTCCCTCACCCCCCACCTTGAATCTTCGCTTAGGTCATCCCATACCCCTCAAAGACATACCATTGCCATCGATAAGGCCTCCCCCTCTACTTACTCCAACCCTCACGACTCTTGCCCCATCACATCGGCCCCCCCTCCACCTTCATCACAACCGCCCCTCGACATCCCTTCCCCCACACCATTGGAGGAAGAAGAAATCCCCCCCGCCCCCACTGCAAGAGCAGAACAAGGTGGTTCCCCCCTAAACACCCTCAACTAGCATGATCCATTAGATTGTAGAGAACTTGAGCAGGCAATAAACATCTTGCTTGGTTTGCTAGGAGGCCCCCATTGCCAAGGTGACCAAATGCATGGACATCCATGTCCTACGGCCCTACCTTGATGCTAAACATTGCAAATGGAAGCGCAAGCACCCCCCTCGTCAACGCGGAGGCTACCACAAGCCCCCTCTCTCCTGTCGTCGTGCTACTCGCCACATCACGTTCAAACTCATGGGCTAGCTTGGCGTTGGCCCTTCCTCCTCAAACCCTTTGGCCCTTCCTCCTCAAACCCTTTGTCTGGGAATAGTACTACAAGGAACCTTGCTAACTACGCATTGATCTAGCCTATATGCCCATCCATCGCGCCACCTGCGCTGGGCCTAGGACCTTTTTTATCAAGAGCAAGCAAAGCACCCTAAGCTTCACTACAACTTCCCTTGGTTCTCTCCTCTAAGGACCCAAAACCCTTGCAATAAGGACACCATGCTCAAATGCATACATGCCTTCATCGATAAATACAAGCATGTACCAGATCCTGCAATGGTGGCCACCATCCGGTTTTTTCACCTCATCATCACTCTCTTGGAAACATTCTCGGATTGGCACCACTACCATGAAGGCAATCAAGGCCTGGCCTTCCACCTCAACAAAGGGCCCACTCAGAAGAAGCTCTTCGGCTACTACGAGCGCATCCACTGGTGCCTGCCTGTTGGTGCCTACAAATGTTTGAAGACATGATGGAGACCGCCTTTTGGACAAGCTACAAAGTATTCCATTGAGCCCCGCCACATCCCACATCACGCGACGAGACTTCATCCACACTTACTCGATTTACTACCACTAAATCCCTTGCTAGCTCTGAGGACAAATTTGAATTAGGAAGGGGGGTATGTTAACTGGTTAACATCATTTTTCAATCGTGGTTATGCTTCATGCAATCCATTATTATGTAACCGCGCTAAGCACTTAATGAAAAAAGATATATGGGATGGCTGAGTTTACGGCTTGTGTAATATCGGTCCTAGGAATGAACCTAGATGTACATAGAGCTAGGAAGTAAGTTTTGGGCCCCCAATTGTAAATGAGCGGCCAACCATTGTAAAAAGTGAGCTCATGTATATAAGTGATTTATGAAATAGAACTTTCCATATAGCTCCCTTCTTCTTTGCTCAGTACCTATCTTGTGGATCTCCATTTGAGTGACACAAGTGGAGGTGGAGTGAGCTATAAGATTCCTCCCCCAACCCCTCAAGATGTCCAATTTCTCCCCCTATAATCAATGCCCTTTTCAGAATAATAACAGATCTTGTTTCTATCTGTTTTCGCCTAGAGAGAGAAAATGTTCTAGAGAGGTAATTCAGCTTCTAGATATCTTTGGATGGAAAAATATCCCTTCTTATTAAAATGATTTCCCCTGAAACAAAAATTCAAAAAGAACTTTCCAGTGTGCAATTGGAATAAATTGAAAATAGGTAAAAAGGACCTTGGCTTGAGAGTCCAGATTTTCTAAAAATTTTGGATTAAGGTTCCTATGGACCAATAAGATTAATCCAAATGTAGGGAGGAGATAAATTGAAGAATAAAATAAAAATCTCCCAAAAATGAGTAAATACTCACATAAGATGAAGAGTTGACTAAGGACAAGGTTTATTAGTTAAAAAAGAAGAGATATTTAGAGGAAATGATGTATTTTTGACACCTCGGTGTGAGGAATTTCCCTCATGAAGGAGGCACCTATTTCACATGTGTGGATGAGTTTTAAACTCACAAATAATGAGATATTTTCATCTCTCCTCTCTCCTGTTTCAACTAGATCCAAAAAGTGAGCTAAACTCACCCAAAAAAAGGACAAAAATTGACCAAACTGATCTGGAAAATTCTAGAATCAATTTCCTTGGTTAGAGGCTCATTTTTTCCTATAAATAGAAGCCTCCCCCTTTGTAAAAAGTTAATAGTGTTTATGCATTGTTACTCTACTCCTCCCCAGAGTCAAATACATTGAATTCAATTGTTTTTTACTAAATCCTCTCCAAAAGAACTGGTGGCCACTCTTGTTGCAAACAAGAGTAAAACCCTCAATCCCTCAAACCAAAGGAAAGCTTACAAGTTCCATGTAAGCTTAATTCTTACTTATTATAAATTTTAAATCTATGATTTTCTTAAATTTTATGCTTTGTAAATGTTTGAATTAAAATCTGATGCTACCCCCTTCTCTTCTTTACAATTCGGCCCTTCTTAGTCCTAGAAAGTTCAATTAAAAGATTGATTAAACTCTTTTCATTGTTTACTCTCTTGATTTTTAGAAAATGGAGTAGATTAAAGATATTAGAATTCAAATTGGATTAATTCAAGTCATAAATTGAATGTTAAAATTGAGAAATGGTCAGCCATACAAAGGAGGTTATGGTAAAATTTTCTTAAATTTTGTGGAACTAAAGTTTATCATTAGGTTATTCTAAAAGAGTAATTCCTTCCGTTTGTGCATTCTAAAAGATTTGTTTTTATTTCAAAAGTGTTATTCCCATTAAAATTGAATTTATGCATAGAAAGATGCATAAAAGATTTATTTTTTTATTTCAAAAGAGTTATTCTCATTAATTTTGATTTTATGCATAGAAAGATGCATAAAGGAATTTATTTTTTATTTCAAAAGAGTTATTCTCATTAATTTTGATTTTATGCATAGAAAGATGCATAAGGGAATTTATTTTTATTTCAAAAGAGTTATTCTCATTAATTTTGATTTTATGCATAGAAAGATGCATAAAATAATTTTTTTTATTTCAAAAGTGTTATTCCCATTAAAATTGAATTTATGCATAGAGAGCTGCATAAAAGATTTATTTTTTTATTTCAAAAGAGTTATTCTCATTAATTTTAATTTTATGCATAGAAAGATGCATAAGGGAATTTATTTTTATGTCAAAAAAGTTATTTTCATTAATTTTGATTTTATGCATAGAAAGATGCATAAAGGAATATATTTTTTTATTTCAAAAGAGTTATTCTCATTAATTTTGATTTTATGCATACAAAGATGCATAAAGGAATTTATTTTTTTATTTTAAAAGAGTTATTCTCATTAATTTTGATTTTATGCATAGAAAGATGCATAAGGGAATTTATTTTTATTTCAAAAGAGTTATTCTCATTAATTTTAATTTTATGCATAGAAAGATGCATAAAAGAATTATTTTTATTTCAAAAGTGTTATTCCCATTAAAATTGAATTTATGCATAGAAAGATGCATAAAAGAATTATTTTTTTATTTCAAAAGAGTTATTCTCATTAATTTTGATTTTATGCATAGAAAGATGCATAAAGGAATTTATTTTTATTTCAAAGGAGTTATTCTCATTAATTTTAATTTTTTGCATAATAGAAAGATGCATAAGGAAATTTATTTTTAGTTCAAAAGAGTTATTCTCATTAATTTTGATTTTTTGCATTGAAAGATGCATAAGGAAATTTATTTTTATTTCAAAAGAGTTATTCTCATTAATTTTGATTTTATGCATAGAAAGATGCATAAGGAAATTTATTTTTATTTCAAAAGAGTTATTCTCATTAATTTTGATTTTATGCATAGAAAGATGCATAAGGGAATTTATTTTTATTCCAAAAGTGTTAATTTCATTAAAATTGATTTTATGCATAGAAAGATGCATAAAGGATTTATTTTTATTTTAAACGTGTTATTTTCCTTAAAATTGAATTTATGCATAAATAGATGCATAAAAGGATTTTGTTAAAAGTGTTATTCCCATTGAAGTTGATTTTATGCATAAATAGATGCGTAAAGAATCTTTATATCAAAAATTAGAAATTCTCTTAAATTCTATGTTTAAACGAATGTGATGAGAATATGATGTGATAAGAATCAAATAGATGTGAATGGATGGATGGATGGATGTGATATGAATAGAAGTGATGAGAATGTGTTGTGGATAGATGTGATGAGATGCGATGTGAATAAGATAAATGTGAATGAATGGATGAGATGTGATGTCATGTGAATCAGAATGTAAATGAATGATATGAGATATGAGTGAATGTATGTGATGATAATGGATGTGATGTCATGTGAATCAGAATGTAAATGAATGATAGGGGATATGAGTGAATGTATGTGATGATAATGGATGTGAATGTGTATGAGAAGAATGGATGTGGATGCATGTGAAAGAACAGATATAGATGTGTATGTGAAAGAATATATGTGGATGTGAATGTGATGGATATGAACTGAATGAGATGTGAATGGATGTGATGTCATGTGAATCGGGATGTGAATGAATGATATGGGATGTGAAAGGAAGTGATGTCATGTGAATCGGGATGTGAATGAATGATATGGGATGTAAATCAAAATGATGTCATGTGAATGGGGATGTGAATGAATGATATGGGATGTGAATGGAAGTGATGTCATGTGAATCAGGATGTGAATGAATGATATGAGATGTGAATGGATGTGATGTCATGTGAATCAGGATGTGAATGAATGATATGAGATGTGAATGGATGTGATGTCATGTGAATCGGGATGTGAGTGAATGATATGGGATATGAATGGATGAGATGTCATGTGAATCGGGATGTGAATGAATGATATGGGATGAGAATGGATGTGATGTCATGTGAATCGAGATGTGATGAATGTGATGTGATGTGATGCGAATCGGGTAAATATGAATGGATGAGATGTGAATGAATATGATGTGATGAGATGTGAATGGATGAGATGTGAATGAATATGATGTGAATGAATATGAGGTGATTAGATGTGGATATGGGTAAATGCGAGTGGATGAGATCTGATGATGCGAGTGGATGAGATCTGATGATGTGATGAGATGTGGATATGGGTAAATGTGAGTGGATGAGATCTGATGAGGATATTTGAGGAAAGAAGTGATGAGATGGAAAATGATGCTCCCTGTAGGTAGCATCGTCTGTCGTACCGTAAACCCGCCAAGGCCTTGGCCTCGGGCCTGACCCGTAGGTCTAGCCGCGGTAAGGCCGGCTCCTCATTCTCACTCCTTTCTCCAGCTTGAACAGAAGAAAGTGGCCTCTCCATTCCCGTCAAAGGACCCGGCCTTCCTGGCTTGACCGCTTGCCTGGTTACGCTCCCGTAGCTTCGTCGGTTCCCATCCCGGGTTGCTTTTCCTGTACGCTTTCGGTTCAGCTAGCGGGCCTACCACGCCTCGCGCCTGCGTCTTTGCCAGACAGTATTTGCCAGTAGTGCCATCCCATCTGACCTGAGGATTTGGTCTGTCCCTTGCGGTTAGCCTATACCCATCCCAACATGAAACAAGTGTAGGTTGAAACGGAACCCTGGGCCGGTTACACGTTCCACTGTGCTGAAATGCGGAGGGTGCTGGTCGTGATAGTCACCCCACGGGGTATGCGCGTGCGCTCTTGACGGGCACTCCAGGACCCACAACGCGTTCTTGTTTTCGAGAAACCCCAGTGGTTGGCTCGTGAGATAACCAAAGGAAGTAGAGGACTAAGGTTCTCCCTATCATTTATGCTGACCTCTTATATAGATAACGAGGCCACCTTCATGACCTTATCCCTTCCTTCCCTTAGGCGGTTCGCCCCACTTGAGTTGCTCGACAAACCGACTCGGTGCTTACGACGCGGAAGTTGCCTTCACGTGCCACCCGTGCCAGGGAACAAGCGGAGCATCGCTAATGGCGTGGGATATGCCGACTCAATGCCAGCAGCTTCATGCCGCACTGGAGTAATCCAATATGCGGTTCCGCACATTCTACTGCTTCTCCATTCGTTTCCGATACTGATCATGAAACACCATGAGCAGCAAGGTGTTAAGGTCCAGGATTCAAAGTGAAATTCTTGATTTGCCTGTTAGACGCCGTATTGAACCATTCTTGCTTGTTCCTCCCACCAGCCCACGACGGACTCGAACCGGTTAGTTTCCCGGTACATAGGAATGCTCTATCCTTTGAGCTACGTGAGCCAAAATAGCCGCTGCTGTTTCTATTACTAAAAAACAAAATTGCTGATTGTCGTGTAACCCCGAGAAATCCGCATTCCAAATTGGGGAAAGGGAATGTTCCTAGGGCCCAATAGGCAAACATTGCAGTGCTTCGTGGCATCATGTCACAAGTAACTCCGTAAAGAGTGGCTCAAGCAGTAAGCTACCAAAGGGCCGATGTAACGATCCTAACAGTTCTTTTTGGGCTCTACCGGCGGGTTGGGTTGGAAAACCCGCCATCTCCGGGTTCGATTAGCCTTTTACTCCTAACCACAAGTTGTCTCCATATAACGCCATACATGTGGGTTCGGTCCGTTCCACCTTCTTATCAACCTACATGGTACCCGGTCTCAGGTCTTTTTAAAAGAACTTCCCATGGCTTACAATTTGCTTTCAGTATGCCTACTCGGAATCAATTAAGCTTGCTATTGCAAAAAACGCCGGTACAGTGTGACCTCGCTCGATGGCGCCAATTGCTTGTGGTATACAGAGAACTTTTCGAGATTGCCCGACCCGACGAGGTACTTTGTTCTTGGAAGTGGGGAAACCCAGCAAAGTGGCTGGTTCACCCCAAAGCTACTTCTATGGAGAGTAAGGCGAACTCTCCACCAAATGGCATGTTGCTTTTCCATGAAACAAGCCCTAGGGGCCCGTTCCCATCCAATTGTGGACACACCGATAGATTCATTCCCTGATAGGAGGCCATAGCATCGGATTCCCAATCGGCCCCGAATGCACCCGGACGGACGGACGTGGGGGGGCCACGGAGGGGATAGATTCAGTCCTCGCCTCGATCCAACTCTTACGGATGCACGAAACGAACTCAGCCGCCCAACCAACCCGCAAAGAATTTCAAGAGCAAAGCCAAGCCATGCACGTTGCCATAGTAGATCCAGGGAAGGAAAGCCAGGAGGAACGGACCCACTTCGAGAAAGGTGAAGGCAAGCAAAAAGGTGGTAGGACCAGAGAGCCGCCTAACCCATTGCTTACGGAAAAACAAATGGAAGAAGGCGTATAGACACGGATAAGGGGGACAGGAAAAGCATGTTCACCGGCCCTTTCCTTGTGGCCCGAATAGATCCCACCGCTGCTACTAACCGTAGCTACTACCTTAGCGGATCATGTATGCTGCTACCTTAGCGAGTACCTTAGCGGATCATCTAGGCTGCTATTTCAACTACACGAACTATGTAGTGGTTATCATTGGTACACATAGCCGCGAAGCGATCGATCTGCTTACCGAGGGCTAAGGATAGACCGCAAGACCTGGATCCATGACGTCCGGCCCGCCGCCCGAGAGGGGACCCCGACAACGAACCACGGGGACAACCGCCCACAGGCGTACTCGAAGGGGGCCAGAACCGAACCCAAACAGGACGGAAGGGCATGGAGCAAGGGCGCTGAGTCGGAATTTTCCACTCCGCTAAAGAGGACAACAGAAAAGTAGGAGACGACGAACCCCTGCAACTACGTCGGGCCTCTTCCTATCAACGGAGTGAAAAAGAAAGCCAGATGGTGGTAGACTATCACGTACGGCTTTGAGGGTAGGGCTTTGCCCTACCCGCCAACCACGTGTCAATGTGCCTCTATGGAAGGAATATCGACGCTAAGGTTTCAATCAGATTTTTGGAAACAGAAAAACATGGGTTTCCCACGATCTAAAGCAAGTTGTTGGGGTAGAGAGCCGTATGCGCGGCGACGTGCTCGTATGCATGCTCATATGGTTCAGAGAGGACGTACACTGATCCTGTTGATTGGTGGAAAAGCTTCACTCATTCCAAATATGCTTTTTCAGGAGTATCATGATTTGTCGTCCAAATGGTTTTGTACGAAGTATCTATTGGTCCCATTATCATTACTGCACCAACCTGTGTAGGTTCTCGTAATTTCAGTGAGATTGTCATAGCGTAAGAGCAGATATGATTTCGCATGGTTTTGTACGAAGTATCTATTGGTCCCATTATCATTACTGCACCAACCTGTGTAGGTTCTCGTAATTTCAGTGAGATTGTCATAGCGTAAGAGCAGATATGGTTTCGCATTCTCTTGTTCCCCATATTGATTGTGTTTTTTATCTCTTGCCTAGCAGAAACTAATTGAGCTCTGTCTGTGATCCACCAGAAGCAGAAGCTGAATCAGTCTCACGGGCTATAATGCGAAATATCTCTTAATGGGATTTGCTCCTTTTCTTTCAGGAGAGTATGCTAATACGATCTTAATGAGGTGCGGAGCCTTGCATCCGACATTCGTTGGGCTTCCGCTCTCTGCAGGAGCCAGCATCCCCTCAAGGGCCTTGTGCAGTAAACCCCTCCGGGCGACGATCCGAAGACTAGTAGGCCCCACGAAGCTTTCGAAGAGGGGTAGCCCAGTGTGTAAGCACAGCAATGAACCGCGAACCCGTCGGACGACCTATCTAAGATTAGGGGGATATCTCAAGTGGTTATCCCGTAACTCTTCCTCAGACCTATATTATCGAATGCTCATATGGGAAAGTGCGCTCTTAGGTCTGGAACCAGGGAGGGTTGCTCCAAGAAATCCCTTCTCGTCCCCTCCTCCAGGGGGTGCGGACACACTTGCACGGATTACAAGTGACGGCTACAAAGATGGCGAAGGAAACAGTACCCAACATCCAGGGATGAATGTAAACTCATTGGATAGGGGTAATCATTCTAGTCCTGGGAGAGAAAACTCACCAACAGTGGTAGACACTAGTCTAAGAGACGCGAAGCACACGAATCACTGAGACAACGGCGGGGCACAAAGCGCACCCATGTACTCAGAACTGTTGTGGACGAAAGACTGCTACTGGCGTCCCATGAGCAAATTGAGTCTGAACCAGGCGACTTAACCCCCAGCAAAGAGGGCTCATTTCTGAAAACTTGTTCATTAAAGGGGGTCTTTTTGGAATGGTCGGAGAGAGACTCGCTGCGCCTCTTGCCAGGCGCCTTGCTCGAGCCCGCGGGAGAAGTGATGGTACTGCTTCTTTCTTAAAAATCGTTCTCGGAAATCGTATTTAGGGACTTTCCCATAAATTCCTCTTCGGACCGACGATTCTTTTGCAAAAAACGGGCTTTGTTCTCGAGCTTAGACCGCTCACGGTAGTAGCACCAAGGGACAAGATCATTTAGGGGGCGATAGGGGCGGTACCCGAATCTATTTACGAGCCCCAATTTCTAGACACATTGCACGGATTCCGTCCGGGTTGAGGCTGCCACTCGGCCCTGAGACACGGCCCCAAGACAAATCAAAATAGAGTGGGCTAGAACCTCTTGGTTTTTGGAATTCGACATTAGGAAATGTTTTGGCACCATCGACCGACATTGACTCATTTCAATCTTGAGAGGGGAGATCAACGATCCTAATTTCTTTGGCCTTACAAATCGTTTTCCTCCGAACTTGTAGGGGACGAGAGGGGTGGCCCTTCCTCCAGGGTCCCACGGGACAGTGTACTATCACCCCTACCATGCAATATTTACTCGCATAAGCCCGATCGGGAGATAGAAAGAATCCGGCAAGAGCACGAAACTCCAGAGGCTCCGAAAAACACCATATTGGGAAATATGGGAATTTCCCACAAGTTTGGGACACGTGGTCAAAAGTTTGGATTAACCATAACTTGAACACCACTAATCCAAAATGAGCGCTTTATAGCTCTTTAGATTCCATTTTTCAAGCGCTTTCCAACGATAGGTCATATGATAGGGTTTTGAGAAACTTACAAACATGTTATCCATGTCCCCTTTTTTAAGTATTCAAAAATGGGAATTGGGAAATTCCCAAATTCACTCATATGGTGTTGAAAGGAAAATCGGTTTTCTTTGGGATGACAAGTCAGGAGAACTAGAGAAACTCTGGGAAAAAAGCAGGCTTCAACTCTCCTTCAATAGGCAACAAAGCCATCGTGGGGGTAAAACGCATCCGACGTAAAGCGTTTTCTCCCCGAACCTCCGTCAGGAGGTCCAATAGATTCCCCGAGAATCTATCCCAGACCCCCGAGATTGGGGGAATTGCTTCACACTTTCCTGGCTTTGCCCCTTCCTGCTTCCCCTTCCTCCCTGACCCGGGAGGGGAGCGGCCCCCTACCCTCTTCCCTTTTCTGTTCCCCCTTCCAACGCTAGGAAGCGTTTTCCGCCCCTCGGGCCTCCAGGCCAAGGCAGAGCCAAAGAAAAGCCTTCGCGCCTTCATTCGTAAAGCCAACGGTTTCACCTTGAAATGAACAAAGGCCAGAGATAGAGAACTCTACGCGTTCTCCACCGTGGCCTGATGAAGCTAGATGGGGAGACGAGACTAGCTATCAGGTTGGGACGTAGACGCCTGGCTCGCGAGAGCAGGGGCTATCCTCCGTGGACTCCGATGACCCAGACTTCATTAGGATCTGTTACGTTTGATATGCCGACGACTTCTGACTGGGAATCGTTGGTCTCGTAGAGTTGAAAATCTAGGAATGTATCACTCACTCCCCATAATCTGACCTCAACCGTGAGACAGGCTCCTCAAAATTCACAGAAATAGCTGCAGGGATGATAGAATTCCCTGGTACGATCATTTGGGGAGTCTCGGCTTCGAATACTCCCCCACGATTTCCACAAGAGAAGCGTCGGAGAGTAAAGCATCGTATCCATCTCACAGCTCCCTACTAACGCTCTGCTATCCATTCCAAGTCAGAGGACCTAGGAAAGAGTATCCTGGTCTGGTAGCCAACAAAGAAGAGAAGAGAAACGGAAAGTTTACGGGACATGGGGCTTTAACTAGCGGAGACTCTGAAAATAGCAGGGATCAATCCCCAGGGGAGCATCTTACGAGAGACCGCCAGGGACACCTGGCAAAGATCAAGAGAGATCTCGCATAGCCCAAGTCGGCGGAGTGACATGCCATCAGATGTTCAATAGGCAGTCTCATGATCGGACGAATCGTTGAGCGTCCGGATGTCTTCGTTGGAGCGCTAGGAGCTCGGAGAGGCCAAAAGGGACGGGGGCACTGGGAGGAACAGACAGGATCTCTCAGCAAGTTACTCATATGGATCTGGGCACTCATGAGGAGAATATTTTAGAGACTTCGGGATTGAGATATCATTAGCCAGAGGAGGGCCCGTCCAACCCAAGTGGCCTGCTTGACGAACGTCAGCAAACGAAGACATCGTCAATTGGTTCGCGAGCGTCGCGAGAGGTTCTTTGTCCTACTATAGGTGTCGTGTGACAACCTTTATTAAGTCTGAGCGATTGTTGACTACCAGATTCGCTAGTCCGCTATATTTATCCCCGCCCACAAGTACAAATCCTCGGTGCGAGAGAGAACCCCAAAGTACGCCAAAGACTTACATCTAGTAAATGGGGAGGGCGAGACCCTTGCCAGGTTTCCCAACAGCATAGAGCCTAGGAAGCTTAGACCAGAGTTCCTGACGGGAAAGAGTTTGAACAAGGGGGGCGCATACGAGACCTTAGATCAGGTGTACGTATGATATTCCGAAAACGTGACCATCGGTCTAAACCATTGCGTGGTAAGGGGGGTGTGGGGAGGGCCTAGTGCAGATGCGCCATATATGCAAGTTGACTTGGCTTGAATATTATTTCGGTAATAAAGTGGTTTCGAGGGGAGGCCGAAAGTAAATCTCGGTGCATCCAACTCTTGGCGTTTTCCCCCCCGTAGAGTGTCCTTAAAAATGGTATTTTCTAAAGAAAGCTTTTAAGCAAACCTTCGACCCTCCTTTTACGACAGGTTGGGGAACCTTTGATTTGATGGTAGCCAACCCATTTTAATGCTATCGCATTCTCTCTGGGTTAAAACCTAAAGGGAGAAAGTGTGCTTATCAGCACAAACCCGGCTTTCAACTACCCTTTCTGTAGGTTGAGCGGCTTCAATCTCTCCCTCCATTCAAGCGCTCCCGTTGGAAGTGCCTACAGGAACTTTCTCGGCCTTTGACTGCCCACCCTCGTTGTTCTCCTAGGGACTCACTCACTTTAGATATTTTTCTCTGTCTATGTGGGCTCTAAGCCTTATAGGCCAGCCTGAACTATAAGTCGATCCCACTCTGTGCCAATCACCACAGAGACATCCATGCGAGAGAGAGATCGGATTCGAAGACCTAAACGTTGTATTGGTTGGAGAGGAGGAAACTCAATATTCTCGAGACGGAGCCATATGACGCGAGAGTGTCACATACGGTTCTTTGAGAGAAGGGTGTCACATACGGTTCTTTGAGAAGGGTGTGGATACACCTATCAGGCTAAGGGCCACAGAGCTGCCGCGCCCTCACTATCCTAGTCTATGTACACTGCCTTTCCTGGGAGGTTGGCCACCCCGAGCTCAATCTGGTTTGGTATAAAGGTTATTTTCTTTCCGTTAGTATATATATGGGTTCGCGCAGCATCTCTATGACATTGTTATGATTAACCAATGAGACTTGGAGATGGAAAGTCTTCCCGCCTTTATCATTAGCTCGGGTAGTTTCTGTATTCGGCGTTCCAATAGCCTTTGACTGGCTACCCCAATGAATTGAGCATACCATGATGTTGAACATCATAATGGGGTTTTGGTCAGGAGAAAACGACGTCCAGACCCCTCTGCCACGTCGATAGAAATTTCGTAAATAGAATGGCCTTCTTTGCGATCATCTGATCGGGGGTGGGAGCACCGACCGGGAAAAGAAAAGGAAGAAAGAACCGATACCCCAGCTACTGCGGTGACTCCCAGCAGTATCATGAGCCTGAACTAGGACCGATCAAACCACAGAGCACCACGGATCACTGAATGTTATTTTTCTGAGAAATATGGGCCAAAAATTGGGTTGAAACATAATTACTTCTCGAAGAACCCGCGGATTGTTCTTTTGACGTATCCCTTGTCTCTCTCCTCAGACTTCTCCTTGTCTTCAATTCGTCATTTTAGTGGTGACGCGTCCTCTTGAACTGAAAAACAAATCAAGGAATTGAGAGATAAGGCGAAGAAAAGAACGCAACATATAATGGAAAAAACCAAGGAGAAGATTAAAGAAGCGAGAGAAAAAGAAAAAAATGGTCTTTCCCGTGAGTAACGAGCCAATATCGTAGGAGCGGGATGTGCGTTCTTCCCATGACTATTCGTACTGTCAATTCGTGACTATGACTATTCGTGCTGTCAATTCGTTATCATTCGTGTTGTCAATGAGATGGTGACATTTCAGTGTTCAAAATACTCGTTAGGTGGTTCCTTGGGAACCCCCATTTTTGGGGCTTCAAACATTTCCGTGAAGTGAAAAGATTGCGGGTGGAAAGAAAACTGCAAAGTAAAGTGCCATGTGACAAGATTGCGGGTGAGAAGAAAAATGCAAAGCTGGATTCGCAGATTATGGCCGGGAGATACTACCTTCTTGCATGATCCTTCTGATTAGGAATTCTTATGAAATTCTAGCATTCAATGTACTTTTTAACGCTCTTACAAGCAAAGATTATCGTATAATAATCCATAAAGGACCTTAGCCTGAGGGTCCAGATTTTCTAAAAATTTTAGATTAAGTTTCCTATGGACCAATCACATTAATCCAAATGTAGGGAGGAGATAAATTAAAGAATAAAATAAAAATCTCCCAAAAAATGAGTAAATACTCACATAAGATGAAGAGTTGACTAAGGATTAATTTTCTCTCTCCTCTCTCCTGTTTCAACTAGATCCAAAAAGTGAGCTAAACTAACCCAAAAATGGTAAAAATTTTGCCAAACTGATCTGGAAATTTCTAGAATCAATTTGCTTGGTTAGAGGCTCATTTTTTCCTATAAATAGAAGCCTCCCTCTTTCTAAAAAGTTAATAGTGTTTATGCACTGTTACTCTACTCCTCCCAGAGTCAAATACATTGAATTCAATTATTTTTAACTAAATCCTCTCCAAAAGAACTGGTGGCCACTCTTGTTGCAAACAAGAGTAGAACCCTCAATCCCTCAAGCCAAAGGAAAGTTACAAGTTCCATGTAAGGTTAATTCTTACTTATTGTGAATTTTAAATCTATGGCTTTCTTAAATTTTGTGCTTTGTAAATGTTTGAATTAAAATCTGATGCTATGCCTTGATGGAAAGGCCACCCCCTCCTCTTCTTTACAATTCAGCCCTTCTTAATCCTAGCAAGTTTAATTAAAAGATTAATTAAACTCTTTTCATTGTTTACTCTCTTAATTTTTAAAAAATGGAGTAGATTAGAGATATAAGAATTCAAATTGGATTAATTTAAGTCATAAATTGAATGTTAAAATTGAGAAACGGTCAGCCATACAAAGGAGATTATGGTAAAATTTTCTTAAATTTTGTGGAACTAAAGTTTATCATTAGGTTATTCTAAAAGAGTCATTCCTTTCGTTTGTGCATTCTAAAAGATTTATTTTTATTTCAAAAGTGTTATTCCCATTAAAATTAAATTTATCCATAGAAAGATGCATAAAAGATTTATTTTTTATTTCAAAAGAGTTATTCTCGTTAATTTTGACTTTATGCATAGAAAGATGCATAAAGAAATTTATTTTTTATTTCAAAAGAGTTATTCTCATTAATTTTGATTTTATGCATAGAAAGATGCATAAGAAAATTTATTTTTATTTCAAAAGAGTTATTCTCAAAAGAGTTATTCTCATTAATTTTGATTTTATACATAAAAACCTGCATAAGAAAATTTATTTTTATGTCAAAAAAGTTATTCTCATTAATTTTGATTTTATGCATAGAAAGATGCACAAAGGAATTTATTTTTTATTTCAAAAGAGTTATTCTCATTAATTTTGATTTTATGCATAGAAAGATGCACAAAGGAATTTATTTTTTATTTCAAAAGAGTTATTCTCATTAATTTTGATTTTATGCATATAAAGATGAATAAGGAAATTTATTTTTATTTCAAAAGAGTTATTCTCATTAATTTTGATTTTATGCATAGAAAGATGCATAAAAGAATTATTTTTATTTCAAAAGTGTTGTTCCCATTAAAATTGAATTTATGCATAGAAAGATGCATAAAAGATTTATTTTTTTATTTCAAAAGAGTTATTCTCATTAATTTTGATTTTATACATAGAAAGATGCATAAAGAAATTTATTTTTATTTCAAAAGAGTTATTCTCATTAATTTTGATTTTTTGCATAGAAAGATGCATAAGGGAATTTATTTTTATTTCAAAAGAGTTATTCTCATTAATTTTAATTTTATGCATAGAAAGATGCATAAGAGAATTTATTTTTATTTCAAAAGAGTTATTCTCATTAATTTTGATTTTATGCATAGAAAGATGCATAAGAAAATTTATTTTTATTCCAAAAGTGTTAATTTCATGAAAATTGATTTTATGCATAGAAAGATACATAAAGGATTTATTTTTATTTTAAAAGTGTTATTTTTCTTAAAATTAAATTTATGCATAAATAGATGCATAAAAGGATTTTGTTAAAAGTGTTATTCCCACTGAAGTTGATTTTATGCATAAATAGATGCATAAAGAATCTTTATATCAAAAATTAGAAATTATCTTAAATTCTATGTTTAAACGAATGTGATGAGAATCAGATAGATGTGAATGAATGGATGGATGGATGTGATATGAATAGAAGTGATGAGAATGTGATGTGGATAGATGTGATGAGATGCGTAAATAGATGCGTAAAGAATCTTTATATCAAAAATTAAATATTCTCTTAAATTCTATGTTTAAACGAAACGGTGATGAGAATCAGATAGATGTAAATGGATGGATGGATGTGATATGAATAGAAGTGATGAGAATGTGATGTGGATAGATGTGATGAGATGCGATGTGAATCAGATAAATGTGAATAAATGGATGAGATGTGATGTCATGTGAATCAGAATGTGAATGAATGATATGGGATATGAGTGAAGGTATGTGATGATAATGGATTTGAATGAATGATATGGGATATGAGTGAATGTATGTGATGATAAATGGATGAGATGTGATGTCATGTGAATCAGAATGTGAATGAATGATATGGGATATGAGTAAATGTATGTGATGATAATGGATGTGATGTGTATGAGAAGAATGGATGTGGATGTATGTGAAAGAATGGATATAGATGTGTATGTGAAAGAATATATGTGGATGTGAATGTGATGGATATGAATTGAATGAGATGTGAATGGATGCAATGTCATGTGAATCGGGATGTGAATGAGTGATATATGGGATGTGAATGGAAGTGATGTCATGTTAATGGGGATGTGAATGAATGATATGGGATGTGAATGGAAGAGATGTCATGTGAATCGGGATGTAAATGAATGATATGAGATGTGAATGGATGTGATGTGATGTGAATCGGGATGTGAATGAATGATATGGGATGTGAAAGGAAGTGATGTCATGTGAATCGAGATGTGAATGAATGATATGGGATGTGAATGGAAGTGATGTCATGTGAATCGGAATGTGAATGAATGATATGAGATGTGAATGGATGTGATGTCATGTGAATTGGGATGTGATGAGTGAATGATATGGGATGTGAATGGATGAGATGTCATGTGAATCGGGATGTGAGTGAATGATATGGGATGTGAATGGATGAGTTGTCATGTGAATTGGGATGTGATGTGAGTGAATGATATGGGATGTGAATGGATGAGATGTCATGTGAATCGAGATGTGAGTGAATGATATGGGATGTGAATGGATGAGTTGTCATGTGAATCGAGATGTGAGTGAATGATATGGGATGTGAATGGATGAGTTGTCATGTGAATCGGGATGTGAATTAATGATATGGAATGAGAATGGATGTGATGTCATGTGAATTGAGATGTGATGAATGTGATGTGATGTGATGCGAATCGGATAAATATGAATGGATTATATGTGAATGAATATGATGTGATGAGATGTGGATATGGGCAAATGCGAGTGGATGAGATCTGATGAGGATATTTGAGGAAAGAAGTGATGAGATGGAAAATGATGAGATTGAATAAGAATGGGAATTTATATGAAAATGATGAGATTGAATGAGAATGGAAATTTATATGAAATGAATGTGGATTAAGTAATGTTGATTATTGTGGAAAGACGAGAGTTCGTTATAGAAACTGTATTTATGCCCTATTTTTAAATGACTGTTTTATGTCAAGAATGCTGGGAAAGCGTTTTGACCATCTTGTGATTAAGGTCGTGGAGACCTAGTTGATAAAGTTGCAACAGCAGCTGACGGAGAGTCAACGGAGGACGTCTCGCGTGTAGCAAGGTCAGTCGAGGTCTTGACCAGCCTTGATTAAAATGGTGAGCTTCCGGTACGGTGGATGAGGGACCAAGGAAGTGGCCTATGAGTGAAGCGCTAGGTCACCTGCGAAGGATCCTAGAGGGTGCTGACCATACGGTGCTCGGGATCTGGGTCACCGCGATGATACCCACACGTGCATCGTGGAAGATATTGAAACAAGGAGTAAGAGTTGTTTACTGAATTCGGGCATGGATCTGGTTGTTTGACCTTGCTGGTCCTCAAACGGATGAGTCCATGGCCCTTTTATATGGATCCGTTGGTTGATCTTGGTGATTCTCAACGGAGTTTCCATTGTGAATATATTGCTGGTTACTATGAGCTAGGAACTATCGAAAAGGCCCCTGAGTGGTCAGGTGGTGAGCGTTCTGGTTGCCAATGATGCCATAGATACACCGATGAAGGAATGATTGGAAATAAGGATTCAACCGGAGATTTTGAGGATTATGTGATCAGTGAGACAATGGTTTCATTAAATGATTGTTTTTAAAGATAGATGATGCTGAGAAAAAGGCAATTTCATATTGGGTGTGTAAGTGGTGTGACTAGTTTTAAGTGGTGTGTAAGTGGTGTGACTAGTTTTAAGTTTGCATGAATATCCGGCTAGGGGGCATGGGAACTCTTTTCCCTAGTACCCAGGACAAAACCTAACCAAATTCTTAATTGGATCCCATCACTACAGTGGTTGGGCGGTGGGCAGTTGGCTAACCCATGGGACTGGATGGGGTTAGGTTGGACTGATGGATCCCTAATTTGAGACTCAATTCTGTTATGGTATGATAGATGAAGCAAATCTCGGACAAAAATTGTTCTATGGAAAAGAATCAACAGCTGTGCCTCTCAATGAGGAAAAAAGCGTTGGTCTCTATGATCCAAGTGCAATCTTTTCCCTAATCTGATTATGGAACTTACTGGTTTGGTCAGATCATTTCTGTTAGATAAGGCTTTTGACTACGTTAGAGAAAAGTTATCCTGGAGGAATCACCCGTGCTTTCCGGGCAAGGGAAGTTTTTCCGGGTTCGTGAACCGATGGATTAGTCTCTTGTCCAGATATCCGTGGGCGAGGCTCCGGGTGTGGGACCTGACCCCACGCAAGAAGTGCTACTTCCGCTGCTAGCACCCCTGAATTTGTTGCGCGGTGGGGACAGGGATCTCACATGAGCCCCTAGTGTCCTCACATCGGGGAGTTAACCCTCATTAGGGTTGGCTAAGTGCTAGTCTCCAAATCAACCTTTGCATGGCATCCTTCTCTTCTTCTCTCCCTCTCTTATGCAAGGTAGTATGTTTTGGTTAACAATGACGAATCTTGTACACTTTATAAATTTCTTCAATGTCTTGGTTTGATAGTGGGATCCCTGGTCACTTACCAACTCCAAGGGGCTCGCAAATTTTTAATGACGTTCTTGTACAAGAGCAGGGTAACATTATTTCCATTGGCAGGCAGACTTCATTGCCTTTGCTTCACACCACTTTGTTACATAATTTGTGCACACTAAGATGTGTTGGTTTGGTCTCCTCTTTGTTGGTTCAAAAGGACCCACAAAATATATACCCCACTTTTCAAATGGCTTCAAGGCAAGAATGGGGTAAAGTGACATGGCTCCTATCTTGGTTGGTTTGCCTATCTTTGGTAGGAATCGCATTTTTTGCAATGTTCAAAGACATCTTCATGAAGGGTTGGCCACCAATATCCCATAGAAGGACCTTCCTATAGTTGCATCTCTTGCAAAGTGTCCATAAGGCTCATTGTGGCAAGCCCTTCAAGATAATTAAGGTTTCTCTTTTTTATGCATCTTCTTAGAACTCCATCTTTACCTTGCTTGTCACAGTGCACCACTAAGGAGAGTATAGGGAATTACTTCCAACAATAGCTTCTTCTTTTCCTTCCCTTTTTGAGAATCCTAGGGGGAATTGTTGGGCAGTAAGTAAATTAGCAATATCAACATACCATGGAATGCTAATTTCTACCAAGAAGAGGGTCGCATCTAGGAAGTCAGTATCCACAATCTCCTCTACTTCATCTTGGATAATTTGAGACAAGTGGTTGGCAAGAACATGAGCTTTCCCTAGCTTTGTGACCACTTCAAAATCAAACTCTTGGAATAAGAGTATCCACCTCATTGCACAACCCTTTTAACATTTGGGTTGAGAAGGAAGTTTAAAGCTTAATGATCCACCAAGAACTTGAAATGAGTGCCTATGAGGTAATGTGGCTAGGAGGTAATGGCAAAATTTCTCCAAGTAAATACCATGGCTAGGCACTTTAGCTCAGCGATAGTATAATTTGTTTCATGATCAAAGACCTTTCCGTTGGTATAATAGATAGGTTGATCTATCTTGGAAAGTGCCAATTAACAAAGGACTTCTCCTAGTCCTTCAATTTAAGCATTTATGTGCACATGAAACTCCTTTGTCCAATCTAGAGGTATGAGAATGGGTGCCTTGACTGCACATTCTTTAAGTTACAAGAAAACCTCCTGGAATTCTTGTTGAGAATCATGGATCGAGCTCTCCTAATGACAAACATCTACTTAATCAAGCCTAATCTACACTAATGAGAACCAATTAACATGATTAATCTAAGGTTGGTGATACCTAAGTGAAGTCATGATGATGAGGATGTGTGATAGACTCAAGCACAATCAGGTTACAAGATTAAGACTTGTACTCATAAAGAGGCTTGAGATATGTGCAAGTGATATGATTTCATTGCTTAAAATGGCCCCCCTTTATATGAGGAGGTACACCCTTGGGCTTGTACATCAATGTGGGATATATCTCTTTGTTCATGTGGCTTCATGTTATGCTTTGCACTTTCTTGGATACTCAGCTCACTCCCTACCTCTTCCTTGTGCTCTTTGGCACCACATTTCTCAACAATTTTGGTGTCCACCACCAATCCTAGGTTTCCTTTCTCAGTAACTTATGTAAGGGGGTGGCCTTCTTTGCAAAATATTATATGAACCTCTTATAATAATCCACCAAGCCTAGGAAACCACTAAGCTTGGAGCTGTGAGAGATGCTATCTTCTCTACCTTGGATGAGTTGGTTTTACTATGCCTTGGTTCGAGACCACATGACCTAAAAGGATTCATGAGGATGCCCTAATGACACATTTTTGGGTTAAGGGCTATCCCATACTCTCTATACTTGTCAAAGAATTTTTTTAAGCATTCTAAATGATGTTCCTTCTTCTCGTAGTTGGTTGTATCCACTAAACCCATGTAAAAAGGAATACATTTCATGAGCCACAGTATCCAAAAGTTGGTTATCAACAATGAAGAGTATTGGGAAGTGATTCTTCTTTTGCAGGAATACATTTCATGAGCCATAGAATCCAAAAGTTGGTCAGTGAAGGATATCGGGTGAGCTTCCTAAAACTACACATATTCTCAGCTTCCCATTCTTCTTTGATATTACCACTATAGGTGAAAAATCCACTCACTGTGTTGGCCACTGGATATATATGAAAACTTCCTCCAAGCTTAAGAAGTTCTACTTTGACTAAGGTTGAGTAATTAGGATTCATCCTCATTTTTCTCTGCCTTATTGCCTTGGTATCAGCAATATGGTGTTGGCAGATGTCTTGGGACATTCCTTTAGATCTTCAGATGAACAAGCAAATACATCCAAGTTTCTTTCTAATAGAGCCTTGAACCCTTGTGCTTCCTCGAGTTAGAGACTTACCCACCTTGAGAGTTCTTTCTTGTCCACCTTTGGTCTTCTAAGCCAACTCTTGGTGCCCTTCCCCCTCCTTGATGAAAGTACTTTTTGATTGCAGAAGGGTTCAACTCGTACTCCTTAGCAGGAGGGTCTACTTCTTCCATTGATTATTGGTCTTTGTCTTGTTCTTTCTTCTGATCTTCATCTACCACCTTCTTGTCTTTATTGGTTGGTTCTTTAGACTTTGGCGCCAGAACAAATCCTTCCTCCAGTTCTTCCTTCATGGGTTTTTCCATGGAATTATTATGTCTTCTTCACTCAGGGTAAGTGAAGAGGAATCACCTTTAGTGGATGTCTCTTCCAGGAATGTGACATACAAGGCATTGGAATTCATCTAGTCTTTAATATCTTAGTCTAAATTCACTTCAAAGTCTCATCATTTCTTCCTGAGGGGGCAAGGTACTCCCCTAGGAAGGTGGAGTTGATTTGAATCTTTGAATCTAATAAGAGCCCATCTCTCACTTGTGCGTGCTTTGGCTTGGGAAACCTCCACTTGACTCTTTGATCTTCATTGGAAGTGCCACTTGGGGTGACATCTTGGTCAACATTTGTTGATGTTGTTGTGGAACTTTCTCCTCTATATACTCTATAGAGTTTTAATACTACTCCTTTCCTAATGGTAAGAGTGCCTTTATATCAACCTGTCCTTGCTCTTGCTTGGAACAGCCATGGTCTTCCCACAAGGACGGGGTAAGAAATACCATATGATATTAGATGAACTACCAAGTATGTGAGCCAATATCCTTTTTCCAACCATGGTGGTATTCACATTGGGTAGGATACCTAGGGTTTTTCTCTGCTTTGATGATTAGCCGTTCTAGTAAGATAGCTGGTTGGTTGGTTGAAATCCTTCCTAACCCAAATATTTCATTGTCTCGTCCATCATGATGTTCACTATTATGTTGGCCCGCCATCTACCAGGGAATGTGGAATGTATCATTCTTTAATCCATACTCCTACTTCAAGGGTACTTAGGTCAATGAAAGCATCAATGTCATGAACTTTCTTGTCCACCTTTGAGGGGTTCTCCAGATTTGACATCATGGTTGGGGTCTCAAGCCCTTGCATTTTGAGAGAAGAGTTTTGAACCTCTTCCTACAAGGTGGAGACAAGACAAGGAGTTCCCTCAAGTTGATGTTGGGTTGGAAAGTATATAGGTCGTTGATAAGATCGTATTTTTTGACTAGCTCTATCAATTTCTCCAACCTTGTTAGAAAAGCAGCCACTCCTACTTTGGGGTTTTGTAGGGGTGGAATGAAGGTAGGATCCTCTTTGGAAGGAACAAATTCTTGGAGAGGTTCTTCTTGGGTAAGGGCTTGGCCATTGGTCCCACTGGTTGTGGAACTTAAGGGATCCTTTTCCTTGATTACTTCGCCCAATCATCAAGGGTGACTTTGGGGAACTTCCTTATTTCTCTTTTCCTTTAAGGAGAAGTTGAGAAAATCTCACCTTCTTGTTTGGCAACTTGTACTATTTTGGGATCTAAGGTATCTTTTCTTGTCCGTGTTACCCACCATTGCCACGTCCACTAGTTCCACCAAGTCAGTAGTTTTCTTTGGGTTTGGGTTACCTTCCTTTGATGCTTCCTTTGATGTTGAAGGGCTAGGATAGTCTTCAGTTGTATGATCTTCTCCTTTGCAATTCCACATAAGGGCTTATACCCTTATAGTTGCTACTTCTTGGGATTTGGACAATTTGGAGATATATGACCCTTCTCTCCACATCTGAAACATTTCACTTAGCTCCTCTGGGATCTTCCTCTATAACTTTGGGATGGAAACGTTCAAACTCCTAGGGCTTAGGACCAATGTCTTGAGTTGACATCTTGGCTTCTAAAAGGCTAAGCCTTTGATCGTCTTCCTTCTTTCTTCTCTCATGCATCTAATTCAAGGAGAAAATTTATTCATTGTGATTCTTCCTTAAGTAATAAGAACAAAAGTCTCCTAGAATAGTTGGCCTCCTAGTACACTAGTGACATTTCTTGCACCATGTGTTGGCCCTTATGGTGTCTCCAATAGGTCAACGGGTTCAAGGGAGTGGCATTGTTGACAATTAGTAAATCCATTTTCTCCAGCATGGCATATTAACTCCTCCTTCATATTAGCCACTAGGAAGAAGGCAAGGTAACCT